>NC_091950.1:36364357-36669357 GCF_031021105.1 Erythrolamprus reginae | reverse complement strand
TTATTCCTATATCTCTCCTTCTATTCTTTCATTGATATGTTCTACTACTATATCTTCTTTTCTATTATTTATTAGATATATTTTACTATGAGTATCTCCCCTATAACCTTCATTATGTATTTTACTATGTGTATATAGATATATATCCACTAAAACCCTTATTGTGTATTTGACAAATAAATAAATAATTTTTTTTAAAAAACCAAGAGCAAAGTATCTATTAACATATTATAAAGTGATTCCAATTTGTTTCTTGTAGCTTGGTTTCGGATTCTACTCGCCATATATCGTCTTACCTTGTCCCATCGTCCCATCAGTTGTCGCAAATCAGTTTCATTAATTAAATGCATCCTTTTATCCATAATCTCAAATTAAATGTGATCCACCATGTACTGGTACCAATTTTGCATTCTCCATTTTGTCGCATCCTTCCAACCCAAGACTATTACCGCCTGAGCGCTTTCTATCGCTGCTTGTTTTATTTCTCTAAATTCTCCCATCGCATTACTTTTAATTAATACTGCCATTTCCTTGGTAATTATCCATCGTGTATTTAACATCCTATTAATATCCTCTTGCACTTTTTGCCAAAAATTCTGCACTACCGGGCATTCCCAAAACATATGCATAAACACTCCTTTATCTTGGCACCCATCTATTTGTCTGACTTCATGACTTCAGGGCTACGCGCAGATGTCTATTGCCCAGCTAATCTTCATCTGCCTGATTTTTTAAATCCTTTAGTGACCCAGTAATCCCTTACATTGGGGTGGAGCCAGGACAACTGAATTGAGTGGAATGTTTACTGGCCAGATGCCCTTCTTGTCACCAATGCAGAGTTCACAGCAGATAATTACTCATTGTGCCCAAAGAGAGAATATTTGCCACTACCTAGGATCGAACTCACAACCTACTGATTGTGAGGTGAGAGCTCTACCTCTAGGCCACTGTACCACTCTAATATTATTATTATTATTATTATTATTATTATTATTATTATCATTATTATCATTATTATTATTATTATTTAGACTTGTATGCCGTCCCTCTCCAAAGACTTCACCTTCCCATGCCTAAATTAAATTAATTAAATCCTAGCTTCAACAGCTCCAAGATTCAAACGAAACCAAAGCTAATCCTTAATATCTATGAGAAATAATGTAGAGGAATTTTGTACAGATATTCTATTTTTGCTATTCTTCACAACACCACAAATGCTAAGATCAAATAAAGTTAAGCAACATTTATACTTCTCCAATAAAAAAGTTTAAATCTCTTGCATTTGAAAAGCTAATAAAATAGATGGTTAAATTCTCCTGGTGGGTTCTCCAATTCTCTCCACCCTCTTGGTCAAAACAGTCTCATTTGTTTGTTATGTTACAGAGTTATTCACTGGTTTCCCATACTAGCAAGAATCCATTTCAAGGAGTTGGTCTTTGTGTTCAGAATCACAATCTTCCCAGTATCTATTTCTTCTTCCAGGGTCACAGGATCACAGTTTCAAATTTTCAAGTTTTCAAATTAAAAGCAGTGGTTGGATTTGATTTCTTTTAGATAAAAAGGTTTAACTTGTATTCTGATTTGTGATGGTGAGGAGGAGGAGGATGCTGAAGAAGGAGGAGGAAGAAGGAGGAAGAGGACAAGAAGATTATTGTTGTTGTTGTGATGATGATGATGATGATGATGATGATGATGATGATGATGATGGTTATTATTATTATTATTATTATTATTATTATTATTATTATTATTATTATTATTATTATTGCTGTTCCAAATTTAAAATAGACATAGTGGTGTTTTATGTATCATGGGATGCAAAAACCACAAGATGGCAGCAGAGGGCTTATGAATATAGAACCAGACAATTCCTTGAATAGATTCCCTGCACTGATGTATCAACTGTTACTTATGCTGGTCTATGAGCGTAATAAATGTTTGATAAATGTTCATCAAAGAACCTTTTGAAATAGTATAAGTTGATTGTCTGAATATGAGTGATTGTTTTTTTTTAAAAAGAAATTAGGCTTTTAGGCTTTTAGTATGTTTCTAAACTGGATTTCTAAATGTTATGTATTATTTTGTTGTGAGTTGCCCTGAGTCCGAGGAATAGATAGATGAATGAATGAATGAATGAATGAATGAACCAACGAATGAACGAACGAACAAATGAACGAACGAACAAACGAACAAACAAACAAACAAATTAATAAATAAATTAAAAACTCCAAACTGAAAATCATATCCTGTACTTTTCCCCCTTGTAGCTTTCTCACCAAAGAAGATCTTACCTTGCCCTTTAAATATTTTAGCATTACTCAAAGTGCTCAGGTCTTGTGTCAAGGTAAAACCATCTATAGAAAATGAGAAAAATGCATCGTTCTATATGCTAATATAAAGTTTGGCTTTCTAAGGACAGCATTCTTTCAGTCAAAATAGCACTATGTGCAAGAAAGGTAAACAGCAAGTATGGGATAATCCCAAGATTTCTGGAACCATATCTGAACATAGTTTTAAGAGAGCAGAAGCCCAGTGAAGAAGCAATATGCCTAGCAGCCAGAGAAAGGTAAGTGTTACATGGAATAGTCTGGAACAGAAGAGGGGCTCCAGCAGAGATTGATTAACAGAGCATTGCTTAGTATCTTGTATATACATAATATTTTAAATTATTTTTATTATTGAAAGTTAACAATCAAAGGTAAAATGATGCAATAATGCCAACATTCCTTATAGCATTCATAGCATTTTAACGTATTATTAAATCTAGATCATATAGAGAACCAGTTGGTTTAGTGGGTAAGGTACTGGATTGGGGAGTCCTAAGTTCGAGGTCCTGCCTTAAGCACAGAAACCAATTGGATGATTTTGGGGCAGTCACTCCCTCCCAGCGCAAGGAGGAAGGCAATAACACATCCCTTTCAAAAATGTTTTCAAGAAAACTTCATGAAAATATCCGTGTAATTACAACCTGACTTGAAGGCACACCCACACAAAATAGTATACTTGCATAATAGTAAAACAAGCATACTTATATAATAATGATATAGTAGAATAATATAATATCCCTTACATTGCCCCAAGAGTTCAATTCTTACATGTACATTATTTGATTTTCAAAACGTAGAAATTTGCTATCATAATTCGTTTGAAAATACACCAGAAAATGAAAAACTGAGCATGCTCATTGGACAGGAAGATTTTTTTTAAAAAAAGAGAGAGAGAGATTAAATGGAAGACAGAAGGACGGTATGGTGTAAGCCTAGAAATCAGATAGATAGATAGATGATAGATAGATAGATAGATAGATAGATAGATAGATAGATAGATAGGTAGGTAGGTAGGTAGGTAGGTAGGTAGGTAGGTGGGTAGGTGGGTAGGTGGGTAGGTGGGTAGGTGGGTAGGTGGGTAGGTGGGTGGGTATGTGGGTATGTGGGTATGTGGGTATGTGGGTAGGTGGGTAGGTGGGTAGGTGAGTGGGTGGGTGGGTGGGTGGGTGGATGTATGGATGGATAGATGATAGATAGATATATAGATAGGTAGGTAGGTAGGTAGGTAGATAGATAGATAGATAGATAGATAGATAGATAGATAGATAGATAGATAGATAGATGACTCGATGGGAGCATTCAACAAGTCAACCTTCTGTTGTAGTTCCACTCAGGAAGCAATGAGCAATGAAATCTTCCAATGAAAGAAAAATGGAAGCTATGCATTATTTTCCCCATTCATTAGTGTTGTTCGTGAATAAATAAGGGAGGAGGCACATCTCATGAGGATTAAGTGATAGAAATGGAACCTCCTTCTTCTGTTACTTTACCTCCTCTGGCCTTCTCACTAAGCTTATATCCTTTTTTTCAACTCCACCCTAATTTGTTATTCTATTTAGAGGCCACCCATCTTCCTTGTTGAGCAGTTTAATACTAGATCCGCCCTTTGCTACCAAAATCTTGTGGTGGGGGGAGTGAAATAAATATGCCAGGAAAAGTTTCCCCTCCCATCATCTTTGTGCTCTTTGATGTTAAAATTGACACACCCTCATCCTACCCATAAATAAACAAAACTGAAGAAAACGGGGTCCTCAAACATATGCAGATGTTCTCCAGTTTTGATTCAAGAGTAAGAACAGCTTTTCTGGATCAAACCGAAGGCTCATCTCGTTTTAATTTTCATTGCCCTTTTGGTGGAATGACCGACCAGACATTTCTGGGAAGACTACACTCTGGAACAAAAAAAGGCAGTAATCTTCTCTTATTCAACAGTGTGATCTGCCAGTTTGTACTCGGAGAGCTTGGAACATTGTGACATTCCTTTACGTAAATCTTCTTGTAATAATAAGACTTGCTGAATACTTTGTCTTCTGTAACTCATTTAACAGCCACGTGAGACGTTTAAAATCCTTCAGGGAGTGTCTGTAACAGAGTTAGAAATCCAACAGAAATTTAAAAAGATTTACACACAGCGATAGGAGACACAACCTGAAATGAGATTTTTTTTTTTTTCAAAAACAGAGTTTATATATTTTATCCGGTCCATTGAAATGTAAATGTCTCCTGTGTCAGAATCCAATAATCTTGCTCAAATCCAGCTATTAGCCTATAATTATAACAGCTGGATCCATTAGCTTCCTGGTACAGTGGTACCTCTACCTAAGAACGCCTCTACTTAAGAACTTTTCTGGATAAGAACCGAGTGTTCAAGATTTTTTTGCCTCTTCTTAAGAACCATTTTTACCTTAAGAACCCGAGCCCAGAAAAATTTCCCAGGAAATTTGAGAGCCGCACGAAGGCCTGGCCAGTTTCCTGCCATTCCCTCTTTAATCTCAGCCATCTCAGGCTTTTTCTGGGCTGCCAGAGGAGCCTTTCAGTGGCACTTAAGGAGGCTTTGGCAGTCCAGAGCGAACGAAGCATTTTCCTTTCTCTGGGCACTTAGAGAGGGAATAAACCACTTCACTGTGGTTGCTCCCTTGCTCTGCCTCCCATATACCCTGAGCAAGGTTGCCTCCCGGAGCATCTGGTTGTGGAAAGACAAAAGGGCACTTTGCCCCGGCAGGAACAACTCAGCTTCAGCCAAACTGAGGAGTCACCACATTGAAGGAAAGGCACCGGCTACAAAGCGAGCAAACGAGAGGAGAGGGGGGCCCTTCATCATGGGAAGGAAGGGGAAGCAGGTAGCAGCAGCAGCAGCCGCCTTTCAGTCAAAGGACCGGGAGGTTCCGCCATCTCGCCCACCTGGTTTTCTCTCTCTGGCGTAGTGTATGGGAGGCAGCCTCGTGCTGGGTGTATGGAAGGCACATGCTTCTTCTCACCGCCTCTGAATCCCTCTTTTTTTCTTTTAAGCCTTAAAGTTTTGGATTTTTTTTATTCACCTCACCCCACCTTCTTCCTTCAACAGTGACTGTCCTCCTCCTCTTCTTCCTCCTCCTCCTCCCACCCAAATTCCACACTTTTATTTCTTTCCTAATGGGTTTGCAGGCAATATTTGCTTTTACATTGATTCTTGTGGGAAAAATTGCTTCTACTTACAAACTTTTTTACTTAACAACATGGTCACAGAACGAATTAAGTTTTTAAGTAGAGGTACCACTGTATTTTAAAATAATGATTGGATGTGTTTCCTGCCTTGAATTTTTAGCATCACAGGTTCCTTTCCATACTGAGAGATCAGCCAGGTCACATAGTGGCAAAACAAATCCCCTAAATACTTTGTTAAGCTTTAGAGATTTCCTTGGCTATCCTGGATAACATCCCCTAACTATGTAGGTCCTTCAAATGACCTACATGGATATTAGCAAAAGAAACCAAACAAACTAAATCCAATGAGGTGACGAGTTCCACAAATGTTGTTGAATTGTAAACAGATGGACGGAGCTAATCCAAAAAGCAGAGCAGATCAAATTAAGCTTCTCTGCAAAAAAGATAACATTATTGCTGAACATGCTAGAACTTTGCCTTTATTTCTCAGCAATTCAGACTAGAAACCAAACTCGAGCTGACTGCCATGTAACATCTTTTCAGGGCTGCAGAATTGGTTCTGAACTCTGATTCTGCAGCATTGAACATTTCAAGGGCCTCCTTTTAATGAAAACCCCTATCACTGTTGACCTAACAAAGGGTCAGGATCACAGGTGGGTTCCTCCTGATTCAGACCGGTTTGCCAGAACCGATAGCAAGCTGCTGGTGATGTCATGATGATGTCACAGAATTGGATCTGTTGGTGCTGGTACAGGTCACCAGCAGTGAAGGGCTACCAAAATTTTTACTACCACACTGTGGGTGTGGCTTATGCAGGACACCCTGCATTTTCTTTCATCTTTCAGTGCACTGCTCATAGTCACTCATGCCCTCATCACCTCGAGGTTCGACTACTGTAATGCTCTCTATGATGGGGCTACCTTTGAAAAGTGTTCAGAAACTTCAGATCGTGCAGAATGCAGCTGCGAGAGCAATCATGGGCTTTCCAAGATATGCCCATGTCACACCAACACTCTGCAGTCTGCATTGGTTGCCGATCAATTTCCGGGCACAATTCAAAGTGTTGGTTATGACCTATAAAGCCCTTCATGGTATCGGACCAGAATACCTCCGGGACCGCCTTCTGCTGCACGAATCCCAGCGACCGGTTAGGTCCCACAGAGTTGGCCTTCTCCGGGTCCCGTCAACAAAACAATGTCGTTTAGCGGGACCCAGGAGAAGAGCCTTCTCTGTGGCGGCCCCGGCCCTCTGGAACGAGCTCCACCCGAAGATTAGAACTGCCCCCACCCTCCTTGCCTTTCGTAAAGTTCTTAAGACCCATCTCTGCCGTCAGGCATAGGGGAACTGACACATCTCCCCCGGGCCTATACAGTTTATACATGGAATGTTTGTGTGTGTGTTTGCTTTTAATAATGGGGTTTTTAGTGTTTTTTAAATTATTAGATTTGTTTTTTACATTGTTCTTGTTATTGTTGTGAGCTGCCCCGAGTCTACGGAGAGGGGCGGCATACAAATCTAATAAATAAATAAATAAAATAAATAAATTGGGTGCTCTGGGGTGGAGCTCCATTTTTGCTACCCCACTGCATTCCCCCACCCCAATGGGCAGAAGCCCATTCCTGGTCACCAGCATCTTTGGGGGGGGGGGT
Source organism: Erythrolamprus reginae (assembly GCF_031021105.1). Taxonomy (NCBI): domain Eukaryota; kingdom Metazoa; phylum Chordata; class Lepidosauria; order Squamata; family Dipsadidae; genus Erythrolamprus; species Erythrolamprus reginae. Next base: position 36,662,237 of record NC_091950.1, on the reverse strand, counting down.
TTGGAAAAAATTTTGCGGGGGACTTTTTAAAAAAATTCTGCACATCCTCAGAAGTCGAGCTTCTGGCACAGCGCATGGATCACCATCTTGTTTTCAGTTTTTTAAAAAAGAGATTGTGGCACTTGTGGTGCAGCCGCACAGTGCAGGAGGAAGCAACCAGCAGCAAGGTAAGTTAAAACTCACCCCTGGTCAGGACAGATAGACTAACATAATGGGTCTGTTCCATTGGTTGAATGTTTTCACTGTCATAAAATTTCTCATTATTTCTAGGTTAAATCTCTCCTTGATCAATTTCCACCCATTATTCCTTGTCTGGCCTTTGGGTGCCTTGGAAAATAGCTTCCCACCTTCTCTCTGGCAGCCCCTCAAATACTGGAACATTGCTATCATGTCTCCCCTGGTCCTTCTCTTCACTAGACTAGCCATGCCCAGATCCTGTAACCGTTCTTGATATCTTTTAGTCTCCAGACCCCCAACCATCTTGGTTCTCTTTTCTGCACTTTTTCTAGAGTCTCAATATATTTTTATATTGTAGTGACCAAAACTAGAGGCAGTATTCTAGCTGTGGTCTTACATGTCATCCAGAATTCCCTATACCAGTTATGGTGAACCTATGGCATGGGTGCCATAGGAGGCATGTGGAGCTATATCTTCTGGCACATAAGCTGTTGTCCTAGCTCAGCTCCAATGTCCATGTGTGTCCCAGCCAGCTGATTTTTGGCTTGCACAGAGGCTCTGGGAGGGCATTTTTGCCTTCCAGAGAGCCTCTAGGGTGATGGGGAGGAGGTTTTTACCCTCCCCCAGTTCCAAGGAAGCCTTTGGAGCCTGGGGAGGGCAAAACACGAGCCTACTGGCCCCACCAGAAGTTGGGAAATGCACTGTTTCTGGCCTCCAGAGGGCCTCTGTGGGGTGGGGGAAGCAGTTTTCACCCTCCCCAGGCATTGAATTATGGGTGTGGGCAGTCACGCACGCACAATAGTGTATGCCTACACTCTTTTGGCACCCGAGGAAAAAAAGGCTCGCCATCACTACCCTATACCATGAGTTTTGTATATTCAGGATGACCATACTATGTGATGGAAGCAATCAGAAATCTGCAGCATGTTAAGTTCCTTCCTACATAAAACGCACATATTTTCTTAATTAATAAATAATGTGGAAGTATTTAGAATAAATACCCAACCAGCTCGTCCTTTGTACAGGAAGGTGACTAGGTCAACAGGGCAAACAAGTCTGGGCTCAGTAACAATATATGATTCACCCGATGTCATCTTCTCCCTGTGTGAACAAATGCTTCTGATGGATGCTCACCTACACAAGATAGGACATGCTCTCTGTATACAAAAGTGATAACACAAGGAGTGGTTCAGTTGACCTGAGTTGTACGCTGGCACAGATCTCTCAACACATTTAGACTCTGTGTTCAGTTCTGGAGACCTCACCTATAAAAAGAGATTGATAAAATTGAATGGGTCCAAAGACAGGCTACAAAAATGGTGGAAGGTCTTAAGCATAAAACTTATCAGGAAAGACTTAATGAACTCAATCTGTATAGCCTACAGCAGTGTTTTTCAACCAGTGTGCCGTGGCACACTAGTGTGCCGCGAGACATGGTCAGGGGTGCCGCGAAGCTCAGAGAGAAAGAAAGCAAGAGAGAGAGAAAGAAAGAGAGAAAGAAAGAAAGAAAGAGAGAGAGAGAAAGAAAGAGAGAAAGAAAGCAAGAGAGAGAGAGAGAAAGCAAGAGAGAGAGAGAAAAAACAAGAGAAAGAAAGAGAGAGAGAAAGAGAAAGAAAGAGAGACAAAGAAAGCAAGAGAGAGAGAGAAAGAGAGGGAGGGAAGGAGAGAGAGAGAAAGACATAGAGAGAGGTAGGGAGGGAGAGAGAAAGAGAGCAAAAAAGAGAGGGAGGGAGGAAGAGAAAGAAAGAGGGATGGAGAGAGAGACAGAGAAAGAGGAAGGAAGGGAGAGAAAGGGAGGGAGAAAGAAATAGAGTGAAGGGGAGGAAGAGAGAGAGAGAGAATTTTTTTGTCCAAACTTTTTTAGCGCCCCCCCCCCCCCCGCTCAATGTGCCCCAGGGTTTCGTTAATGTAAAAAATGTGCCGCGGCTCAAAAAAGGTTGCAAATCACTGGCCTAGAGGACAGAAGGGAAAGGGAGGACATGATCGAAACATTTTGTTAGTATGTCTCGGTACGAAACCTTCAACACACATTAAGCAGAGTTGTTGTGGTGTAGGAAATATGGGCTAGCCAGACAATGACTCAGACTTAGTATCAATGTATATACAACAATATCGTTATTTACAAATATAAAGAATCAACAATATAATACTCTAATAGTTTACAAACTATGCAGACAGCAAGAATACAGCTCACGGCAAATATATCTCTAACAAAGTAACTCCCCCCCCAAAGGGAATGGTGTTGGCGCCCTCTTATGGCCAACCAGTAATATTTCCTTAAAGGTACAGTCTTTACATTTTACAAGCTAACATGGTTAGCTACCGTATGGCAACACCCAAGTTGGTTACGTTCTATATACTAACACATTTAAATATGTTAAAAGGTTGAATAACGTTCAGGAGGGAAGTGTTTTAATAGGAAAGTGAACACAAGATAAGGGGGCACAATCTGAGGTTAGTTGGGGGAAATATCAGAAGCAATGAGAGAAAATATTATTTTACTGAAAGAGTAGTAGATGTTTGGAACAAACTTCCAGCAGACATGGTTGTAACTGAATTTAAACATGCCTGGGATAAACATATATTCATCCTAAGATAAAATACAGGAAATAGCATTAGGGCAGACTAGATGGACCATGAGGTCTTTTTCTGCAGTCAATCTTCTATGTTTTGATGTTTCAACCTATTGGAGAAAAAAACAGGCAGCTAAGTTCAACCTCCCTTTCTTTTGGTTAGCATATTTGTTAGGGTCTTAAAGATGCTTTTTTTAAAAAAGCAACTTAACTGTTTTTTACTTGAGGAAGAAGAAGAAAACACTTTGTTTCTCATCCCAGAACTTTATCCGTTCTGATATTGGGGGGAATGGAGAGATTTTGTTGCTTTGCAGTACCTGGCTGTTACAACTTTGAGAGTTATTGAGGCCATTTAGAAGTTAATCTCTGCCAGTAGGGTGACCTGAATTAAGGTACAATTCAGTAGTGGGTTCTAAAACCCATTGCTACCGGTTCACATGCGTGCACATACACTGGTTTTGCACATGTGCAGAAATGTTCTGGGTGGTTCGGCCTGGTTGCAAAACCAGGCCGAACCTGGAGCAACCACTACTGGTGCAATAGGTTGTGGAGTTTTCTTGGAATTGCTGAAAATGCTGGAGGTAAGTGGTGTCTTATCCCTCTCCCTCTGTCGAGTGAGGGACGTTCAATTCTTTATTCTTTATTATTTATTTATTATTTGGATTTGTATGCCGCCCCTCTCCGAAGACTCGGGGCGGCTCACAACAAGTGAAAAAACAATCCAATACATAATCCAATTAATTAAAATATTAAAAGTTTAAAAAACCCCTATACTAACATACACACACACAAGCATACCATGTATAAATTCAGAGGGCCCAGGGGGAGATGTTTAGTTTAATTCTAACACACAGTAGATGGATTCTTCTACCCCTCTTTCAAATCAATGGTCCTCTCTATCCAAAGTTTGGGCTTTGCTAGTCCCCATCTGACATGGCTCCCAAAAGCATGTGAACCGGCTTTATTACAATGCCACAAGTCAATTTACCATATTTTTTTACATCAGATTGTCTATTGATCTTCAAATTAGGCCTTGACTGAGGTAATTTTCTTAGATTAATTAGATCAAGTCCAAATTTAGATACTTAAGTGACAGGCAAGTAGGAAACAGTAAATGATCACTAAGGAAAGAGAGGGCAAGCAATCACTGATAAATAAGAGCAATGAGCCCAGCTAACCTAATAGCCTCTAAACCCGGTCTGCCGAGACACTCGTATTTTGAAACTTCCCACCTCCTGCCAGTTTTTGAGAGGCTCGGGGAAGGGTGGGGGTGGGGGAAATCCGAGTGCTTTTAAATGCGCAGGAAATTAGCTTACTTTAAATGCCAAGGCTTGGAGGGGGGGGGCTCCGAACGGCATTAAACGGTGCAGGAAGTTATGGATATGGGGTGTTTGTTTGTTTGTTTGTTTGTTTGTTTATTTATCTCAGTTCCCCCATGCCTGGCGGCAGAGGTGGGTTTTAAGAAGCTTACGAAAGGCAAGGAGGGTGGGGGCAATTCTAATCTCTGGGGGGAGTTGGTTCCAGAGGGCCGGGGCTGCCACAGAGAAGGCTCTTCTCCTGGGTCCCGCCAAGCGACATTGTTTAATTGACGGGACCCAGAGAAGACCTGCTACCTTGGAGGCCAGGGATCCAGCCCCATGTCTCAGTAATCTTTGGGATATGGCCACAGAGGCCAGTGACCCAGCCCCCATGGCTCGAGAACCTTCGGGTTATGGCCACGGAGGCCAGGGACCCAGTCCAGACGATCCACTAACCTCTGGGCCATGCTCAATTGGAGCAGAGGCCCTGAGGTGATACTTAATGTAGCAGGCTATGCCCACGTTGGGCAGAGGGCTGTTTCTTCTTGCTTCCTTGAAGATTCATCCTGCAAAACAACAAGGTAAGAGAAAAAATTATTATACTTTTATTTAAACATGATTGAACATTTTTATCTATTTATTTACTATCCCTGTACAGGAGAATCAGAAACTCTAATCCCATTACCAGGACTGAGTTTTTAAGAGACTGAGGTGATGGGGGTGACTACAGGGCGGAGCTAATTATTATGCTAATTTAACTCAGTCCCTAACCAATAAGGCTGAAGTATCACCCATGTTGGACTCTCCGCAGCAGTGCATTGGAGAATCAGCAGTTCCTTACAGGTCTATAATTAATTTGTTTTATATAGCTATCCTACTCAGCACATGACTGAGGGTGGTGTACACCATCAATAAGAGTATAATCAATAGCAACCAGATAATAAAGCACAATGTTAGAAACACAACCCAAAGGAGCAATGTACAGAGGGGGAGGGGGAAAATCATCCAGCAGATTTTACCACTCCCAGACCCACTCCCACCTGGTCACATGGCCGTCAAGCCACACCTACACAATAAGCCACGCCCACAGTGGCAGCAAACATTTTGGCAGCCCATCACAGATAGCATTACCTGAAAGATGGAACTTGAAGGATACTGACTTTAATTGATATTAGTGGATGGACAGATAAAATCAACAATGCCATAAATGACCAGGTCTTGCCCTATAAAGGAATAGGTAAAAAACCTCAATAACAACTTGATTCACACCCAGAAGTGCACTAGTAACCACTGCTGCTTTTAGTATATTAAACAAAACTAATTTGTTTTATATTTGCATGTTTTATGATTTGGATTTGATAGGGACTTTTAATATGTTTTATTGCATTTTAAAATTGTACCTTAGTTTAAATTTTGATTTCTGATGTGCTTTTATGTATTTACTTATGTTGTAAGCCGCAGGATGGCCTAGAAATCGAAATAATAAATAAATAAATAAAAAATAAATATCTACTCATGTTATAGCATTCTGGACCCGCTGTAGATTCCAAGTATCCACCAAGGATAGCCTAATAGAATAGAATAGAATAGAATAGAATAGAATAGAATAGAATAGAATAGAATAGAATAGAATAGAATTTTTATTAGCCAAGTGTGATTGGACACACAAGAAATTTGTCTTGGTGCATATGCTCTCAGCGTACATAAAATAAAATATACATTTGCCAATCATGTGGTACAACACTTAATGATTGTCATAGGGGTCAAATAAGCAATGAAGAAGCAATATTAATAAAAATCTTAGGATATAAGCAACAAGTTACAGTCATACAGTCAACATGGGAGGAAATGGGTGAAAGGAATGATGAGAAAAACTAGTAGAATAGAAGTGCAGATTTAGTAGAAAGCCTGATAGTGCTGAGGGAATTGTTTGTTTAGTAGAGTGATGGCGTTCGGGGAAAAAACTGTTCTTGTGTCTAGTTGTCTTGGTGTGCAGTGCTCTGTAGTGAAGTTTTGAGGGTAGGAGTTGAAACAATTTGTGTCCAGGATGTGAGGGGTCAGTAAATATTTTCCCCGCCCTCTTTTTGACTCGTGCAGTATACAGGTCCTCAATGGAAGGCAGGTTGGCAGCAATTGTTTTTTTTAATGTAGATCATATTGCAATCTTCCAAACAGGAGATTATTATGGCATAAGTGACTGCGAGCAAGACCTCATAACCCAGGAGCAGGGACAACTGACACACAAGGTGGAGCTGTGTCAACACTCTCTGTCCTACCACAGCTGCCTGCAGTTTCAGCAGGAGCTGTTTGAGTAAGAAGACCCCTTAAAATTGAAAATCCATGGCTGGTGTGCACAATGCGACTCCATCCCAGAATCAAAGTCCCTGGGCCCAGGCTGTCCCACAACTCCATAGCTGCACAATCTTACCAAGGTTGAGTCTAAACCCCCGTTAGGCAATTGGTTCCTAATTAGGGGATTCAGATCCCAAGTTTCTCTTTTGAGTTTAAACAAAATATGTCCTACTCTATAACGGACTTTGAATTTCTTTCTTTCTTTCTTTCTTTCTTTCTTTCTTTCTTATCTATTTATTAATTAGATTTCTATGCCACTCTATTCCTCAGACTCAGGGCGGCTTACAACAAAATAATATATAACAAGTAGAAATCTAAATTAAAATATACTCAATCCCCCATTACTAAAAATACCATTCACTCATATACAATCAACATAAGTTCATTCGTCGTCCGGGACTAGATGTTAATCTTAGCAGCCCCAAGTCTGTCGGCAGAGATGGATCTTCAAACTTTTGCAGAAGGCAGGGAGGGTGGGGGCAGTATGGGATCTGGTTCCAAAGGGCTGGGGCCACCACAGAGAAGGCTCTTCCCCTAGACCCCAAAAGGCAACATTGTCTAGCTGACAGGACCTAGAAAAGGCCAATTCTGTGAGACTTGATCAGCCACTGGGACACATGAGGCAAAAGACAGTCCTTTAATAATCTGGTCCGATGTCATGTAGGGCTTTATAGGTCATAACAAACACTTTGAATTATGTTCAGAAACCAATCTGCAAAAACTCCCCTCTCCAAGGTAATGGACAGACAGGTGGGATTGTCCTTAGGAGGCAAAACCCACAGCCACTCCATCTCGTTGGGGTTGAGTCTGAGCCTATTAACTCTGAGCCTATTATATATTGACCCCTATCAAGACCAAATGCAGCTCTAAATATTGAATACATTTGATCTGATGCAGGAGGTTTTATTGTGTCCTTATGAGAAGAAAAGTTCCCATTTCCTAAATTAGCCAGCCAATTGAAGGAAACCCTGGAAAAATCTGCAACATGCTGATAGCATCTGTGACCAGTAGGGTAGCTTCTGTTAAATAATTAATTTTTAAAAATAAATAATTGATGAAACCCAGAGATAGGTCAGCTCCCGTAGTTCTGACCTGGATTGAATTAAACTGCTTTGCACGTCTCAGCATCAAGATGTGGTTGTTCTCTGCTCCATCATCACCATCCCACTGGAGCAAGAAGAACCTTCCCACTTATGGCTGAACAACAGGGATGTAAAAAGCCGGCCGCTCTGGGCTGGGTTGCATTTGCGGCAGGGGCTGGATGCACTAGGCACCACCCCCGGAAGCTTGTAAGGGGCGGTCGCACGATAACGCACGCGATTGTATTGGCAGTTCTGTGTTAGCAAAAACTTCAGAAGAAAAGGATTTAGGGGTAGTGATTTCTGACAGTCTCAAAATGGGTGAGCAGTGCAATCGGGCGGTAGGGAAAGCAAGTAGGATGTTTGGCTGCATAGCTAGAGGTATAATAAGCAGGAAGAGGGAGATTATGGTCCCGCTATATAGAGCGCTGGTGAGACCACATTTGGAATACTGTGTTCAGTTCTGGAGACCTCACCTACAAAAAGATATTGACACAATTGAACGGGTCCAAAGACGGGCTACAAGAATGGTGGAAGGTCTTAAGCATAAAACCTATCAGGAAAGACTTCATGAACTCAATCTGTATAGTCTGGAGGACAGAAGGAAAAGTGGGGACATGATCGAAACATTTAAATATGTTAAAGGGTTAAATAAGGTCCAGGAGGGAAGTGTTTTTAATAGGAAAGTGAACCCAAGAACAAGGGGGCACAATCTGAAGTTAGTTGGGGGAAAGATCAAAAGCAACATGAGAAAATATTATTTTACTGAAAGAGTAGTAGATCCTTGGAACAAACTTCCAGCAGATGTGGTAGATAAATCCACAGTAACTGAATTTAAACATGCCTGGGATAAACATATATCCATTGTAAGATAAAATACAGGAAATAGTATAAGGGCAGACTAGATGGACCATGAGGTCTTTTTCTGCCATCAGTCTTCTATGTTTCTATGTTTCTATTGCCCAGAAGGCCTTGCGCACAGCGCTAGGCATTCTGGGGGTCGGTCAGAGACCCCCTTGCTTAAAAGCAACGGGGCGCTGCTATCCACCCCTTCCATTTTGGACTCGTTGGCCCCCATTGCAGGTCATCTTTGGGGGCCGAGTAGGAATTTTTGGCGGCCATACCACTGTTTAGGTTATGGCCGTTTTTTCGCCTACTCCACACTGGGTCTGGGGATGGGAGAGGTTAGGGTGTGCTTAGCATTCGTTCCTTGCAGGAAAGGGTTAATTGGCTTGAATTCTCTTGGTCACTGGGCTGGCGGTATGGGGCAGAAAAATGGGCTAGCAGCAACTGTGTGATCTCCTTTAGGGCAACTTTTGGAAGGTCCTGGGCTGCCCCTCACCAGAAGCTATAGAATACCCTATGAGACTAATGAGAAACAGAATACCCTACGAGACTAGACTTTCAATCCTGGGCCTAGAAAGTTTAGAACTAAGACGCCTTAAACAAGATCTAAGTATTGCCCACAAGATCATATTCTGCAACGTCCTGCCTGTCGGCGACTTCTTCAGCTTCAACCACAACAACACAAGAGCACACAACAGATTTAAACTTAATATTAACCACTCCAAACTTGACTGTAAAAAATATGACTTCAGTAACTGAGTTGTCGAAGCGTGGAACTCATTACCGGACTCCATAGTGTCATCCCCAAACCCCCAACACTTTACCCTTAGATTATCTACGGTTGACCTATCCAGATTCCTAAGAGGTCAGTAAGGGGCGAGAGTACAAGTGCACTAGAGTGTCTTCCGTCCCCTGTCCTATTGCTCTCCTATATCTCCTATACCTTTCTTCGATTCCTATATCTCTTCTTCTATTCTTTCATTGATATGTTCTATTACTATATCTTCTTTTCTATTAAATAAATAAATAAATAAATAAATATATAAATAAGCAAGCAAGCAAGCAAGCAAGCAAGCAAGCAAGCAAGCAAGCAAGCTCCGGGCAGAATCTGCCTGAGTGTTGGAGAGGGGGTCCCCTTGGGGCTCACTTGCCGCGAGCCCATAAATGGGGGTTAGCCTTCCCAGGCGCCTTGGGCATGGCAGAGGGCAAGGGAAGGTCAAGGCCAAGATTAAGGGCGACCTTCCCTTGTTCAGCAAGGAGCTTTCATCCTTAAGTTGCCCAAGTATGTTTGGAACGGAAGTTCTGCCTCATTGGCTTCCTCTGCAGGTCCAGATTTAAATAAATAAAGTGACCCATAAAACCCAGCTCTGTGGTCTGTGTGCTTATTCCACATCCGACACAAGTCTGCTAGGCTTCCGGATTCACAACTACAGCCAAAGCTCTTTCAAAGACAAACTCTGCATCTTTGTCTGGGGAAACCATGCAATCATGAACGTTAGCCATATGGGAGATCTGTCTCTAAACTCTTGCTGAATGGTTGTTTCTCTCTCTCTCTCTCTCTCTCTCTCTCTCTCTCTCTCTCTCTCTCTCTCTCTCTCTCTCTCTCTCCCCCAACTTATGGTACAATGGAAAGTTTAGGGTTCTCCATAGACAGGCTCTGTTTACAGATTCCAGCATAATGATGTTACTGTGGTACACACCCACTCTCCACCAAAGTTTTAATAAGAATGGCCAAAGGATGTTTATTTAAAAGACTTGTGCTCATCAGGAAAAAATGAAGTCTTCTGTCTAGCTGAGGAAGGTGGAGAAAGCTTTGATTAACTTTCCCAGCACAATCCAGCATGTTAAGTTGCTCTGAATGTAGCAGAGGAAATTAATCATATTACTCTGTTCCCCTCTCCTCCTCCTCCTCCTCCTCCTCCTCCTCCTCCTCCTCCTCCTCCTCCTCCTCCTCCTCCTCCTCCTCCTCACCTGTTTCCTTCAATGTCTCCTTCTACAATCAAAACAAACAATAACAACCAGCTCTGGTCTTCAGAATGGAAACATGTCTTTCCCAAAGCAACAGAGCTGGGCGCAGGAATTTTTAAGGGCTTTTAAAGGCACATGAACTTTTAAACAAATGAAGGACGGCTGCTATTATGAGGCAACTAAATGGAAATGAATGTGAGGCATCTGCAGAAAACATACTTGAGGGATTAATTAGAACTAATACACAGAATGTAATATTCTCCCTGCCATTTCTGCTCACTGATGACTGCAAAGTTCCCAAGGAAAAAGCGAATGTGTACTATGCTGCTGCCCATGAAGACTGAAAGCTGATGGATTGCTATGACGATGAAGAAACCCATACCAGAATTCTCCAATCCTGGCCACGGAAGTATCTGCAATGGGAGGAGCCAAAAGAATCAAGATGGCGGCCACGACCATGCCATCTAAGACCTGCTCCTTAAAGCAGTGTTTCCCAACCTTGGCAACTTGAAGATATCTGGACTTCAACTCCCAGAAGTCCCCAGCCAGCATCCGCTGGCTAGGGAATTCTGGGAGTTGAAGTCCAAATATCTTCAAGTTGCCAAGGTTGGGAAACACTGCCTTAAAAAATGGAACTTCAGTCATACAACTGTGGCCATTGTGTTGACTTCTTTGACCCCTCCCTGCAGGCAAGACCACACAAGGTCTAAAAGCAAACCTAGTACCCTTTCTAGTTACGCAGCATCACTATTTAGTTCAAATCTTCAGTTTTCCTTGTTTTATTTATTTATTTATTTAATTAATTTGACTCCTATGCCACCCAATCCCAAAGGATTCAGGGCGCCTTACAACAATCTAAAAATTACCACATAGGATTACAACTGTGTGTGTGTCTGCACCATATATTTAAGTATTTATTAGAGTTGGAAGGGACCTTGTAGGTCATCTTGTCCAGCCCTCTGCTTGAGTAGGAGACCCTACACTAACCCAGACAAATGGCAGTCCAATCTCCTCTTGAAAATGCCGAGTGTTGGACCTCTCACAATCTCCGCAAGCAAGCCGTTCCACTGGTTGATCGCTCTCACCATCAGAAAGTTCCTCCTTATTTCCAGATTGAATATCTCCTTGGTCAGTTTCTATCTGTTTTTTCCTTGTCTGGATTTCTGGTGCTTTGGAAAGCAGCCTTAAACCCCCCCCCCCTCTTCTCTGTGGCAGCCTTTTAAGTACAGTGATCCCTCGTTTTTCGTGGGGGATGCGTTCCAAGACCACCCGTGAAGAACGAATTTCCGTGAAGTAGAGGAAAGATATTTTTTATGTATTTAACAAGTATTTGGACTTTTAAAACCCACCCTTTGCATTAAACAGTCATTCTATAATGTTTCTCAGCTGGAACTACATGTGATATCCTACCAGTTTCTTTAACAGAGCACAGTAGTACTGTAGAAGAATTTTATGAATTTTAATGGATTTAAGCCCGCTTTGAAAACCCGTGAAGTAGCGAAACCGCGAAAGATGAACTGCGAAGTACTGAGGGATTACTGTATTGGAAGACTGCTATCATGCCTCTCCTGATCCTTCTCTTTGCTAGACTGTCCATGCCCAGTTCCCACAACCTCTCTTCATATGTTTTAGTTTCCAGTCCCCTTATCATCCTGGTTACTCTCTCCTGCACTTTCTCACCAACTAGATTCTTAAGCAGCTGGTTGTCAAGGGTTCCCCCCCCCCATAAGCTTAGCCTTCTCCCAATATCTCATTTCTTAGCGTTCATGTGATGTTTTAATCCTAACAAGGTAATAATCTTCTAGAGAATCAAAATGCTGAACTTTTACTACTGTCATCATCTTTGTTGCCTGAGAAGTTTGGCTGTAAGGAACATTTGGTGCTGACACACTTAGCTGATAGATACTAGCATTCCTTTGACCACAAATACAGTATAAATTGGACTGCTGTCAGTCCCTGCAGCCACAACAAAGTGTGCAGAGCAGCTGTGTGGTTTAGGCATTTTAGCCAAGAGGAAATGCTCTGCCCGCTTATTTCTGTTAAGGAAGTGGATACTTCCGAGGTCGGTGTCCTGTTTAGCCATTTGAGGATTCTTTCTCCTAGAATATCCCATCCATCTTAACATATGTGATTTCCCTTCTGAGGTCAAACCATCAAGGCTCCCCTGTTACCAGCAAGAGTGAAACAAAGATCCCAAAAGGTTAATCACATAATCAAGTTGGCTTGTCTGAATTTTGCAGTAATTGGGTAGTCTTATCATCTTTTTAAATATATATATTTATTTATTGGGTTTTCTCCCATACAATAGATATTCATATTTACAGGATATTTATTTTATTTATTTATTTATTTATTCATTTGTCCAATACACAAATACATAGGAAGAAAAATAGACATGTAGTAATATATATAAGGGTAAAGTGAACTTAGAGGAGAGGATATATGAAACAAAGAAAATATATATGATAAGTGAGAGAAAGGAAAGACAATTGGACAGGGGACAAAAGGCACACCAGTGCACTTATGTACGCCCCTTACTGGCCTCTTAGGAACCTGGAGAGGTCAATCGTGGAGAGTCTAAGGGAGAAATGTTGGGGGTTAGGGGTTGACACAATTGAGTCCGGCAATGAGTTCCATGCTTCGATAATTCGATTGTTGAAATCATATTTTTTACAGTCAAGTTTGGAGTGGTTCGTATTAAGTTTGAATCTGTTGCGTGCTCTTGTGTTGTTGTGGTTGAAGCTGAAGTAGTCATTGACCGGTAGGACGTTGCAGCATATGATCTTGTGGGCAATACTCAAATCGTGTTTTAGGCGCGGTAGTTCTAGGCTTTCTAGGCCCAGGATTGTTAGTCTATTTTCGTAGGATATTCTGTTTCGAGTGGAGGAGTAAAGGGCTCTTCTGGTGAAATATCTTTGGACATTTTCAAGGGTGTTGATGTCTGAGATGTGGTATGGGTTCCAGATAGATGAGCAGTAGTCTAGGGTGGGTCTGGCAAAAGTTTTGTAGGCTCTTGTGAGTAGTGTGAGATTGCCTGAGTAGAAGCTGCGTAGGTTCAGTTTATGGATAGTCTCATTATCTATCCCAATCACCCCTTGGTTTTCCCTTCACTTGCAGTGTTTCTCAAATAGTGGGAGGGGGCACGCAAATTAAATAAATAAATAAATAAATAAATAAATAAATAAATGCTGTGGAGGCACATGACCCCGGAGAATGTGCTTTTTTTGCTGCAGGGAGTATGGGTTTTTGGCACTGAACAATAGCACACAGCACAGAGTAGGAGATATGAAGTGCATATAACAAACCCTTAAGAGACACTATGGAAAAATATTTAACAGGGATGAAAAGAAAGGAGGAAAGAGACGGAGATAATGAGACAAACCTAAGTCTCCCAAAAGCTAAGACGTGGAAATATGACAAAGCATATGTAGCGCTTGGCTTCACTGTGACTATGGTGGGAGACAAGGAAAGATGGGTATGTTTACTCTGTTTAAAAATGTTGGCAGCAGACAGAATGAAGCCAAATAAATTAAGGAATCACTTAAACACATTACACTCCAATCACGCTGATAAGCCGCTTGAGTTTTTTCAATGAAAATGTGCTGGATATTGCAAACAAGAGTTGGGGGAGTTGTGAAATATTTACTTTTTCCTGAGGGGGGGGGGATAATAGAAAATAATTGAGAAACACTGACTTAAGGAGACAGGAGTTACTGGGAGAGTGTATCCTTGCTCAGAAATAATCTTTATCAGAACAATCCACCTGTCTTTTTTCAATCAGCTTTTTCAATGCAAAGAAATAGCATTTGATCTTCAAACGAAGGAGGATTTTTTAAAAAAAAAATATTCACAGGAGGAACTTCTCAAAGCTTTCTTGGGCAACCGGTCAGGTCCCACAGAGTCGGCCTTCTCCAGGTTCTGTCAACTAGACCAGTGTTTCCCAACCTTGGCAACTTGAAGATATCTGGACTTCAACTCCCAGAATTGAATGCTGGCTGGGGAATTCTGGGAGTTGAAGTCAAAATATCTTCGAGTCTTCGGAGAGGGGCGGCATACAAATCTAAGTAATCTAAGTAATAAATAAAGAAATAAATAAAGTTGCCAAGGTTGGGAAACACTGGTCTAGTTGACAGAACCTGGAGAAGGCCGACTCTGTGGGACCTGACCGGTTGCTGGGATTCATGTGGCAGAAGGTGGTCTCGGAGGTATTCTAGTCCCATGCCATGTAGGGCTTTATAGGTCATAATAACCAACACTTTGAATTAAGTCTGGAAACCAATTGGCAGCCAATGCAGACTGCGGACTGTTGGGGAGATATGGACATGTCTGGACAAGCCCATGACTCCTCGCATGGCTGCATTTTGCACAATTTGTAGTTTCCGGACATTTTCAAAGGTAGCCCCATGCAGAGAGCATTGCAGTACTCGAACCTCGAGGTGATAAGGGCATGAGTGACCGTGAGCAAAGACTTCCTATCTACATAGGACCGCAACTGATGCACCAGGCAAACCTTGGCAAATGCCCCCCTTGCCACAGCTGAAAGATGATGTTCTAAGGTCAGCTGTGGATCGAGGAGGATGCCCAAATTCTGGACCCTCCCTGAGGGGGTCAAAAGTTTCCTCCCTCAGGGTGATGGATGGACAGATGTATTGTGTAAGTAAGGCTTATAGTATTGTTTAATTTATTGAGAGAGGCGTATAATATTGTATATGTATTGTAAGTGTTGACTGATGTAATCGTGTATGACTAGGATTGTTCTTGACTAAGCTATTTGCCAAAGTAAATAGTATTTGTACATTTAATTCATCTGGTTATCTGAATTACTACTTGTATCTCTGGGATATCAGCTGGATATCTGCCACCTCCATGTTTCCTCTGTGCATCCTTGTAACTCAAGGGTTCCTCTGTGTTCTGTCTGGGTTCCCCCAGACCTCAACACCAACTGGAAAAAACAGCCAGACACTCTGGTAAAAGCAAAAGTACTTTATAGCTGGAAAAAATAAACACAGAGGAAAACCTGTTCTTCCCAACAGACAGGCTATAATACTTTACAGCAGAGTCCTGATGTCCAGACAATACAGCAAGCTTCTTGCTGGCACACCCACCCCAAGGTTTCAGTAGTCAAAGGCACAAACCAGGATTCCAAGACGCCAAAGTTCACAGCCAGGTCCCAAGACTCTCAAAGATAAAACTCCACAAGCCAGGAAGGGTGGGTCTGCCTTTTAGCCTTTCCAAAGAGCACCACACCCAAACCCAGCTGTTGCCTCTTTAATGCTGAAAGTACCTAGCCAATTGGTCCCTTCGCTGTGTAGCTCTTCTCTGTCGCAGATCAATTATGGCTTGTGCATTTTCCTCTAAGGAATCCAGGCTGCTTGCTGGGGAGAGCTCCCTCTGGGGGGACTCTGGCTGTCCTCCCTCTTCTTCAGCCTGGGATTCCTCCTCCTCGTCTGCCTGCACCTCCTGTTCCTCATCCTCTCCCTCTGAGCTGGAAACCGACAGAAGATCAGCCGTTCCCTGAGGGGCCTCAGACAGAACCACAACACTCTGCGAACAAAGTTCAACAAAGTTTGGGTAAAGTTTCCAGGGGCTCAACCATACTGGGAAAATGAAGGTTCATTTTCTCTTTAAGGACAGCTGGAAGCAGTATCTTGAGAAATGCTACGATAAAGCCAATTCTGCAGAGCTCGAAGCAATAGTCAGAAACTGATCTGCAAAAGGCTGTTCTTCTCTTGCAGATGTGCCATTACATCTCTATTGCTTTCACTCCTATCTTTCTGAGAAGAGCCAAATTTTGCAGCTGCTTTAAAGATGAGCAGCAGCGGCCAAAAAAGCCAACACCATCCTAAGCTGCATCAACAGAGGGATACACTCCAAGACCAGGGAAGTATTAATACCACTCTACTACGCCCTGGTCAGACCACATCTGGAGTACTGCATCCAGTTCTGATCACCACACTTCAAAAGTGACATTGAAACTCTGGAGAAGATGCAGAAAAGAGCAACCAAAATGATTAGGGGACTTGAAACCAAGACTTACGAAGAGAGATTGCGGGAACTGGGCATGGATAGCCTAGAGAAAAGGAGGGCCAGAGGGGACATGCTAGCTGTATACAGGTATATGAGGGGTTGCCACAGAGAGGAGGGGGCCACTCTATTCTCCAGAGCACCAGAGGGCCGGATGAGGAACAACAGCTGGAAGCTGACCAAGGAGAGATTCAACCTAGAAGTAAGGAAGAACTTCCTGACGGTCAGAGCGATCAACCATTGGAACAACCTGCCTGCGGAAGTTGTGAACTCCCCAACTCTGGACACTTTCAAGAGGAGATTGGACTGCCATTTGGCTGGGGGGCTTTAGGATTCCTGCTCAGGCAGGGGTTTGGACTTGATGACCTGCATGGTCCCTTTCAACTCTAACAATCAATAAAATAAAATAAAATAGAATAGAATAGAATAGAATAGAATAGAATAAAAAATAAAATAAGATAAGATAAGATAAGATAAGATAAAATAAAATAAAATAAAATAAAATAAAATAAAATAAAATAAAATAAAATAAAATAAAATAAAATAAAATAAAATAAAATAAAATAAAATAAAATAAAATAAAATAAAATAAAATAAAATAAAATAAAATAAAATAAAATAAAATAAAATAAAATAAAATAAAATAAAATAAAATAAAATAAAATAAAATAAAATAAAATAAAATAAAATAAAATAAAATAAAATAAAATAAAATAAAATAAAATAAAATAAAATAAAATAAAATAAAATAAAATAAAATAAAATAAAATAAAAAAATAAAATAAAATAAAATAAAATAAAATAAAATAAAATAAATAAAATAAAATAAAATAAAATAAATGAGAAGGCAAATCAGAACCTATCTAGAGATCACTTTTCCTGCATTATCAACCGACAGGAATCTTCACCCCTTTTTTTCAGAGTCAAGAACCAGTGCAGTGGATATGCATTTAGGCCAAGCTGGAATTTATAAAGGAGATGTATCTGTGAATTGTCATTAGCTGAAAAGCAGCCAAAGGAGACTGTTAGTTTTAAACAGAAGCATTACAGAGGGGGGAAAAAACTTTAGCCTTTGTCCTTTTTCTCAGTTCAATATTGTCAATCCTATTTTATTAATCTCAGGAAATATCTAAAGCACCATCTCCTGTGTTTTGCTTTCTTTTCCCTTTCCTTCCAGAAGGAAAGTAATATGGGGAGAGAAATATCGAGCTGAAAATCGTACAAAATGGTTAACTAGCTGATTCATATTTTCCGCCTGTTATTAAAACTGGAAATCTCAGGAAGTTCCTTTCAAGCTTAACTAAACACAAAGCCTATTCATACTCTCTTGCATTAAGTTCAGCTTGCTTCTCAAGAGTTTGCATCAAATCTCATCTTTGGAGGTTTAAAGATGATCACTTTCAATATAGACACTCCTCTCGGTTTACTCTTGAATATACACTGCTCAAAAAAAATAAAGGGAACACTCAAATAACACATCCTAGGTTTGAATGAATGAAATACAGTGAACCCTCGATCATCGCGAGGGTTCCGTTCCAGGACTCCAAGCGATGATCGATTTTTCGCGAAGTAGCAGTGCGGAAGTAAAAACACCATCTGCGCGTGCGCAGATGGTGTTTTTACTTCCACTGCCGCCCGCCCTTCGCCCGCCCACCCCGTTGCTCGCGCCTGGGGTGCGCGCACGCTTGGGGAAACCCTAGCTCCGCTTCCCAGCTGGGAAGCGGAGCTAGGCTGCCCCAAGCTCGCGCGCGCCGCCCGCCCGCCCACGCTGTTGCCGGCTCCGCTTCCCAGCTGGGAAGCGGAGCTAGGCTGCCCCAAGCTCGCGCGCGCCGCCCGCCCGCCCACGCTGTTGCCGGCTCCGCTTCCCAGCTGGGAAGCGGAGCTAGGCTGCCCCAAGCTCGCGCGCGCCGCCCCGCCCGCCCACGCTGTTGCCGGCTCCGCTTCCCAGCTGGGAAGCGGAGCTAGGGTGCCCCAAGCTCGCGCTCCAGCCCACCGCCGCTGGGGTCTTACCGGGGCAAGAGGGGGAAGACCCAGGGAAGCCTCTGCCCGGCGGGGAAACTCCACCATCTACGCATGCGTGGAAGGGCACGCATGCGCAGATGGTGGAGTTTACTTCCGGGTTGAAAACTAGCGAAATAGCCCTTTCGCGATCCTTGAGGACGCGAAACTCGAGGGTTCACTGTATTCTCACTGGATACTTTGTTCTGTACAAAGTTGAATGTGCACAACAGTATGTGAAATTGATTATCAATCAGTGTTGCTTCCAAAGTGGACAGTTTGATTTCACAGAAGTTGGAGCTATATTGTGTTGTTTAAGTGTTTCCTTTATTTTTTGGAGCAGTGTATTTTGACTGTCCTCAAAATTTGCAAAATTATTTGTCCAAAAGAGATACCAAGACCCTAAAGTAAGCTGACTCACCATGTTTTTATGTACTTTAAATAATGTTCTGCCGGGCTCTCTGGTAGGAGCCTCCCGAAAATTCAAGGGTACAAATTGCAGACACACACACGTTTGAAAATTCAAAACAGTGTTCTTTATCACAAAATTCAAAATAAACTAAGAAGTCTTTTTGTATTGCAAAGAGCACTCCTCCCAAAACAACCAGGTAGTCCGCACAATTTCCCTTAAGCAGTCATTAAGTACTTAGCTAGCAGCTGTGAAGAAACTTCACACCCCTTCTTCTTCCAACGAAGTGAGACACACACACACACATTGCTCTGCTTTGGTTTCAAAGGCATGAAAAATCAACAAACAAAGTCCAGAAAACAGCAACACACGATTCCTGAAGAACTGCAATCAGCTACTCTTTCACAACGGCCAATCAGCAAGAGCCCTAATTACTGGAGCCCCACCCAACCACAGGTAGCCTCATTTTCTCTTGTAATAATCCTTCAGTTGTTGTCTCCTATGCATCACTCTGCATGCGTGGATGTGTCATTAATTCTTGTTGAGAATCCAGGGATGATACAGATGATTGATCTCCTCCTGGGCTGTCTGCCAAACTCCCCTCTTCCCTGTCACTCATGCTTCCTTGGTCAGATTCCATCGGGAGCAAAACAGGCCTGCGGCATGTGGATGTCTCCCCCACATCCACCTGCACATAACTTGGGGCAGGAGCTGGGCCAGAGCTAACCACAAAAAATAATATCTCTATTCTTCAGAATATTATTTTATGATTTTGTAAGCCAACCAGGAAATATCTGATTTTGAAATTGGCACCACAAATAGAATGGGATGAAAGAACAGAAGAATAGGAAGCTGCATTTTTGAAGTAAAAGGAAAAAGTGTTTACTTTGAGCTGCTTGGTGCTCTCTGAGCTTGGTGGGTTTTTTGCAAACGTTTCAATACTAAACTAGGTAATATCATCAAGCTGATGATGCTATAAAACCAGGCGTGAAATCCAACAGGTTCTGACAGGTTCTGGAGAACTGGTAGCAGAAAATTTGAGTAGTTTGTTGAACCAGCAAATACCACCTCTGGCTGGCCCCAGAGTGGAGTGGGAATGGAGATTTTGCAGTATCCTTCCCTTGCCATGCCCACCAAGCCACGCCCACCAAGCCACGCCAAGCCACGCCCACAGAACTGGTAGGAAAAAAATTTATTTTACCACTGTACAAAACTAGCTATTTTAATTTTAAGATATTCTATCTGCCTGCATGACAAACCTTTTGGCCATAGACAGAATCCCAGATACTTCATCAATGGTAGGTTTGGGATAATGTCGGCTCTTTTTGACCACTTTGATGTCTTTAGTCTCTCTTTGACCGCTTAAGCCAGGGGTGTCAAACTCAAGGCCCACGGGCCAGATTCGATCCACAGGGTGCTTAGATCTGGCCACAGGGTTGTCGTGGAAACAAGTAAGGACTGGCCAATGGTGCCTCTGCCAGTGAAAACAGGGCCATGGGTCGTGTGCGCCCTGAGCTCTGTTTTTACTGGCAGAGGACTGGAGGAGGCTATCATGACTGAAAATGAAGCTCAGGAGCCCATTTTCTCTGGTGAAACATTTGGGCCACCACAGGTGCGCCCGACACAAGTAACTCCAAATAGGCCATGCTTCCTGGCCATGTCTCTCCCCAGCCCCCTCAAAGTCAAACACCACCCTGATGCAGCCCTCAATGAAATCGAGATTTGACACCCTTGACTTAGGCTCTTCTGTTCTCCACTTGGTTGAGTCTCGACACCTGGCTTCTACAGAACTTTTTGTCCCTAATCAGAATTTCTCAAATAACTTGTCTGGTCTTATATGGTCCCCTTCTAAGCATTCGCTTTGTAGTCCTTTCAAAGAGCACTAGCGGAGGGTCAATTTGAACCTAGGAAGAAATCTGAGTTTGGCAAATGCAAAGTTGCTCTATCATCAAGTTAGAGCTTGGGTGGCGCAGGGGTTAGAGTGCAACACTGCAGGCTACTTCAGCTAACTGCTAGCTGTAGTTCAGCTGTTCAAATCTCACCAGGTTGGCTCAGCCTTCCATCCTTCCGAGGTGGGTAAAATGAGGACCCAGATTGTTGGAGGCAATATGCTGATTCTGTAAACCGCTTAGAGAGGGCTGCAAAAGCACTACAAAGTGGTATATAAGCCTAAATGTTATTGTTATGATGCTATAAGTTTTCTGCTACATGAAATTTGGGGGAGGCACCATTCTTTGTTCATTTAACTGCAGCCTTTTAGCTGGATAACTTACCAGGTGATTAAATGTGCTTCCAAGCAATTGCCAAACAACCACTTTCATATTAAGGAGAATGCCTGGTTGATGTTTACCACCAGCAGGTAGTGCTTGTCTGGCAAGGGGGAAACCAAGCCAAGGAATCCACCGATCAATTTGATGGATTCAAATTAAGGAAATCTTCAAATTCCTTCATCTGTTCATGCAATAAAATCATGAGGACAGCCCCAGTTGCTGCCCTCCTTTAACTGATTAGAATTTGACAATCGGGACACCAAAGTTCCCACAGTTTCATCACGAGTACAGATATTCTCTTCTATTTATTTTATTTATTTATTTATTTTGTCCAATACACAATGAAGGTTATAGAGAATATACTCGTAGTAAAATATATCAAAGAAAGAATAGAAGAAAAGATATAGGAATAAAATATGTCAATGAAGAATAGAGGAAAAGATATAGGAATGGAAGAAAAGATATGTGAGATATAGGAGAGACAACTGGACAGGGGATGGAAGATCAATACATAAATAAATAAATAAATAGATGGATGGATGGATAGATAGATAGATAGATAGATAGATAGATAGATAGATAGATAGATAGATAGATAGATAGATAGATAGATAAAGCAAGCAAGCAAGCAAGCAAGCACTTGGGGAAAAGGAATCCTCAATCTGAATATTGTACTGGCAGTTCTGTGTTAGCAAAAACTTCAGAAGAGAAGGATTTAGGGGTAGTGATTTCTGACAGTCTCAAAATGGGTGAGCAGTGTGGTCGGGTGGTAGGAAAAGCAAGTAGGATGCTTGGCTGCATAGCTAGAGGTATAACAAGCAGGAAGAAGAAGATTATGATCCCCTTATGTATAGCACTGGTGAGACCACATTTGGAGTACTGTGTTCAGTTCTGAGACCTCACCTACAAAAAGAGATTGACAAAATTGAACGGGTCCAAAGACGGGCTACAAGAATGGTGGAAGGTCTTAAGCATAAAACGTATCAGGAAAGACTTAATGAACTCAATCTGTATAGTCTGGAGGACAGGAGGAAAAGGGGAGACATGATCGAAACATTTAAATATGTTAAAGGGTTAAATAAGGTTCAGGAAGGAAGTGTTTTTAATGGGAAAGTGCAAGGGGTGACAATCTGAAGTTAGTTGGGGGAAAGATCAAAAGCAACGTGAGAAAATATTATTTTACTGAAAGAGTAGTAGATCCTTGGAAGAAACTTCCAGCAGACGTGGTTGGTAAATCCACAGTAACTGAATTTAAACATGCCTGGGATAAACATATATCCATCCTAAGATAAAATACAGAAAATAGTATAAGGGCAGACTAGATGGATCATGAAGTCTTTTTCTGCCGTCAGTCTTCTATGTTTCTATGTAAGAAAAGATATAGGAATAAAATATGTCAATGAAGAATAGAGGAAAAGATATAGGAATGGAAGAAAAGATATATGAGATATAGGAGAGACAACTGGACAGGGGACGGAAGGCATGCTAGTGCACTTATGCCCCTTACTGATCTCTTAGGAACGTGGAGAGGTCAATCATGTTTGTCAATAGTGTTTACTATGAAATAAAATCTGACTCCATCTGATACAATGAAGTCCTCCACAGGTAGAGTGCTGTATTGCAGGCCACTGAAGCTGACTGTAGATCTGTAGGTCAGTGGTTCAAATCTCATCACCGGCTTAAGGTTGACTCAGCCTTCCATCCTTCCGAGGTGGGTAAAATGAGGACCCGGATTGTGGGGGCAATAGGCTGGCTCTGTTAAAAAGTGCTATTGCTAACATGTTGTAAGCCGCCCTGAGTCTAAGGAGAAAAGCGGCATTAAAAACAAACAAACAAACAAATAAATAAATAAATAAATAATGCACTTGCGGGGAAAGGAATCCTCAATCTGAGTATTGTATTGGCAGTTCTGTGTTAGCAAAAACTTCAGAAGAGGAGGATTTAGGGGTAGTGATTTCTGACAGTCTCAAAATGGGTGAGCAGTGTGGTCGGGCAGTAGGAAAGGCAAGTAGGATGCTTGGCTGCATAGCTAGAGGTATAACAAGCAGGAAGAAGAAGATTGTGATCCCCTTATAGAGAGTGCTGGTGAGACCACATTTGGAATACTGTGTTCAGTTCTGGAGACCTTACCTACAAAAAGATATTGACAAAATTGAACGGGTCCAAAGACGGGCTATAAGAATGGTGAAAGGTCTTAAGCATAAAACGTATCAGGAAAGACTTAATGAACTCAATCTGTATAGTCTGGAGGACAGAAGGAAAAGGGGGGACATGATTGAAACATTTAAATACGTTGAAGGGTTAAATAAGGTTCAGGAGGGAAGTGTTTTTAATAGGAAAGTGAACACAAGAACAAGGGGACACAATCTGAAGTTAGTTAGGGGAAAGATCAAAAGCAACGTGAGAAAATATTATTTTACTGAAAGAGTAGTAGATCCTTGGAACAAACTTCCAGCAGACGTGGTTGGTAAATCCACAGTAACTGAATTTAAACATGCCTGGGATAAACATATATCTATTGTAAGATAAAATACAGGAAATAGTATAAGGGCAGACTAGATGGACCAGGAGGTCTTTTTCTGCCGTAATAAATAAATAAATAAGTAAGTAAGTAAGTAAGTAAGTCAGTCAGTCAGTCAGTAAGTCAGTAAGTCAGTAAGTCAGTA
Organism: Erythrolamprus reginae; assembly: GCF_031021105.1. Taxonomy (NCBI): domain Eukaryota; kingdom Metazoa; phylum Chordata; class Lepidosauria; order Squamata; family Dipsadidae; genus Erythrolamprus; species Erythrolamprus reginae. The sequence continues at coordinate 36,638,577 of NC_091950.1, read as the reverse complement.
AGTCAGTAAGTCAGTAAGTCAGTAAGTCAGTAAGTCAGTAAGTCAGTAAGTCAGTAAGTCAGTAAATCAATAAATCAATAAATCAATAAATCAATAAATCAATAAATCAATCAATAAATCTGATAACAACAATGCATCGTGATATATGGCAGTAAATAAGGAATCCCCCCCCTCTCCTTCTTCTTAATGACACAGCTCATTCTTGACCAGTCTCTCAGTAGAAACAAGATGAGAGATTTCACAGGAGAGGAAAGTGACTTTCAATATAGAGGAGAACCATTCCAGTGTATGAGCAGATAGAGCAGAATCACGCTGGATAGGGGGAAGTTTTTCTCTTGGGGAATTTCTGTTCCTTCACAAAAGCTACTCATATGTGCCACAACTGAAAGTTTCTTATCAGCACCCAAGGTTTAAATATTAATAGAGTCCACTTTGCTGGGCAAAACAGTTCCCCAACTGTTTGAACATTCCCCAAATGTCACTACTGTGGTTGGCAGGGCATTCGGCCATTGTTTCCTTTCTAAAATAGAACATCCAAAACATCCACGAAGGGACATTCCACTACAAGTGAGTAGTTTATGCCGGGACTCTTGCAAATTGCTTCCTGAATATTCTGAAAATATCACCAGACATCATTTTTTTCTCTACGTAGAAATGTTGGAAACCCCCCTGCAAGTCTGGTGGGCATCTGTGTCATCAAGATGTCTCCCCTGAGGATTTACCTCACTTCCAGCTGGACTGGCAGGTCTGTTCTAGGCCTTTAAATCATTTCTGATTACTTACCGAAGGCAATGTTTCAAAAGTAAGTGTTTATGCATAAAACATCATCCATAGAGCCCGACAGCATTGGTTCTGGAGCACTTATTCAACAAGACTAAAAGTAAGGTGACCAGATTGTAACTTTGATAAAGACGGACACTGTTGATGGGGAGGGGGGGGGGGCGACTGAAAAAAATGATAGAGAATTTTACCTCTGCGTTTGTTTTTCCACTTAATATGTTAGGGTGGGGCTTCACCTCAAAGAAAGCCCCACCCTAACAATATTTTTCCCCAACGCCGAAGAGGTGTGCGCTCGGTCTCCTCTCCAACATACTGATATATCTCTCTCCCTCCCTCTCTCCCTCTCTCTCTCTCCCTCTCCCCATCTCTCTCCCCCTCTCCCTCTCTTTCCCTCTCTCTCTCTCTCTCCCTCTCTCTCTCTCCCTCTCTCTCCCTCTCTCTCTCCCTCTCTCTCCCTTTCTCTCCCCCTCTCTCTCTCCCTCTCTCTCCCTCCCTCTCTCTCTCCCTCTCTCTCTCTTTCCCTCTCTCTCTCCCTCTCTCTTTCTCTCCCTCTCTCTCCCTCCCTCTCTCTTTCTCTCTCTCCCCCTCTCTCTCCCTCCCTCCCTCCTTCCCTCTCTCTCTACCCCTCTCTCTCCCTCCCTCCCCCTCCCTCCCTCCCTCTCTCTTTCTCTCTCTCTCCCCCTCTCTCTCCCTCCCTCCTTCCCTCTCTCCCTCCCCCTCTCTCTCCCTCCCTCCCCCTCTCTCCCTCCCTCCCTCCCTCTCTCTTTCTCTCTCTCTCCCCCTCTCCCTCCCTCCCCCCTCCCTCCCTCTCTCCCCCTCTCTCTCCCTCCCTATCTCTCTCTCTCTCCCTCTCTCTCTCCCTCTCTCTCTCCCTCTCTATTTCTCTCCCTCTCTCTCCCTCCCTCTCTCTTTCTCTCTCTCTCCCCCCCCTCTCTCCCTCCCTCCTTCCCTCTCTCTCTCCCCCTCTCTCTCCCTCCCTCCCCCTCCCTCTCTCTTTCTCTCTCTCTCCCCCTCTCTCTTCCTCCCTCCTTCCCTCTCTCTCTCCCTCTCTCCCCCTCTCTCTCCCTCCCTCCCCCCTCCCTCCCTCCCTCTCTCTCTCCCCCCCTCTCTCCCTCCCTCTCTCTCCCTCCCCTTTCTCCCCCCCTCTCTCTCTCCCTCTCTCTCTCCCTCTCTCCTTCTCTCCCTCTCTCTCCCTCCCTCTCTCTTTCTCTCTCTCTCCCCCTCTCTCTCCCTCCCTCCTTCCCTCTCTCTCTCCCCCTCTCTCTCCCTCCCTCCCCCTCTCTCTCCCTCCCTCCCCCCTCCCTCCCTCCCTCTCTCTCTCCCCCCTCTCTCCCTCCCTCTCTCTCCCTCCCCTCTCTCTCCCTCCCCTCTCTCTCCCTCTCTCTCTCTCTCTCTCTCTGTTGGGCATGCGCAAATCAACCCAAAGCCGATAGCACCAAGGTTTTGGGCCACCACTTCATTTTTCCCTTCCCCCCTCCCCACTTTTCATCGGCCGATTTCAGGAAGCGATCCTTTCAAGCCACATCATCACCCAGCATCAGAGGATGCCAAGTTTGAAGACCTCTGCAGTAGTGCTTTCAAAAATGATTACTAGAAGTCAGAAGAAGACAGGAAGTGGAGCAGGAAGGCCTCCTTTCCATCCAATGATCAAAAACAGCACACAAAGAGCTGCATTGCTTCCAACTGTGAAACAAAGGGGACAAGATTCTCAGGAAAGTCCTTAACAATCCTTAGAGATACATCCCAGTTGTGTTGGTGCTGCATCTTTCAGTTATCTTTACCCTTCCTATAGGATCCAACAGGGCTGGAGGGCTTTCAGGACCCATCATGCTACCTGGGATAGATCAGGAGTGTTAAACATGATTCCATTGAGGGCCGCATCAGGGTTGTGTTTGACTGCATGGGGCTGGGGTGGGCATGGCCAGCTCAACATCACTTGTGTTTGGGGGTGCCTGTGGTGGCCCGAGTGCTCTGCCAGTGAAAACAGGTTCTCAAGTTCCATTTTCAGCTGCGATGGCCTCCTGCAACCCTCTGCCAACATGCAGTCCTCACAAGCTCTGTTTTCAACTGTAACAGCCTCCTGCAACCCTCTGCCAGCAAAAATGGAACTTGGGAGAGCGACATGCAGTCCTCACAAGCTCTGTTTTCAACTGTAACAGCCTCCTGCAACCCTCTGCCAGCATAAATGGAGCTTGGTAGGCACTCAAGTGGCCCTTGCAAGTTCCGTTTTCATTGGCAGAGAACCTTCACTGTTTACGGGGTGACCCCAAGGGCCTGATCTAAGCACCAGATCTGGGCCCCGAGCCTTCAGTTTGACATCCCTGAGATAGGTGATATAGCTGCTGTGTCACATCACCTGCCTATGGAACAACTTCCTCCCACAAATTTATTTTGATCTGTTCCAAATTCTCTTTAAGAAACCCTGAAGACCAGCATGTTCTACTTCTTTGTTTTATTTTTATCATTTTCCTTGTACAGGATATTTTTAAATCTTAGCTATTCAGAACCTCTGAGAAGTGGGAGACATATAAATGTATAAAGCAAAATAAATGCAAATGTCAAACTAGCTCTCTTGAAAGCCCTTTCTCTACAGCGGAATTCAAGGATCATCCACCTGTTCTTAATGTTAGTAGAAACTATACCAGTATAATATGTTCCCAAGGTGTATCATTCCATTTTTAGTACATTATACATGCTGCACATGTAGCACATGTTAAGCAAAATGACTGGTTAAACCTTCAGCTTTGGTGCCTTCCCAGTTTGTAAATGTCATCAGCCAGGGAGAAGTCATCTACCAATCCCAACAGTAATGCAATGACAAAGCAGTGATAAGGAGGAGTAAAAAGGATAATACTGGAGAAGAGTCCCTAGGGTTCAGAGAAGTAATGGGCAGCCAAACATTTTACTGCCACACTGTAGGCGTGGCTTATTTTGGGGATGTGGCTTGATGGTCATGTGACTGGGTAGGAGTGGCTTGCCAGCCATAGAAACATAGAAACATAGAAGACTGACGGCAGAAAAAGACCTCATGGTCCATCTAGTCTGCCCTTTTACTATTTCCTGTATTTTATCTTAGGATGGATATATGTTTATCCCAGGCATGTTTAAATTCAGTTACTGTGGATTTCCCAACCACGTCTGCTGGAAGTTTGTTCCAAGGATCTACTACTCTTTCAGTAAAATAATATTTTCTCATGTTGCCTTTGATTTTTCCCCCAACTAACTTGTGTTAACTTGTTCTTGTGTTCACTTTCCTGTTAAAAACACTTCCCTCCTGAACCCTGTGACCATGAAGCCATGAACCCTGAAGCCATGTGACCATGTGTGAGTGGCTTAAATGGTCATCATCATTCAAATGAACTGTTAAGTCCTCAATTTACAATCTCACAAGTGTCGCTCACTGGGGTGAAAATTTGCTTTGCGTTTTCCGCACTCTCCTTCCTGGGTCACCCCCCCACCCAACTCAGTCTGAGTAGCTAGGCAAACAGGTGCCGATCAGCTGTTGAGAAAAGAGGAGGGAGGAAAAGGGCCCCCGCAACTCCTGCCGGTGCTGGTCTCCCTGCCGCTTTCTGAGGAGGAGGAGGAGGAGGACGGGAGGGGGAATTTTAAAATATTGGAAAGCCGAGGGAGGTGCATGATGCCTCAGCTGCGGGTGGAGTGAGGGCTTCTCAAGGGGAAAAAGACCCCAGCCCAAACCGCTTTGGCGCAGCGCAGCGCAACGTGGCTCAGCTCTTCTTTTTTCCCTTGCTGCTGTATGCTCCTCACTTTTTTCCTCTTTCCTCCTTCCTGGCCTTGGGAGGTGGCCGCGTGAAGCTGGAGGGGAGCCAGGCAGGAGAGAGGGAAGCTCCTCCAAGGCCAGGAAGGAGGAAAGAGGAAAAAAGCGAGGAGCGCAGATGCAGCAGCAGCAGGGGGAAAAAGGAGAGCTGAGCCAAGATCATTAATCCAGGAAGTAACTGCGGCCAGTTAGCTGGGGCTGCACACGCACCTTCATTTCTGCCGGTGGAACTGTGTTCCACCCCGCCTTGCCTACTGCCCACCCCTGGTTCAGAGTAGTGAACAGGTGCCCACATCAGCCCAAAGGGTAAATAGGAACCAGATTGACCATGGGCATCACCCTACATGGGTCCAGCTTATTTAATGGATCGTCTCTATCTAATCACATCTATCTATCCTATCATGTCCAGCAGCAGGAATATGTTGCAGGTTCAATCTACTAAAGAGCTTCACCCGATGAGACCAGTAGCTGGATGAGGATGCCGCACCGGTAGTGAAAATTGACCTGCACAAGCAACTTCATGTCCTCAGCATATGCATGCATGCATCCAAGTGAGATTTTGCTTCTGCGCATGTGCAGGAAGTTAAGTCTTGCAAGGGGACACATGCACGTGAGATTTTGGTGATTTTTTGTTTCTGTGTATGCGTGGAAGCAAAAGAATCAGTGAAATCTCTCTCTCATGCATGTCCTTTTGCAAGATTTTACTTTCTGCGCATGCGCAGAAACAAATTCTCACTTGGATATGCACCCACGCATGCCGGGGACATGAAGCTGCATGCTCAGTGAAACGGGAACGGTGGGAGCGGCAACCCCCACCTGGATGGGATTCTGACAACTTGCCCTTTCTGCTGTTGCTCCCACCGAACAGAACATCATTTCCCCCACTCCCAAATTGGAGTTAGCCTCGTTCCTATTCGTTTTTTTTTAAAAGATTCTGAAAATGTGATTCTTCCTGCAACCTTGTGGATCACATGGGGAACCCACACAACGATTCTGCTGTGTTTAGAGGGGTGTTCTCCTACAACTTTATTTTTTATTATCTTATTGACTTTGGTTTTTAGTTATTTTAAAGTGTTTTAATAGTTATGTTTTTCTTTTAATTATTGTTTGCACACGGTCCAGAAGGACAGCTATATAAATGTGTGAAATTAATCAATCACCTGATGGGTGGTGTATTCTTAGATAAGCCACTGTATTCTTTCTTCAACTTTAGACTCAAACCTACTTTAGTCTCAAACTTACTATCAGCAATATGGGAAAAAGAACACAGCCATGTTTAATCAAGATATCGCACCGTTCTTTGAAATCCCCTAAACAATGGCATGTATTAGTACATTGGTTGGTTTTGTAGAATTATTTATATAGGAAAAAGAAAGATTTCCTATGCAGGATTAAACAAAGTCTTGCAAATCCTTGCCTTTTAAAAAGGTAAATATTCCCACTTGCCCCTTCATCTCAATAGAATGGAATGGAATGGAATAGAATAGAATAGAATAGAATAGAATAGAATAGAATTCCTTATTGGCCAAGTGTGATTGGACACACAAGGAATTTGTCTTTGGTGCATATGCTCTCAGTGTACATAAAATAAAAGATACATTTGTCACTTAATGATAGTCAGAGGTATAAATAAGCAATCAAAGCACAGTAGGAAACAGACAGTATAAATCATAAAGATACAAGCAACGAAGTTACAGTCATGCAGTCATAAGAGGGAAGAGATGGGTGATAGGAACAATGAGAAGATTAAACCTAGTGCAGCCTTAGTAAGTAGTTTGACAGCGTTGAGGGAATTATTTGTTTAGCAGAGTGATGGTGTTCGGAAAAAAACTGTTAGGAAAAATACTCGATCAGAGCTTTATCCGATATCCAGAAGTATTCCTGTAGAACAATTGTATCATAAGTCGTAGTGGGTTTAAGTTGGAATACCGCGCCCAGTTTCACTATATAAATAAATCACTATATTAAAAAAAAAAAGATGTTGAGACTACAAAGAGCATTGAGAAGAGCAACAAAGATGATTAGGAAACTGGGAGGCTAAAACATATGAAGAATGGTTGCAGGAATTGGATATGTCTAGTTTAATGAAAAGAAGGACTAGGGTTGGCATGATAGCAGTATTCCAATAGCTAAGGGGCAGTACAAAGAAGAGGGGCTCAACCTAGTCTCCATTACACCGAAGACAGGAGAAGAAGCAACAGATGGAAGCCAATTAAGGACTGAACCAATCTAGAAATAAGAAGAAATTTCCTGACAGAATAATTAATAAGAGGAATAGCCTTTCTTCAAGTTTTAGGTGCTCCATCATGGGAGGTTTTTAAGTAGGCATTGGACAACCACTAGTACGACTAATCACTGGGCACAGAGGGTGAGCCCATTACAGTGCAGAAATGGCTTCGCGATCAGAACAAGGAGTGGTAACGACAGGGCATACACACCCTTGTGTCTCGCTGGAGGAAGAACATAGAACGGGACGGAGATTATATAGAAAAATAGGGAGTGTAGAAGAAACATAATTCTTTCTTGTGTGTAAGTTTCATTGTGTTCAATAAATAATTGTTGAAGAAAAAAATGTGGTGCGTTACTTTCTGGGCGACCCTCGATAATAACTCAACAATGGAAGCTGGGTATTGTTCTTTTGCAGGCTCACCTCTGTTCAGTGACTTCTACTCATCTGACAGGACCTGAAAAGGATGGCACGCTCCAGGTCCCATCACTTAAGCAGCAGCATCTGGCAGGACCCAGGAGACGTGTTTATTTATTATTATTATTTATTTATTAATCAGATTTGTATGCCGCCCCTCTCCGCAGACTCGGGGCGGCTCACAGCAATAATAATACAATGTAAACAAATCTAATATTGAAGTTAATTTAAAACCCCAATTTAGAAACCAATCATACATACTAACATACCATGCATAAATTTTATAAGCCTAGGGGGAGGGAAAGTCTCAATTCCCCCATGCCTGACGACAGAGGTGGGTTTTAAGGAGCTTACAAAAGGCAAGGAGTGTGGGGGCAACTCTGATATCTGGGGGGAGTTGGTTCCAAAGGGTTGGGGCTGCCACAGAGAAGGCTCTTCCTGCCAAACGACATTGTTTAGTTGACGGGACCCGGAGAAGGCCAACTCTGTGGGACCTAACTGGTCGCTGGGATTCGTGTGGCAGAAGACAGTCCTGGAGATATTCTGGCCCGGTGCCATGAAGGGCTGTATAGGTCATAACCAACACTTTGAATTGTGACCGGAAACTGATCGGCAACCAATGCAGACTGCAGAGTGTTGGTGTGACATGGGCGTATTTAGGAAAGCCCATGATAGCTCTCGCAGCTGTATTCTGCACGATCTGAAGTTTCCGAACACATTTCAAAGGTAGCCCCATGTAGAGAGCATTACAGTAGTCGAGCCTTGAGGTGATGAGGGCATGAGTGACTGTGAGCAGTGACTCCCGGTCCAAATAGGGCTGCAACTGGTGCACCAGGTGAACCTGGGCAAACGCCCCCCTCGCCACAGCTGAAAGATGTTTCTCTAATGTGAGCTGTGGATCGAGGAGGACGCCCAAGTTGCGGACCCTCTCTGAGGGGGTTAGTGATCCCCCCAGGGTAATGGATGGACAGATGGAATTGTCTTTGGGAGGCAAAACCCACAGCCACTCCATCTTATTAGGGTTGAGTTTGAGTCTCTTGACACCCATCCAGGCCCCAACAGCCTCCAGGCACCGGCACATCGCTTCCACTGCTTCGCTGACTGGACAAGGGGTGGAGATGTAGAGCTGGGTATCATCTGCATATTGATGATACCTCACCCCATGCCCTTGGATGATCTCACCCAGTGTTGCTGTGCCTGTCCTATGGAACAGCATTCCTCCTAATATCAGAACAACTTGATTTTGTCTGCCTTCCTAAAGGCTATGAAGATCTGGTCAGGAGACTTTGTGAGCCTTTCATAATTGATTGTTTCTGGTGGGTTGAGCTGTCTCTGGTGTAATATAATGCAATATATTGTATTCTTTTGCTGGTTGCTATTTGTTTTTTGTGCACACTGCACCTGAGTTGCGTGTCAGGTGGCTGGCCCTATAAATGGGACAAATTTAAAAAATAATAAAATCAATTGCCCAAGGAGTGGTAGGCTTCCCTTCCCTGGAGGTGTCGAGTGCAGGCTAGACAACCATCTGTTGGGAAAGCTTTAATTTGGATTCCTGAATGGAATGAGGTGTGGGACTAGATAGACTAAATGGTCCTGCCTGGCGTATGATTTTATGTTTCTACCATCCTGGGTTTTTGAATTAAAGGAAATCTCCCAGAGGGACTGTAGCCAGTAGTCCGACCATTTATAAATAAAAGGGACTCATTCATAATTGAAGGACCAGATGGCTTTCTGTTCTGAATTATTTATACTGTAATAGCAGATGGCTTTGAGATCCCAGTAGGATATCAACGCCAGAAGGTGCGAGACTCTCTGTAGGCGCAGTGAAATAGAGACATTCCTTTTCAAGTTACGTGCACCCCACATAGGTAAGAATTGTGCAGCAGCAACATGGAAGGAAGGTGAACACCACCTCCCAAGACTCAGGTAGTTGCATTCACTGCTCCTGCAGTTTTAACATCCATGTCAATAAAGGGACTTTTCATGTAGGAATATGAAGAACGGTTGCAGGAACTGGGTATGTCTATTTTAATGAAAAGAAGGACCAGGGGAGACATGATAGCAGTGTTCCAATATCTCAGGGGTTGCCACAAAGAAGAAGGAGTCAACCTATTCTCCAAAGCACCTGAGGGTAGAACAAGAAGCGATGGGTGGAAACTAAACAAGGAGAGAAGGAACTTGGAACTAAGGAGAAAATTCCTGATAGTTAGAACAATTGATCAGTGGAACGGCTTGCCTCCAGAAGTTGTGAATGCTCCAACACCAGAGGTTTTTAAGAAGATGTTGGATAACCATTTGTCTGAAGTAGTGTAGGGTTTCCTGTCTAAGCAGGGGTTGGACTAGAAGACCTCCAAGGTCCCTTCCAACTCTGTTGTTGTTGTTGTGTTGTTGTTGTTATTGTTAACAATACAACACAGCAAGTGAGATCATTATGCTGGATTTCGTATTTCATTACCAGTCGGGTACTTCTAAGCATCTAAGACTGTAATGTAGTGGCAAATTATGTATGCCAATCTCAGTAGAGCGGCTTTTTGCAGTTGACAGATGGAGATTTTGTTAATTCCGATGGTCCATAATTGCTCCATCCATCTTTGATATCCACGTTTTTCAGGCTCCGAGTTGTAATAACCATGATTGTGCGATTCCCTGACATTGAGAATTTCTGCTGTTTTTTGACTTGTAGGTTTTGTTTGTTTTGTTCCTGTAGCCCATTTGTCGATGGCTGCCCAGGTTCCTCAGCAGCCACCACAGTCCTTTTTATCCTGGGTGATGACCAAGCCAGTATAGAATTCTTTTTGATTCGTCTCTCCATTAGTTTAAATGGGTTAGATGCATTTAATCTGGCTCCTCTACTTTGACTACTCCGGCAAGGTTAGACCTACTGGTAGTTTGCACTACCGCCGGCACAGCTCTCAGCTTCATTGGAGCATGCAAGTACCTCCACCACAACAAGGCATACCCATCAGTGGGGATTATTATTATTATTATTATTATTATTATTATTATTATTATTATTATTAATTGGATTTGTATGCCGCCCCTCTCCGTAGACTCGGGGCGGCTAACAACAGTGATAAAAAACAGCATGTAACAATCCAATATTAAAACAACTAAAAAAAAACCCTTATTATAAAACCAAACATACATACAAACATATCATGCATAAATTGTAAAGGCCTAGGGGGAAAGGGTATCTCAGTTCCCCCATGCCTGACAGCAAAGGTGGGTTTTAAGAAGCTTACAAAAGGCGAGGAGGGTGGGGGCAATTCTAATCTCTGGGGGGAGTTGGTTCCAGAGGGCCAGGGCCACCACAGAGAAGGCTCTTCCCCTGGGTCCCGCCAAACGACATTGTTTAGTTAACGGGACCCAGAGAAGGCCCACTCTGTGGGACCTAACTGGTTGCTGGGATTCATGCAACAGAAGGCGGTCCCTGAGATAATCTGGTCCGGTGCCATGAAGGGCTTTATAGGTCATAACCAACACTTTGAATTGTGACCGGAAACTGATCAGCAACCAATGCAGACTGCGGAGTGTTGGTGTAACATGGACATATTTGGGGAAGCCCATGATTGCTCTCGCAGCTGCATTTCCAAACGTTTTTCAAAGGTAGCCCCATGTAGAGAGCATTACAGTAGTCGAGCCTCGAGGTGATGAGGGCATGAGTGACTGTGAGCAGCGACTCCCGGTTCAAATAGGGCCACAACTGGTGCACCAGGTGAACCTGGGCAAACACCCCCCCGGGCATTATTATATATATTAATATATAATATATATTAATATATAATATATATTATATATTATATTATATATTAATATATAATATATAAATTATTATTATTATTATTATTATTATTATTATTATTATTATTATGTCATTTTGTCATTTTGTCACTTTTTTTTACAGTGAGGAACACAGGATGGTTTGAGAAACCAGAATTAGTTATTCCTTTTTATTTTTGTGCTGAAAAAAGAAATAGAATTTCAAAAACTGCTGAATATATTTGCCTAGGATACTTTTCATTTTCAGGAGACTGAAACATCTCCCAGATACAGAGAATACATTTTTTAAAGCTCCTTTGCAATCTTGACTTTTCCTGTTTATGCTGCTTTATTCCTATTTTTCTCTGATTCTTCCCCATCTCAGAAATAAGGAGGCAATCAATGCAGTGAATTCATGGCCTTTCAAGTACTGGCTATGTCAGAGTATTATATACAAAACCAGGGTTTCTCAATCTTGTCCACTTAAAGATGCAGAGACTTCAGCTCTCGAATTTCCCAGCCAGCATGGGGAAAAGCAACATAATTAATACCCATCAGTTAATGAAGGCCTACATGAAATGGCACTTCTGCCAGAGTAGAGAATATTGATGAGATGGACATCTGATTAAGAAGTTAGTTTACATACAACCCTAAACCAGAGTGTTCTTACACAGGATCTCCATCACGCAGCCTTAAAAAACACTGTCTGTTAGATTTGTGCGTAAATGAAGAGGCAAGTCTCAGCAACAGATCAGCACCTTTATTTTCTGCTGGCTGAAGCTAATACGGAATGCCATCAGGCTGCAGGGAATCCACTTTTAAGGGCTTCCCTGGAGCCGGCCAGCCACTGACAGGGGTTTAAAACTCCCACCGCAAGATTAGCCAATCGGTGGCAGTTGTGCAAATAATTCCTATGTACATCCGTACAGAACACTATCCTATTTACAGACCACCTTGGGGGTTGCCTAAATTTGTCTTACCATTTTTAAAGTAGTGTTTGCCACCTTTTCTAACACAAATTGTCTGTGATGCCTCCTTAACATTCTTGGTAATGACATTGTCAGGAGCTGGTATTTGCCGAGTTCTTAGAAACATAAAAGACTGATGGCAGAAAAAGACCTCATGGTCCATCTAGTCTGCCCTTATACTATTTCCTGTATTTTATCTTAGGATGGATATCCCAGGCATGTTTAAATTCAGTTACTGTGGATTTACCAACCACGTCTGCTGGAAGTTTGTTCCAAGGATCTACTACTCTTTCAGTAAAATAATATTTTCTCACGTTGCTTTTGATCTTTCCCCCAACTATCTTATTGGGTGACTGGGCCTGCTCCAGGCATGAGTTTGCTCCTTACATATCGGTTTAGTCAGTGGCCTTTTCAAAGACCTGTTATGAAAGTCATGACCAGCGGTTTTTCCAAACACCGCAGATAATCTATTTTTTTTAAAGCCCACCCAATTTAAACTAGAAAAGATATATATTGTTGATTAATTCGCAATGAGTGCATTAAAAGTTTTCTGCAACAGTTCTCAGTATGTGATATATTTGGAGCTGTATGAAAGTGACAAGAATTTTAACAGTTTTCCTTTTAGTTCATAGGAAAGGAAGATCAGTAAATCTGTCAGTAAAAATAGCTGGGCCATTAGTGAGGAGGATATATGAATGAAATGGGAAGGGGGCTCTTCCAAAGTGTTATGGGAGCATCCTCTCACTGAATCACTTTACTTTCTCAGACCCACTGATATGTCAATTGGCAACTTGAGGACATATTCTAGCAGTCTTTCCAAAATTCAATAGGTGCGTGTTCAGAAACAGGCTGAGTGATGGTTGACAGTCTGCAGTGTTTTAACAAACTTTACTCAACAAAGTAACTCTGACCCCAGGGCCTGGCCACTTTTACTGAGGCTCATTTTACAACATTGGATAGCGATTTTTCCCATCAGCCGCCGGTGGTGGATTGATTGATCGATCGATCGATCGATCGATCTATCTATCTATCTATCTATCTATCTATCTATCTATCTATCTATCTATCTATCTATCTATTTATTGTTAGAGTTCAAAGGGACCATGAAGGCCATCGAGTTCAACCCCCTGCCCAAGCAGGAACCCTATAGTACAAGTGGCAGTTCAATCTTCTCTTTAAAATGTCCAGAGTGTTGGAGTTCACAACGTCCGCTGGTAGGTTGTTCCATTGATTGATCGCTCTGACCGTCAGGAAGTTCCTCCTTATCTCCATGTTAAATCTCTCCTTGGTCAGCTTCCAGCCGTTGTTCCTCGTCCGGCCCTCTGGTGCCCTGAAGAATAAAGTGATCTCCTCCTCTCTGTGACAGCCCCTCGTATACTTGTAGACTGCTATCTTGTCCGCTCTGACCCTCCTTTTCTCTAGGCTATCCATGCCCAGTTCCCTCAGTCTCTCTTCGTAAGTCTTGGTTTCCAATTCCTTAATCATCTTGGTTGCTCTTTTTTGCACCTTCTCCAGAGTTTCAATGTCTCTTTTGAAGTGTGATGACCAGAACTGAATACAGTACAGGATGTTAAAGGAAACAAAGCCACAGGACTCAATCAACTGAGGGGATGGGACTTTTTGCCTCCACCAGTTAGATGAAGCTCTTTCTTCCACAGCAATTGATCGGCTGTTGCATTATCTCCCTTGCTAAAAGGCCCCTAGCTATTCATCCCAGCCCTTTCGTCACAAAAATCCAGATACCCGCCACAGCCTTTTGGCCACATGGGACATTTCGCCACCATCCAATTGAAATGGTCCTAACAAAATGCTCCTAAACCCATCAACTGATGCCCTTAAATTATCACAAATTAAAGCAATGAGGATAAGAACACTTGAGGGCCTTGTTCTTGAGACAGATTAAAGTATGGTCATTGAAGCAGCATGAATTTTGTAATGTGCCTTTCTTTTATTCCAAGACTGAAAGAATATATGTTGATTAAGCCATGAGGAAGAATCCAAAGCTAAAAAGGAATAGGGCGGCTTGTAGATCAGGGTGTGTGCTGAATTTTTACAAAAGAATCTAGACGAGATGTTTGGGCAAAAAGAACAGAAAAGTTTCTTTTTTAAAAGAAAAAGTTTATTAAATTTGAAAAGTTTTATTCTCTTTGTGTATTCAAATGTTTTTGCCCAAAAGCATGGTGGCCTCCTCACGAGGATGACACCCTACAAAAGCGAGATGCTGGTTAATATATCCTAATTACAAAAATACTCTCCCATTCCTTCATCAGCTATTCTGATGAGGTTGGTTACATACTACAAAAACAGTGTTACATTTTTATCCAAAGCTATACATTTCAGCTGAGTTTATTAAAGAAACAGGAGTTATCTTCAAAAGGACATAGCATTGTTCAGCTACATTTCTACTTGTAACTATTGATTCGTCTCTCAAGGCTGCAACATGTTATCACATTCTAACAAAACAAAATCTCAGCATTTCTTATTGGATTGAATTCCATCCCAATTTAATTTACAGAGACAAAATTTAAACTCTTTTAGGTTCTGCTTTCAATTGTATAATAGGAATGGTAGCCATTGTCTCAACATACTGTGTGAAATGATCCAACCTAATGAGTTCTTTAAATATCACACACAATGTGAACATCTCCTGCATCACATATCCCAGCGGCCGGTCAGATCCAGTGACGGGCTCCTACGGGTACGGTCAGGTACACAGTACCGGTAGCAAAATTTTGATTTTTCTCGTGTTTGCTCGTGTTTGTTGCCTTTTTCCCTCCCCAAGGGAGGGGGTGGAATTGTGAGGCTTAATCCTGCTGGCTGTAGGGAGACCTGCCGCTTTTACTCGTGTCTGTTGCCTTTTTCCCTCCCCAAGGGAGGGGGTGGAGTTGTGAGGCAATGCTTCGGAGGGGAGGGAAAAAGGCAACAGTCACGAGTAAAAGCGGCAGGTCTCCCTACAGCCAGCAGGATTAAGCCTCACAATTCCACCCCCTCCCTTGGGGAGGGAAAAAGGCAACAAACACGAGCAAAAGAGGTAGATCTCCCTTCAGCCAGCATGATTAAGCCCACAATTAGGCTTACCGCAGGGGGGAGGGAAGGGTGTGGCCCCGTGACGCGGGCAATGAGCAGACTGAGTAATGCTTTATAAAGATGTTTGTCTCCCACGGCATTTTAAAACTCTGACGAAGTTAGCAGCACGCTAACGAAAGCTAAGTGATTTTATTAAAGTTTCTATGTTCCGGTGATCGAGATGGCTGCTGCCTCATCATTCACATACTTTATATAGTAGATAATCAGGACATACACTTTATATAGTAGATAATCAGGGGTGGGCTACTGCCCGGACCAGGGGGAATGCAGTGGGGTAGCAAAAATGGAGCACCACCCCAGAGCACTCAATTTGCACTGAAAGATGTTGAAATAAAATGCATAAGCATTGCCCATTTTGGTAGCCGATCACTGGTCAGATCCCACAGAGTCGGCCTTCTCCAGGTCCCGTCAGCCAAGCAATGTTGCCTGGCGGGACCCAGGGGAAGAGCCTTCTCTGTGGCGGCTCCGATTCTTTGGAACCAACTCCCCCCAGAGATTCACCCTCCCGGCCTTCCAAAAGATTTTGAAAACAAACCTTTGCCAGCAGGCCTGGGACCACTGAGTGCTGATACCTTGTTCTGGCCGAATACTATGATTTTGATGACATGAATGTTGGTTGAATGGTTTTAAATGTTTAGGTATTTTAACTCTGCTGTTCTGCTTAGAAAAAAATCCCCAATCTTATGTTCCCAGGTCTATTTGACCCGGACTGCAAATTGATCATTTTAGGTACTTATATTTGGTCTTTTTGAAAGCTTTTTTCACCTGGAAACAAGTTTGAACATTTCTGCACACAATGGAATGAAAATTGAACTGAAAACATTAATCCTTATTGGTTTATTTTGCACATAAATGTGCCTCCCCCCGTTTTTGTGAAATGTTTTTCAATTTATGGATAGTTTTGCTTGCAAAATGCATTCTATTTTACTGAAGATGGTGTGGGATTGGTAGCTTGAACATTTCTGCACACAATGATATGAAAATTGAAATGGAAAAAGTAAATCTTATTGGTTTATTTTGCTGATATAATGCATACCCCCCCCCCGTTTCTGTGAAATAGTCTTCACTTTATGGATAGTTTTGTTATCAAAATGCATTCTATTTTACTAAAGTTGGTGTGGGATGTGTAGCTTGAACATTTCTGAACATAATGATATGAAAATTGAACTGGAAAAATTGATGCATATTGGTTTATTTTGCACATAAAGGTATTTCAATTTATATAAAAAATATGCTGTTAATTTCAAACTTACATACTTTTTTTTAGTAAAATGGATTTCTTTCATAAAATTAGTTCTCTGGCTACAATGTGGTTGATTTTCAAAAGGATATTCCAAATATTTCTAGCCAAATATGTATAACAAGTGACAATAATGGCACACAGCAAGGCCGAGGGGGGTGGCCCTTTTGTGGCAAAAATAAACCAATAAGAACCATTTTTTTCAGTTTATTTATATTTTTCTTATGTTCAGGATTGTTCAATTTAGTATATCAAACCTTTTGGGGGAAAATTCCTTAGGGATTTGTAGCCTTAAAAAATATAAATTGACATGAAATTCAGAAAGGATGGGGGGAGGGGCTTTTTGATCAAAATAGAAATATAAGTCTCAATTTTTCCAGTTCAATTTTCATATCATTATGTTCATAAATGTTCAAACTAGTTTTCCAGTTGAAAAAGTTTTCTAAAAGACCAAATTCAAGTACCTAAAAAAAATCATTTTGGTCCGGGTCTATATGACCCGAACAGACTAAACGTGACTTTTTTTTTGCCCAGAAAAAATTTTTTTTCCCCACCCCCGCAAATATTTTTTTGATGATCAGCATTCTTTAATTGAGTAAATGAATGCCTAAGATTTTAAAGAATATTTTGGATTTGGAGCATAAAAAAATAAAAAGTGAAAATGGTTGCAAGCAGCCGGGGGGGGGGGGCTTATTTCTGATGTTAAAAAACCAGTAAGAATCATTTTTTTCAGTTCCTTTATATTTTTCTTATATTCAGAAATGTTCAAGCTACCAATCCCACACCAACTTCAGTAAAATAGAATGCATTTTGCAAGCAAAACTATCCATAAATTGAAAAACATTTCACAAAAACGGGGGGAGGCACATTTATGTGCAAAGTAAACCAACAAGGATTAATTTTTTCAGTTCAATTTTCATTCCAATGTGTGCAGAAATGTTTAGACTACTTTCCAAGTGAAAAAAGCTTTCAAAAAGACCAAACATAAGCACTGCAAATGAAGAGTTTTCGGTCCGGGTCAGGGTGACCCGGGAACAGAAGATTTGTAACTTTTTTTGCCCAGCAAAAACTAAGCCCACCACCCCCCAAAAAAAATTCTCATAGAGAGAACTCCTGACATGATGAACAGTCATGAAATTTCAAGTTTCAGATATGCAGGGAAAAGTTTTTACAGGGACTCAAACTTGGCTTCGGGTCACATACGACCCAAACAGAACAGCAGTGTTTTAAGAGTAGGTTTTAATTATTTGGATGTAGCTTTAAGATTAGGATTTTTTTATTGTCGATTTTCTATTTTTTTTAATGCTGTAGGCGGCCCTGAGTCCCCAGGAGAAGGGCAGTTTAGAAATCTAAATAATAAATAAATAACAAATAAATAATAAACATCACCATTTTATTTTCTTATACTGGAAATACAGGGATCTTAGTGTTTAGGGATGTGGAGAATGAAACCAGGCAACTGCTATAGTATTAACACTTTATGCGAGGAACAGAAGGTGAGAAGTCTGTTGCACAATTATAGACCTGGGGGGAAAGAGGATGTTGTATTGGAATTTGGAGCAACTTTATGTTTGGGTTCAGAGCCAGACTGCCAACTGTTGTAACAGCTATAGATCCTGAGCTACAATAAGGATTTTGTTCCTTGTTTTCTCTCTTTGAGTATTAGCCAAGTATGTGACTGCCTTAAGGGAGTCTGACACCAAGTTTATGATATAAAAAAGCCATAGATCTGGAAGAATCCTTAAAGAGCCAAATTCCTGTCAAATTCAGGAAAACAACATGTAGCAGACTCTCTGGTGGGCTGGTCTTATATAAAACATATATTCTTATTCTATGCTCAACTTGGACTTCAGCTAAAGAGAGCAAAATCTAAAGCCTTTAGTTCATCAATGACCTGGATGAAGGAGTAGAAGGGGAACTAATCAAATTCGCAGACGACACCAAACTGGCAGGGGTAGCCAACACCCTAGAGGACAGGCTCAAAATACAGAAAGATCTAGACAAATTAACACTATGGGCCCACACTAATAACATGATGTTCAACGTTGACAAGAGCAAAGTCCTTCACCTTGGTAAAAAAAACCTAGACACACATATAGCCTGGGAGAAACCCCACATAGCAGTAGTGGCTGCGAAAGAGATCTTGGAGTCTTGGTGGATAATCAACTAAACATGAGCCAGCAATGTGCAGCAGCGGCCAAAAGAGGCAATACTATCCTAAGCTGCATCAACAGGGGGATACACTCCAAGACCAGGGAAGTGTTAATACCACACTACTATGCCCTGGTCAGACCACATCTGGAGTATTGCATCCAGTTCTGGTCACCACACTTCAAAAGGGACATTGAAACTCTGGAGAAGGTGCAGAAAAGAGCAACCAAAATGATTAGGGAACTTGAAACCAAGACTTACGAAGAGAGATTGTGGGAACTGGGCATGGATAGCCTTGAGAAAAGGAGGGGCAGAGGGGACATGATAGCTGTATACAGGTATATGATGGGTTGCCACAGAGAGGAGGGAGCCACTCTATTCTCCAGAGCACCAGAGGGCCGGACGAGGAACAATGGCTGGAAGCTGACCAAGGAGAGATTCAACCTAGAAGTAAGGAAGAACTTCTTGACGGTCAGAGCAATCAACCAGTGGAACAACCTGCCTGCGGAGGTTATAAACTCCCCAACTCTGGACACTTTCAAGAGGAGATTGGACTGCCATTTGGCTGGGATGCTTTAGGATTCCTGCTCAGGCAGGGGGTTGGACTTGATGACCTGCATGGTCCCTTTCAACTGTAACAATAAATAAAATAAAATTTTCCAGGGTGTTATCTTCCCAGGCATACACTTGAACCCTTATTTGCCATGAAAAGTTGCTGTATTACCTGTCTGGTAAAGAACAGTATACAAGAGAATTTTTTAAAAAAAACACAAAGCTTAAATCTTGTTTGATCTGCTTATGCTGTTCCAGTCAGCCAAAGAAAAGCAATTATCTTACTGTTTGAAACACATTGCAACAGTTAAGAAGAGATGCATGTATAATACAGGTTAATTTCACATAGGCTCATTCATAAATTCCGTGTCAAGCTATTGCAGTTAGGTGCATTTAAAAAAAAAAAGGTTAATTTCACATAGGCTCATTCATAAATCCCGTGTCAATCTATGGCAGTTAGGTGCATTTTTTAAAAAAAAGCCATCAGCAAATTCATAATTCAATTTCCGAATGCATTTATTTGCAAAGTATACATTTCCTCATGAAATGTTTCAGATGTATGACATTCTTGAATGCACATTTTATATGCCTTAAGCTTGGTTTTGAACTCAGAACTGCCTCACAAGCATTCCGAGGATTTCTGCAAAACTCAGGGGCCCCTGGATTCAAAAACACCCATTAATCCACACGTTTACGCAGACTGAATGTTGACTTCAAGCCTGCTGCTAAAAATTGTTTTTAAGAAACAGATGCCCTTCTGGTAGTTGGAGGGAAGGGTGTGAGACATATGAAAGCTACTCGTGGGTGTCTACTGCTGCTTGCAGCCTAACTATATTATTTGGGGAAAATTCCCAGGCATTGTGGTATTAAGATCCAGGTGGCTGCTGGCTTCCAACCAGTTTAACTGGTTTGTAAATCAGATTGAAATAGGCTTGGTCCATTCAATTAGAGGAATTGAAGTGTGCATATAGGCAGGCAGAGATCACACAAAGATACAGTATGTTTGGCCTGGAAATATGAGGAAAATGGCCACTCCATATACAGGGGGTGGGATGTTAAAATGTTACACCAACACTCCACAGTCTGCATTGGTCGCCGATCAGTTTCCGGTCACAATTCAAAGTGTTGGTTATGACCTATAAAGCCCTTCATGGCATCGGACCAGAATATCTCCGGGACCGCCTTCTGCCGCACAAATCCCAGCAACCTATTAGGTCCCACAGAGTTGGCCTTCTCCGGGTCCTGTCGACTAAGCAATGCCGTTTGGTGGGACCCAGGGGAAGAGCCTTCTCTGTGGCGGCCCCGACCCTCTGGAACCAGCTCCCCCCTGAGATTAGAACTGCCCCCACCCTCCTTGCCTTTCGTAAACTCCTTAAAACCCACCTCTGCCATCAAGCATGGGGGAATTGAAACATCTCCCCCGGGTCTATACAGTTTATGCATGGTATGTTTGTTTGTTTGTATGTATGTTTGCTTTTAATAATGGTTTTTTTAGTGTTTTTTCTGAAATTATTAGATTTGTTGTACATTGTTTTATTGTTGCTGTGAGCCGCCCCGAGTCTACGGAGTGGGGCGGCATACAAATCTAATAAATAAATAAATAAATAAATGAATGAATGAATGAATGAATGAATAAATGAATAAAATGATGAAGTACTATTTCTACATTAAAATGAACAGAGAGGTGGGATGTTATGTCAAGTATTTTGATCATTTGTGTTAAACATGATTCCTGAGAAATGCAGTGTGTGGTGAGGAATCACAATGGAATAAGTGATGGAGAAGGGTATCTGAATTATAAATGTGACACAGCAAACATCCAAATGTTGATAATACTTGGAGTGAACAATGCAAAACAGTGGAAGCACCTTTAAGCAAAGATCTTGCACAAAGTTTCCTTTCAACATATTACAAAAGAGCAGGAACAAAAATGAGACAAACCTGCTTTGGTAGAAAAGTAATGGTTAAACACCTTGGAATTAACCACATGCAACAGATGGTATCAAACACTTCAGCTGCCCTAATTGGTTTGAGTTAAGCTTGGGAGCCACCCAGAGTTGGTTGAAAGATGGGTGGCTATATAAATGAATGAAAGAAAAAGAAGGAGGGAGCGAGGAAGGAAAGAAGGAAGGAAGAAAGAAAGAAAGAAAGAAAGAAAGAAAGAAAGAAAGAAAGAAAGAAAGAAAGAAAGAAAGAAAGAAAGAAAGAAAATAAATCCATCCATCCAAGCTCTAGAATCTCCACTTTTGGGGGTCAAGTCTTAGGATTAAAGGGGAAGTAGGGGTGCCGATTTATAAATACAAACTTCCTACCTCATTAAATCAGCAGCCATCCTGCTTTCAGTAGTTAAGATGGGGGCTGCAATTGCATGTTCTAAATCGTCCCTCTTTTTTTTACATGCTTCTGATCAGAATCAAAGCCTTTTTTGTATGCAATGCAAAGTATTGCTGACTATCAAGTTTCTCATTGTAGAATTCAGTCAATATTTTATTTATTTTATTTTTATTTATTTATTTTGTCAAACATGTATAGATAGTAGTTTGTATAAACATAACATAAGTGAAGTAATGTTAAAAGAGGACAGTGGGACAAGGACAGTAGGCACAATGGTGCGCTTATGCACGCCCCTTACAGACCCCTTAGAAATGGGGAGAGGTCAACTGTAGACAATCTAAGGTTAAAGATTTTGGGGTTTGGGAAGAAACCACAGAGTCAGGTAGTCCATTTCAGGCATTGATCACTCTATTGCTGAAGTCGAGTTTAGAGTGGTTTACATATTGATTAAATATTTACATATTGTTTAAATATTGAGTTCCAGCAGGAATGTTCTCCATTCATGGATCTCCAAAAAGACTTCAGGTTATGGACTTTCGCAGAGTATTTATATAAGACAAGGGGAAGAGCTCACCACCCAATATTGCAATGAGTTAAAGGACATTCCAGGGAATGAGGTATACATGATTTTAAAAACATAGAAAACTGATAACAGAAAAAGACCTAATGGTTCATCAAGACTGTCCTTTGAGATTTCTTTTTGTTGTGGTTGGATAAGGGGACATGTGCAGTAATGGGCAGCTAAAATTTTTACTACCACACTGTGGATGTGGCTTATTTTGTGGGTGTGGCTTTATGGTCATGTGATTGGGTAGGAGTGGCTTGCTGGTCATGTGATCAGGTGGGAGTGGCTTAAACGATAATTATCATTCAAGTGAACTGTTAAATCCTCGACTTACAACCTTACCAGTGTCGCTCGCTGGAGTGACAATTTGCATTTCCCGCGCTCTCGGTTGCCCCCCCACGCACCTCAGGCTGGCTAGCTAGGTGAATGGGTGCTGCCAGAAGCATAAATGCTGCCAGCTCCACTTCCACCCACGACCTCTGCTCAGGTGGGAGGTGGCCACGTGAGGTTGGAGGGGAGCCAGGGAGGAGAGAAGGAAGCTCGTCCAAGGCCAGGAAGGAGGAAAGAGGAAAAAAGCAAGGAGTGCAGACGCAGCAGCAGCAGCAGGGCAAAAAAGGAGAGCCGAGCCGAGACCAGTAATCCAGGAAGTGACAGCTGCCGATCAGCTGGAGCTGCGCACACATCTTCATTTCTGCCGGTGGAACTGCATTCCACCCAATCCTGCCTGCTGCCCATCCCTGCTGGACATGTGTTTATCTCAAGCATGTTTAAACTCAGTTACTGATGACTGACCCACCACCTCTGCCTGGAAATTGATTTCAAGCTTCGATTATTCTTTCTGTGAAGTAATACTTTATAAAATTACTTTTGAACTTCCCTCCTTCCCTGCCATCACCACCTGCCATCACCAGCTGTTCTTATGGTTTCCAGCATGCACATGTGCGCCCTCCAGCTGGTCTTTGTGGGCACGGAATTCTGGAAAATTGTCTGAAAGCTGCCAAAAACCAGAACATTTTTCAGGCATTTTCCAGGGTGTTATCGCCCAGAAAATAGCCAGAAAATGACCAAAAATGGCCACAAACCAGACATGTGTATGGCAGCCAGCTGGTCTTTGAGTTTCCATTGCTCCAGGATGTCCAAATGCACAGATGTTCCACTGGCACTTGGTACCATCAGTGTTCTAGAACCTTTTAAAAAAATATCTTTAGTAAATATTTACATATAAAAGAAAAATAAAAGCATAAAAAAGAAAAGAAAAAAACACACAAAAACCATACAAATATACAAAATGTGTATTGCTTTTTGTATCAGAATTTAAGCATTTAACAATTAACATAGCCAGCTATCTAGCTGGTCCTTGTTCCTTACAGCCTATTTGTATTATTCTATATCATTTTCAGACTTTCTTATAAATTACATTTCATAATTTTCATATTTTACATTTCATTGTGTTACTCTTTCTAAGTCATATTGTTTTTAATAGCTATAAATCAGTACAGTGTTCCCTCGCTTTTCGCAGGGGATGTGTTCCGAAACCGTCCGCGAAAGTTGAATTTCCGCGAAGTAGAGATGCGGAAGTAAATACACTATTTTTGGCTATGAACAGTATCACAAGCCTTCCCTTAACATTTTAAACCCCTAAATTGCAATTTTCCATTCCCTTAGCAACCATTCAGATTATTACTCACCATGTTTATTTATTAAAGTTTATTAAAAAAAATATTTATTAAAGGCAGACGAAAGTTTGGCGATGACATATGACGTCATCGGGTGGGAAAAACCATGGTATAGGGAAAAAGCCCGCAAAGTATTTTTTAATTAATATTTTTGAAAAACCGTGGTATAAACTTTCCGCGAAGTTCGAACCCGCAAAAATCGAGGGAACACTGTATTTCAATAAATGAGTTTGACAGCAGTTTGTCTGTGTGTTTTGTAGTATGATTAAAGATTTATAAGATTTCTATTTTTATTTATTTATTTTCCTTTTGAAACATGTATGATCTTAAAGTTTCAAATACAGTTTTTTGGTTTAGCCAATCGTACCATCTGTTTCAAGTGTTATAAAAATTCTGTATTGTCTATTTCCTGGAGCTCTAATGTTAACTTATTCATCTCTGCTACTTCATGGATTTTAATTATCAAATTTAATGTTGAGGGGACTATTTCTAGCTTCCAACTTTGGGCTTAAAACACTGTTCTAGAACCTTATTTACACCTTTAATATATTTTAAAGTTTCGATCAGGTTTCCGTCTTCTGCCATTTTCCTTCTGCCTTCTGTACATATTCAATTCCTTCAATATCTCCTGATATCTTTTGTCCCTTAAATCATGCACCGTTTTTGTAGCCTGTCTCTAGACTCGCTCAATCTTAATTTTTTTTAAGTGAGATCTCCACAATTGGACACAATATTCCAAATGGGGTCTCGCTAAAGCCCTGAATTGTGGAATTAGGACCACCTTTATAAAATCTCATGGATTATAGAAGATATATCAAGACCTAAAATGGTCACCTAACATCAAAAACATCATCAAAAAAGCACAACAAAGAATGTTCTTTCTGCGCCAGCTCAGGAAGCTCAAACTGCCCAAGGAGCTGCTGATACAGTTCTACAGAGGAATCATTGAGTCTGTCATCTGCACCTCTATCACTGTCTGGTTTGGTGCTGCAACCCAACAGGACCGACACAGACTTCAGAGGATATTCAGAACTGCAGAAAAAGCAATTGCTGCCAACCTGCCTTCCATTGAGGACCTGTATACTGCACGAGTCAAAAAGAGGGCGGGGAAAATATTTACTGACCCCTCACATCCTGGACACAAATTGTTTCAACTCCTACCCTCAGAATGTTGCTACAGAGCACTGCACACCAAGACAACTAGACACAAGAACAGTTTTTTTCCGAACGTCATCACTCTACTAAACAAATAATTCCCTCAACACCGTCAGACTTTCTACTAAATCTGCACTTCTATTCTACTAGTTTTTCTCATCATCCCTATCACCCATTTCCTCCCATGTTGACTGTATGACTGTAACTTGTTGCGTATATCCTAAGATTTTTATTAATTTTGCTTCTTCATTGCTTATTTGACCCCTATGACAATCATTAAGTGTTGTACCACATGATTCTTGACAAATGTATATTTTATTTTATGTACGCTGAAAGCATATGCACCAAGACAAATTCCTTGTGTGTCCAATCACACTTGGCCAATAAAAAAAAAATTCTATTCTATTCTATATACTAGACTACCTCCTTTGTGGGCGCATTCAGTATAAACTTTCCATAAAGGAACCTAAAAATATATTAGGATAATATGCTTCGTGAGAGTGGAGGTTCATTCTCCAAGCTTGTGGGTTGGTTTCTGAATGTTTCATTACTGGGTTAGGTACTGTAACATCTTCAGCAGAATTTAGAGGGTGTCATTGTCAGTTTTCTTCTGCTTATAAGGGCTTCGTGCATATAAAGCCCTCCACATGAAGCCCTTATAAGAAGATATCAACACTGATATCCCTAACCTGGTAATGAGACATTCAGAAACCAACCCACAAGCTCAGAGAACCAACCTCCACCCTCATCCCCCACACGAGCTACAGATATTCGCCACTATTGCAAATATGCTTTGTTCTGACAGCTGACCTGTAATCAGCCTGAATCAGGAGGCAAATGAGTGGTTCCGTTCTGAAAGCGTTAGTGTTTGTGACAAGTTAAGGAATGCAGTTGGTGGATTTCCTGTCAGTGGGAGAAAAAATAATCCGCTAGCCCTTCTCACTAACTTGAGTGGTGTGGGAGCTGGAAGGAGAGATTAGTTTTAAAAGTGGCCAGATCCATTTGTCAGAAATGATCTGTGGTGTGAGGGGGGCTGTTAATCTCTCCCGATTTACCTGTCAATTCCCAAACATGTGGTCGATATTTTGAAGATTATTGCTCTCTCTTGATTGCTTTCTCTCTCATACGTACTCGCTTGGCTTGGCCTTGTCCACCTATTCTTCTCTCTTTCTCACTTGCTTTTCTCTCGTCTCGCTCATCTGCCTGTCTCTTACTTGCCTCACAATATTTTCTTGTGGCCTGCTCATCGGTTTCACTTGCTTTACCCATTCTTGCTCATTCTTCAATCCCTTGATTGCTATTACTTGCTTTGTCTCATACACATACTTTCTCCGAAAACAGCTGGTGTGGGAGGTACCCCATGCTCCGCGATGGGATGCTGCCCCGGGGAGGGGGGGTCGCAGTGGGTGTAGTAAATTTATGCACTATTTATTGAATACATAATAGGAATTTTTATTGTCCCTCCTTCTCTAGTACCTTACTATGATCCTTAATTACTTTTAAAATAGGAAATAATTCAATAGTATGTTTTTACCCATAAACGCTTTAATAATTTTAATCATTATCCAGAACTGAACTTTTATAGCAATTAAAGAAAATTGAGCTACTTGCCTAATCTGTTATCATACTGAACTTTGTGGGTTCAGTACAAAACCTTAAAATGTTACTGTGCTCCTCGACAAATAATGCTGTCTATCATTTGTCCTTTTTGTGGCTATTCAAATAATGTGACTTAATCAACTGAAAAAGAATCCAAGCACCTATTTGAAAAATTATCTTGGTCAGGTAAGCCACTCCTGCCCAGTCACCTGACCTTTAAGCCACCCCTGGTCACATAATTATCAAGCCACTCCCACTTGATCACATGACTGGCAAGCCATTCCTACCTGGTCACATGATCATCAAGCCATGCCCACAGTGTGGTAGTAATTTTTTTTAAGCCCTTCACTGCCCATACTAGAATAAATTTTCTATTTCAACCAAGGCTAGCTGGCAAATACAGTGATACCTTGTCTTATGAACTTAATTGGTTCCGGGAGGAGGTTCATAAGGTGAAAAGTTCGTAAGACGAAACAATGTTTCCCATAGGAAACAATGGAAAACCGATTAATGCGTGCAAGCCTCCCCCCCAAAAAAATCACAAAAACGGCACTCCGCTGGGTGGCGCTACCCGGCTGTCACCTTCTGAAACAGCTGGGCACTTCTCAGCATTCTCCCGAATGCCGAACCCAAAACATTCGGCAAAAGTTTGGCAAAAGTTTGGCAAAGGTTCGGCAAAAGTTTGGCAAAAGTTCGGCAAAAGTTCGACAAAAGATCGGCAGAAGATCGGCAAAAGTTCGGCAAAAGTTCGGCAAAAGTTCGGCAAAAGTTCGGCAAAAGTTCGGCAAAAGTTCGGCAAAAGTTCGGCAAAAGTTTGGCAAAAGTTCGGGTTCGGGACAACACCAAGAAGCACTGCCGCCCGGCTGTCACCTTCCCAGAAGAGCCGTGGAGCTTTCAGCCAGTCGGGAGGCTCAAACGGAGGTGGGGAATCCGAATAGGGAATTCCAGGGCTGGAGCTTTGACGCCATGGAGACATCCTTCCTGGCTGGCCGAACCCAAACTTTTGCCAAACTTCCGGGTTCGGCGTTCGGGAGAACACTGAGAAGCGCCACCGCTCGTCTGTCACCTTTTGAAACAGCTGGGGCGGGCTTCAGAAGGTGACAGCCGGGCAGCGGCGCCCAGCGGAGCGCCCGTTTTTGCGATCCTGGGAGGTGGGGTTTCCCATGGAGGGGAGCCTCAGGGGAATCCCAGGATCACAAAAACGGGCGCTTCACTTGCAACAGAAGTCCGGAGGTGGGGCATCCCAGCGGCGGTGGCAGTTCGTAAGGCGAGAAAAGTTTTTAAGAAGAGGCAAAAAAATTCCAAACCCCGGGTTCGTATCTCAAAAAGTTCATATGACGAGGGGTTCGTATCACGAGGTACTACTTTATGTGTAAAAACATGTTCTGGCTGATAGCATGTTTAGCAAATTAACTGTGTCTATCAGTGCTCCAACTTGCAGTGGTCTGCTGTTCAAGCTGCCTGTATATCCTGGTATCTATAGTTAAGGGGAGACATGGATGATGTGTGTCACACAATTGTAGCAAAGTAACGGTGGTCAGCAGAACTGTGTTCCTCTCTTCCCTTACAGATGGAATGTAATGGGATTGGAATATCAATTGTGAAAGAACTTAGTATCTTATATTCTGATCATTGCAAAAGAACTCCATATCACACATTGATTTCAGAATCGTATCTTGAAAATACCTTTCTATCTCCAGGAAAGAAGATACTAATTGTATTCTGATCAGCTTTTATTTAATCTTCTCTCTCTTCTTTTTCCGCCCACTTTTATTTTCCTCTTTTCCCCCTTGGTGGTTATCTCCCTTCAGATGGAAGAAAAGCCTAAGGAATGCATGGCCTTGCACATCACCTCCAAATCTATCGGTAACTACGCCTGTTATTCATTTCTTCTCTGAAGTAAGTCCTTTTGAGTTCAATGGAGTCGAAGCGTAGATAGGTTGGTAGAAAAAAGCAGCGTAAATGATGCAAATGCTGACAGAGATGGCTAAATTAATTTTTATAAATTAGATAAAATACAATATCTTCATTTATGGTTGACCAGAAATGCCAATAGACTTTTTGCATGGAAAGAAAAGAATGCAGTTATGATTTGTGATTTGTATAATAGAAAGTTTTCAGCTTTTTATAATCATAGAGTAAGAAATTTATAAATTAAAGATAAATAAGGCAATGGGTCCAGATGGCATCCACCCCAGAGTTCTTAAAGAACTCAGAACTCTCATTACTACCTCCCTGACTGATTTGTTTAACCAATCGTTGTTAACAGGAGAAGTTCCTGAGGATTGGAGAATGGCCAGTGTTGTGCCTATTCACAAGAAGGGCAGTAGAGAAGAAGCTGGTAACTACAGGCCAGTTAGCTTGACATCAGTTGTAGTTAAAATGATGGAGACTCTACTCAAAAAGAGGATAAATCAGCACCTAAAAAACAATAACTTATTGGACCCAAATCAGCATGGCTTTACTGAAGGCAAATCATGTCAGACTAATCTCATTGATTTCTTTGACTATGTCACAAAGGTGTTGGATGAAGGTGGTGCCGTGGATATTGCCTACCTGGACTTCAGCAAAGCCTTTGATACGGTTCCACATAAAGAGCTGATAGATAAATTAGTGAAGATTGGACTTAATCCCTGGATAGTTCAATGGATTTGCAGCTGGCTGAAGCATAGACATCAGAGAGTTATTGTTAATGGCGAGTATTCTGAGCAGAGTCAGGTTACAAGCGGTGTGCCACAAGGGTCTGTTCTGGGTCCTATTCTTTTTAATATATTTGTGAGTGACATAGGGAAAGGTTTGGTAGGGAAGGTTTGCCTATTTGCCGATGACTCTAAAGTGTGCAATAGGGTTGATATTCCTGGAGGCGTCTGTAATATGGCAAATGATTTAGCTTTACTAGATAAATGGTCTAAGCAAT
Organism: Erythrolamprus reginae; assembly: GCF_031021105.1. Classification (NCBI taxonomy): domain Eukaryota; kingdom Metazoa; phylum Chordata; class Lepidosauria; order Squamata; family Dipsadidae; genus Erythrolamprus; species Erythrolamprus reginae. The sequence goes on along the minus strand of NC_091950.1, from coordinate 36,609,375 downwards.
GGAAACTGCAGTTTAATGTTTCCAAATGTAAAATAATGCACTTGGGGAAAAGGAATCCTCAATCTGAGTATTGTATTGGCAGTTCTGTGTTGGCAAATACTTCAAAAGAAAAGGATTTAGGGGTAGTGATTTCTGACAGTCTCAAAATGGGTGAACAGTGCAGTCAGGCGGTAGGGAAAGCAAGTAGGATGCTTGGCTGCATAGCTAGAGGTATAACAAGCAGGAAGAGGGAGATTATGATCCCACTATATAGAATGCTGGTGAGACCACATTTGGAATACTGTGTTCAGTTCTGGAGACCTCACCTACAAAAAGATATTGACAAAATTGAACGGGTCCAAAGACGGGCTACAAGAATGGTGGAAGGTCTTAAGCATAAAACGTATCAGGAAAGACTTAATGAACTCAATCTGTATAGTCTGGAGGACAGAAGGAAAAGGGGGGACATGATCGAAACATTTAAATATATTAAAGGGTTAAATAAGGTCCAGGAGGGAAGTGTTTTTAATAGGAAAGTGAACACAAGAACAAGGGGACACAATCTGAAGTTAGTTGGGGGAAAGACCAAAAGCAACATGAGAAAATATTATTTTACTGAAAGAGTAGTAGATCCTTGGAACAAACTTCCAGCAGACGTGGTAGATAAATCCACAGTAACTGAATTTAAACATGCCTGGGATAAACATATATCCATCCTAAGATAAAATACAGAAAATAGTATAAGGGCAGACTAGATGGACCATGAGGTCTTTTTCTGCCGTCAGACTTCTATGTTTCTATGTTTCTATAAACATATACGAAATTTATAAACACATACATCTCTCTCTCTCCCCCCCCCCCCCTTCGCTCCCTCTCTCCGTTCCTCCTCTCTATTTTGGATTCTTTTTTATGTTCTCTGCAAAACTTCTAATTTTTTTAGAAGAAGAAAATTGCAATGTAAGATTAATGCCCAACCAAAACCATGTACAAGTTATCAAGTGCCTGCCTCTGTGTTTTGCCTTTCTAAATGTTAACAATGATTTTTCAATACTTTTTTCCCCAAAGACAAGCCTCCTTGACTGACTATAAGACAGATAAGATAACTACAAAGACTTCAGTTCAGGACTAATCCCACCAGCACGAAAACGGGTGCTTCGGCTGGCTGCAGAAGTCCAGAGGCAGGGCATCCCAGTGGCAGCGGTGGGTTCATAAGGTGAAAATAGTTCGGAAGAAGAGGCAAAAAAATCTTAAACCCCGAGTTCGTATCTCGAAAAGTTCGTATGACGAGGGGTTCGTAAGACGAGGTATCACTGTACTGTTGACTGTAACTTCCAATTCCTTAAAAGAACTTCTATCTTTTTCAAATGAACAATTTAATCATTTATCATTTAGTAAGTCTAAAAGCAGAGTCAAATTGAGATTATAAGAAGTTGGATCAGAATATTAACTTCTACGGTCCTACAGCAATAAGACAGATGTCCAGTAATCCTTTCTTACACTATAAATAATCTTCAATGCAACACCTAAAGTAATGTTGCTTTCAAAATTGTGAGAGATTACTGAAAATGCCGCAAGTCACAAAAATTTTGGACAACAATAAAACACTGGAATATTGGAAAAAATATTGAAAATACAATTGGACTTAAAGTCAGTATTTTTCTTATTAGCGATAACAATGGATGTGCATGATAAAAACACAAGTTATTTAATGTTACATATCTTCTTACCATCGCAAGGCTTGCCTTTGCCCAACAATGGAAGAACAGGAAGATACCCACAGAGGAGGAAGTATTATACAAAATATTATTGTGCATGGAGATGGGCAAGTTAATGTCAGAATTGAATGAGGGAGGAAATGAGACTGACTATTGCGAAACCTGGAACAAATTATATTATTGGTGGGGAGAAAGGAGAACCAGGACTTTAAATCAAGGGGACTCTAGGAATAAGTAAAATGTATGTATGTATGTATGTATGTATGTATATGTATGTATATATATATATATATATATGTATTCGTAAATTTTCACGGGTATATGTATGTAGATTGTTCTGAGTTCGGGTTTTGCCCTGTGTAATGTTTTGCATGTCTATGCAACGTTTCGGTGAAATCACATTCACCATCTTCAGGCTGGAGTTCCAATCTTTGTGTTGTTGTAAATGTTGTAAATGTTGTAAATGTTGTAAATGTTGTAAATGTTGTAAATTTACAACAACACAAAGATTGGAACTCCAGCCTGAAGATGGTGAATGTGATTTCACCGAAACGTCGCATAGACATGCAAAACATTACACAGGGCAAAACCCGAACTCAGAACAATCTACATATATATGTATGTGTATATAGGTGAAGGGATTAGATACTGTAGCCTAGAGGTTAATTTTCTGCCTTACAAGGCAAAGGCTGCTAGTTCAAATCCCAGTGAGGGTATGGCTAGCTAATGAGGCCAGAACAAGGCCAAAATAGATCTATCCTAGTTTCCCTTAATTTTCAAATTCAGCAAAAACATGTTACACACACACATACACACACACACACACACACACACACAAAATTTGTGGATAGTAGAGTTTTAAGGTGAATATTGATGCAATAATGTAGGGTATTTGAGTGTATATACTAGAAGATCTGTCACATATTCATCTTCTGGTGTTATGTATGTTTTGTCTTTTTCTATGCTTTTTATAAATAAAAAACTTTTTTAAAAAATCAAGCCACTGAAATTCAGAAGCAAAATGGCTAAATTTTAGAGCTTTGCTCATGGGCCTAAAGAGTAGAGTTTTAAGGAGGGAAGATCTTCTACTCTTATCCCCACCCATAGTTTTGAAAGAGCAAAACATCACCATAAAAGAGGCTACTATCTAACTGGAGTTTAGCAATAAGATTCCAGCAACTGATCATCAGATCTCCAGTACTGGGGCTGGGACGTGCTTGAGAGAGAATGGAATGTTGTGATACTGATAGCTTTGTAGTAGAAAAGACAATACAATGAGAAAAATCTGGATGATTTCATAAGAATTGCCAATTTGACAAGGTTTTGTTTCTATACAAAGGTTATGTATTTATTCATATGTATCTTAATTCACACATATACATGCATGCATGCATGCATGCATACATACATATATCAAATTTCTATATTGCCCATCTCACATAAGTGACTCTAGATGGCTTACAATTAAAAAAAAGTTAGCAGAAGAGGAGATAAGGGGAATTGCTTTAGCTTCACTCAAAATAGAATACCCTATGAGACTAGACTTTCAATCCTGGGCCTAGAAAGTTTAGAACTAAGACGCCTTAAACAAGATCTAAGTATTGCCCACAAGATCATATGCTGCAACGTCCTGCCTGTCGGCGACTACTTCAGCTTCAACCACAACAACACAAGAGCACACAACAGATTTAAACTTAATATTAACCGCTCCAAACTTGACTGTAAAAAATATGACTTCAGTAACCGAGTTGTCGAAGCGTGGAACTCATTACCGGACTCCATAGTGTCATCCCCAAACCCCCAACACTTTACCCTTAGATTATCTACGGTTGACCTATCCAGATTCCTAAGAGGTCAGTAAGGGGCGAGTACAAGTGCACTAGAGTGCCTTCCGTCCCCTGTCCTATTACTCTCCTATATCTCCTATACCTTTCTTCTATTCCTATAACTCTTCTTCTATTCTTTCATTGATATGTTCTATTACTATACTTCTTTTCTATTATTTCTTAGATATATTTTACTATGAATATCTCCTCTATAAACCTCATCATGTATTTTACTATGTGTATATAGATATATACTCACTAAAACCCTCATTGTGTATTGGACAAAATAAATAAATGAATGGATGGATGGATGGATGGATAGATAGATAGATAGATAGATAGATAGATAGATAGATGATAGATAGATAGATAGATAGATAGATAGATAGATAGATAGATAGATAGATAGATAGATGATAGATAGATAGATAGATAGATAGATAGAAATAAATAAATAAATAAATAAATAAATAAATAAATAAATAAATAAATAAGGGTCATTATTTTCTAGGGTTGTGAAGGAGCTGGCAGACGTGATCTCAGAACTACTGAACCATATATTTCAAAGATCCCAGAGCACCAGAGAAGTGCCAGAGAACTGGACAAAAGCTGATATGGTTCCAATCTTCAAAAAAAGAGAAAAATGGATCCAGGAGACCAGGGGTCTCAAAACTATAGACCAGGAGTATCAAACTCGTGACATCATGTTGTCCTCACATGACGTATCACAACTTTCCCCCCCTTCAATAAACCAGGCGGGGGTGGCCAGTGTGTGACACATCCAGCTCTTGGGCCATGAGTTTGACACCGCTATAGACCAATCAGCTTGACATCAATACCAGGGAAGATCCTGGAAAAGATAATCAAGCAGTGGATTTGCAAGCACATAGGAATAAGCAAAGCTATTACTAAAGTCAGCATGAGCTAGTCAAAAACACAACATGCCAAACAAACTTTATTGCATTCTTTGACTAAGCAATTAAATTAGTGAACCAGCAAAATGCTGTGGACTTCAGCAAGGCGTTTAACAAAATACACTACAGTTTATTTTTTGGTAAAATAGAAAATTGTGGAAAAGACAGCATGATTCCCAGATAGATACAAATCAACTGGCCGACCAACCATACTCAATGTGTGGTCCTCAATAGAGTTACATTTATATGGAAGATGTCATGTAAGCGGGGTACCATGAGATTCTATCTTAGACCCAGTACTCTTCAAAATCTTTATAAATGATTTAGGGATAGAAGGGAAACTTTGTAGATGACCCCATGCTGGAAGGAATAGCCAACAGTTTAGAAGAGAGACTCAAGATTCAAAATTTTGACAGAACTGAACACTAAGCCCTATCCAACAAAATTAAGTTCGGTGGTGAGAAAAGTAAGGTTTTACACTTAGACAAGAAAAAACAAATATAGAAGAGGAGGTAACTAGCTCAACAGCAGCAACTGGGAAGAGGGATCTAGACGTCGTAGTGGACAACCACTTACTGTAGGTGTGAGCCAGCAGTCTGCTACAGCTGCCAAAAAAGCCAATGCAATCCTAAACTGCATCAACAGAGGGATAATATCTTGATAGTATCAAGATCGCACGAAGTATTAACACTGTTTTAAAAGACTTTAGTAAGTCACGCTTGGCATACTGCATCCATTTTTGGACACTACGACACAAAAAAGATGCTGAGACTCTAGAATGAGTGCAGAGAAGAGCAACAAAAATGATTGATGATAAATGGTTATGGGAAACTGGGTGTTATTCTGTAATTTTGTTTTATCACAACAAGAGGAACTCATTACCAGACTCCGTAGTGTCAACCCCTAACCCCCAACATTTTACCCTTAGACTATCCATGGTTGACCGATTCCTAAGAGGTCAGTAAGGGGCGTGCATAAATGCACTAGCGTGCCTTCCGTCCCCTGTCCTATTGTCTCTCCCTATTGTTAAATAAGGTTCAGGAGGGAAGTGTTTTTAATAGGAAAGTGAACACAAGAACAAGGGGACACAATCTGAAGTTAGCTGGGGGAAAGATCAAAAGCAACATGAGAAAATATTATTTTACTGAACGAGTAGTAGATCCTTGGAACAAACGTCCAGCAGACGTAGTTGGTAAATCCAGAGTAACTGAATTTAAACATGCCTGGGATAAACATAGATCCATTCTAAGATAAAATACAGAAAATAGTATAAGGACAGACTAGATGGATCATGAGGTCTTTTTCTGCCGTCAGTCTTCTATGTTTCTATGTTAAATAATGGTCATAACCTGAAGACTACCTGTATTGCCATTCTATCTCATATTATGAATATCCAATGCATTTCATGTTGCAAAAGCAGAGTACATATCCGTGCAGCCTTTTTTTCAACCATCATATATTATATTACATAAACCATCCCTTCAAAAACAGGAAAAACCCAAACAAACCAACAAACAGGCCTCTCCCTCTCCCTGCAATTTCTTGTGAAGGTTGTAATCTGATGGGAGAAATAAAGCTGAAAGATGACAGCTTGTTCGACAACATAAACATCAGGAAGTGTTTTTTTCTGGCAAGGACGATGGTCCTCAAAATTCATCTCTCCCACATTAGTCCTCACTGACTCTTTACATCGCTGGGATTTGTGCTTGAGTGTGTCTTGTATTCCAGAGGATGTTGCATAAGTCTCTCTCCTCACCACAATTCGAATCTGCCAAAATATGGAAACCGCCTATGTCAGCCAAAGGAAGAAACATATTCTGGAGTCTCCACAACATTAAAATTGCCATTGCCTGGAATCTGTGTGTGTTGCTTGGCTCAAACCTCTTGGCCTGTGCCTCAGACCAAAAGGTTTGAATTACTGGGCCCAAGATATGCTGCATGTGGGCCTGGGGTGCATAGCCTTCCCAAGGACAGAGCAAGCAAAAAAGTCCTCTTCCCACGGGCCAAGAAGAGGAGTCCTTAAAGACCAGCCAAACCAAACCCAGGAGATCTCGTGTCCCCAAAGCACATCTGTGGCTTAGTTGTATGGACATTTATTGGAAAGCAACTTTGTTTTTTCTGTCTTAAAGCAAAATTAAATAAATAACCCAGTTCACTATTTCAAACCAGGAAATAAGTTTTTGCACAATGTTTTTATTTTATTTTATTTTATTTTATTTTATTTTATTTTATTTTATTTTATTTTATTTTATTTTATTTTATTTTATTTTATTTTATTTTATTTTATTTTATTTTATTTTATTTTATTTTATTTTATTTTATTTTATTTTATTTTATTTTTTTATTTTATTTATTTATTAGATTTGTATGCCGCCCCTCTACATAGACTCGGGGTGGCTCACAACATACAATACAACAATTCACAACAAATCTAATAAATTTTTTAAAAAATTAAAAAACCCCATTATTAAACCAGACATTCACACAGACATACCATACATAAATTGTATAGGCCCAGGGGAGGGGGGAATACCTCAATTCCCCCATGCCTGATGGCAGAGATGAGTTTTAAGGAGTTTACGGAAGGCAAGGAGGGTAGGGGCAGTTCTAATCTCAGGGGGGAGCTGGTTCCAGAGAGTCGGGGCCGCCACAGAGAAGGCTCTTCCCCTGGGACCCACCAGATGACATTGTTTGGTCGACAGGACCCGGAGAAGGCCAACTCTGTGGGGCCTAATCGGTTGCTGGGATTCGTGCGGCAGAAGGCGGTCCCAGAGATATCATGGAATCAATTATAAATCGTTCAATCACTCTCTACTTAGAATCTAACAACCTACTATCAAAAAAACAATTTGGATTCCGTAAGAAACTATCCTGCAACCTACAACTACTCCACTGCAAAAACATCTGGACTACCCACCTTGATCAAGGAAAATTCATCGATGCAATTTATATCGACTTCTGCAAAGCCTTTGACTCAGTGGTTCACGACAAACTTCTCCTAAAACTCAAATCCTACGGCATCTCAGGACTCCTCCACAACTGGATTACCGCATTCTTGTCAAACAGACAACAAGTTGTCAAAATCGGAAGCGCCATTTCCTCCCCTGTCCCTGTCAAAAGCGGCATTCCCCAAGGCAGCGTACTAGGTCCTACTCTTTTCATCCTATACATCAATGACCTCTGCGATAATATCGTAAGTAACTGTGTACTTTTTGCCGACGATGTGAAACTCTTCAACACCACCGACAACACACTCACTCTTCAAAAAGACCTTGACTTCATTTCAGATTGGTCCAACACCTGGCAACTTCAAATATCAACCAACAAATGCTCTACCCTCCACATCGGCAAAAAGAATCCAAACCACATATATGAACTGAATAAACAAATCCTCACTACCAACCAACACTCAGTAAAAGACCTCGGAATACTCATTTCAAATGACCTAAGTGCTAAAGCCCACTGCAACAATATCGCCAAAAAAGCCTCCAGAGTTGTTAACCTGATCCTACGCAGCTTTTGCTCCGGCAATCTCACACTACTCACAAGAGCCTACAAAACCTATGCCAGACCCATTCTCGAATACAGCTCATCTGCCTGGAACCCACACCGCATCTCAGACATCAACACTCTCGAAAACGTCCAAAGATACTTCACCAGAAGAGCCCTCCACTCCTCCACTCGAAACAGAATACCCTACGAAAATAGACTAACCATCCTGGGCCTTGAAAGCCTAGAACTACGGCGTCTAAAACACGATCTAAGTATTGCCCTCAAGATCATACGCTGCAACGTCCTTCCGGCCAACGACTACTTCAGCTTCAACAGCAACAACACAAGAGCACACAACAGATTCAAACTTAATATCAATCGCTCCAAACTTGACTGCAAAAAATACGACTTTAACAATCGAGTTGTCGAAGCGTGGAACTCATTACCGGACTCAATAGTGTCAACCCCCAATCCCCTACACTTCTCCATTAAACTCTCCACGATTGACCTCTCCCGATTCCTCAGAGGCCAGTAAGGGGCGTATATAAGTGCACTGTTGTGCCTGTCGTCCCCTGTCCAATTCTCTTTTCTTACCTCTTTTATCTTATATATTCTCTCCTCTATATATATTCTCTTCCTATCCACTTCCCTTCTTTTTACTTCCTATCTTTATATATATATTCCTAATGTATATTCTCTCTCATATGTATTGTATATTGGACAAAGAATAAATAAATAAATAAATAAATAAATAAATAAATAAATAAATAAATAAATAAATAAATAAATAAATAAATAAATAAATAAATAAATAAATAAATAAATAAATAAATAAATAAATAAATAAATAAATAAATAAATAGATGCCATGAAGGGCTTTATAGGTCATAACCAACACTTTGAATTGTGACCGGAAATTGATCGGCAACCAATGCAGACTGCGGAGTGTTGGTGTAACATGGGCATACCTGCGGAAGCCCATGATTGCTCTCGCAGCTGCATTCTGCACCAGCTGCATTCTGCACGATCTGAAGTTTCCGAACACTTTTCAAAGGTAGCCCCATGTAGAGAGCATTACAGTAGTCGAATCTGAAGGTGATGAGGGCATGAGTGACTGTGAGCAGTGAGTCCCGGTCCAAATATTTTCTAGTCCACACAATGAAAATTCATCGCTGCGGGGAGTCCTCAACTTGTAAGGGTTCATTTTAGTGATCATTCAATGATGAAACCACATACAGACGGGAGGTTGAACAACTAACCTCATGGTGTGACCGGAACAATCTGGAACTGAACTCACTCAAAACCGTAGAAATGGTGGTAGACTTTAGGAGAAACCTGCCCATACTTCCACCTCTTACAATACTGGACAATACAATATCAACAGTAGAGACCTTCAAATTTCTAGGTTCTATTCAGTGAAGGGCTACCAAAATTTTTACTAGCACATTGTGGGTGTGGCTTATGTAGGACGCCCTGCATTTTCTTTCAACATCTTTCGATGCAAATTGGGTGTGTGGGGTGGAGCTCCATTTTTGCTACCCCACTGCGTTCCCCCCCACCATCCGGGCTGTAGCCCACCCCTGGTTTTATTATATCACAAGACCTAAAATGGTCACCTAACATCAAAAGCATGATTAAGAAAGCACAACAAAAAATGTTCTTTCTGCATAAACTCAGGAAGCTCAAACTGCCCAAGAAACTGCTGATCCAGTTCAATAGATGAATTATTGGGTCTGTCATCTGCACCTCTATAACTGTCTGGTTTGGTTCTGCAACCCAACAAGACCGACACAGACTTCAGAGGATAATCAGAACTGCAGAAAAAACAATTGTTATCAATCTGCCTTCCATTGAGGAACTATACTGCATGAGCCAAAAGGAGGACGGTGAAAATATTTACTGACCACTCGATATCCTGGACACAAACTGATTCAACTCCAACCCTCAAAACAACACTATAAAGCACTGCAAACCGAGACAACTAGACAGAAGAACAGGATTTTCCTTGAACGCCATCACTCTGCTAAACAAATAATTCCCTCACCACGGTCAAACTATAATAGTCTGCACTATTAATCTTCTCGTCATTTCTATCATCCATCTTCTCCCACAAATGACTGTAACTTTGTTGCTTGTATCCTTACGAATTACGTATATTGACCGGTTCCTAATATGATTGGATTGCTTATTTGCACCCAGATTATCATTAAGTTTTGTAGTTTATGATTAGTGACGAATAGTGATGGGCGAACCGAACCAGCACAATTCGGGTCCGTACCGAATTTTGCGGTGTTCGGTATGCCGAACCCGAAATTTTTTCAAACTTCGGGCAAAGTTCGGGGTCGTGTTCCACGTTAGCAGCTTTGATGTCACCAGCAGGTTGCTAAGGATGCCAAGGTGATCACTTCCTGGATTCCATGGAATCGAGGAAGTGATCACCTTGGCGTCCTTAGCAACCTGCCAGTGACGTCAAAGCTCCTCCCTCGGAATCTCTTCGTGGGAGGGATTCCCCGTTCAGGTTCGGGTTTGGGTTCGGCCGAATTTTGCGCAAAGTTCATCCGAACTTGCCGAACCCGAACACCGTTGGGTTCGCCCATCACTAGTGATGAACGTATCCTTTCTTTTATGTACACTGAGAGCATATGCACTGAAGTCAAATTCCTTGTGTGTCCAATCACACTTGGCCAATAAAGAATTTTATTCTATTCTAACCCCCCCCCCGGGTTTCTATTCTATTCTATTCTACTCTACTCTACTCTACTCTACTCTACTCTAATTATGTTACAACAGCACTAGAAAAAAGGAATTTATGACTGTTTTTCATACAACTGTTGCAGCCTCCCCATGGTAATGTGATCAAAATTCAGATGCTTGACAGCTGACTCATATTTATGATGGTTGCAATGTCCCTGGATCATGTAGTCAGTCACCTTTGTGACCTTCTGACCAGCAAACCTAGATTCACTTAAGAACTATGTGACTAACCTAACAATTACAGTGATTCACTTAACAAGGGTAGAAAGTGTGAGCAGCCTCGGTGGTGCAGTGGTTAGAGTGCAGGACTGCAAGTTGCTTCTGTTGACTGCTGGCTGTAGTTCACCAGTTCAAATTTCACCAGGCTCAAGGTTGACTCAGTCTTGCATCCTTCCGAGGTGGGTAAAATGGGGACCCATATTGTTGGGGGCAATAAGCTGACTCTGTAAACCGCTTAGAGAGGGCTGTAAAAGCACTATGAAGCTGTATATTGTTCTGCCGGGCTCTCTGGTAGGAGCGTCCCAAAAATTCAAGCGTACAAATCTCAGACACACATACGTTTGAAAATTCAAAACAATGTTCTTTATCCCAAAATTCAAAATAAACTAAGCACTCTTTTTGTATTGCAAAGAGCACTCGTCCCAAAGCAACCGGGTAGTCTGTACAATTTCCCCTAAGCAGTCATTAAGTACTTAGCTAGCAGCTGTGAAGAAACTTCACACCCCTTCTTCTTCCAACGAAGTGAGACACACACATACACACACACACACACGTTGCTCTGCTTTGTTTTCAAAGGCGTGAAAAATCAACAAAGTCCAGAAACCAGCAACACAGGATTCCTGACGAACTGCGATCAGATACTCTTCCACAACAGCCAAACCCACATGCTGCTATTTATAGCAGCAGCCCTAATTACTGGAGCCCCACCCAAACACAGGTGGCCGCTCTTATCTCCTGTAATATGTCCTTACTTGGTCTCTTCTATGCATAATTCTGCACTTGCGTGGATCCAAAATGTCTACATCCAAATCAATGGAAGATAAAGGAGATTGACTGCCTTGGCTGTGTGCCAAGCCCCCCTCTGTCGAGTCGCTCCCGCCTTCTTCTTCATCCGAGGAAACTAAACTCTGAACTGACTCTGTCGGCAATAACACAGGCCTGTGACATGTTGAAGTTTCCCTTGCATCCACCTCCACATTCCCTGGGGCAGGAGCTGGGCCAGAGCCAACCACAACATATATAAATCTAAATGCTATTGCTATTATTATGCTAAGTCATAAAATGGGACAAAACTCACTTGATTAGCAACAGAAAGTTTGGCCTGAATTATGATCATAAGTTGAGGACTAGCCGTACTGCCTGAATTTCCTTAATGGCAGACAACACAACCCCACCCCATCCTCTTGATACTCCAGCATTTGCATGGGGGGGGGGTTGATGCTTCCAATGGCTGAGTTTAGGTTTTCTGATTGTGTCTGTCCTGCAGAATGACTAAAACTGTCCATTTCTTTTAGACATGAATTGGCAGATTTCAACTCAGCAATGAGTGGTGTATTGAAATCCAGGTTGCAATTTCCAGAAAGTTATTCTTCCTTCATAAAAATAAAAAATAAAAAAGTTTGAGAGAAATATATTAATATGTTCAAAAGGCTCAGAATTTTACTGGTTTGGGATGTTATTGTTAGAGACTAAATCTGGAATTTAGCCCTGCTGAAGGTGATTGGAAAGTGAGGGAGGGAGGGTAGAAGGAAGGAGTTCAATGAGCTGACTTAGTCACTTGCCCAGCATACAAGCAATCCTTGTTTAGCACCTGGCTTGTTTAATGACTGTTGCAGATGAAATAGTAACTTTATGATCAAGCCTCACATTTATAAGCTCTGCAGGTTTGTAAAGCAAAGGAAAACTAAAGTAAAATCATAAGCAGTGTCACAATTTAGTGACTACTTCTCTTAATAATCAAGTTCTGAGTCCCTATTGCTTTGCAAGTGAGAATTTCCTGACATCACAGATTGTATTGCTCCAATAAGCAAAATAACTGAAAGCAATTTTACTGAAAGAGTAGTAGATGCTTGGAACAAACTTCCAGCAGACATGATTGGTAAATCCACAATAACTGAATTTAAACGTGCCTGGGATAAGCATATATCCATCCTAAGATAAAATACAGGAAATGGTATCAAGGCAGACTAGATGGACCATGAGGTCTTTTTCTGCCGTCACTCTTCTATGTTTCTATGTTTCAATTAGGGATTAAGATCAAACAATTATAAGATGACACTGAATGCAGGGGGAAATAGAAAGATTTGTGGATCAAACCATAATTTGGAGATTTTGAAATTTCAACCAGGGAATGTAGAGAAGGGAGGTAGATCAGTAATAATTATTTTTGCTGTAGGATTTCTTATGGCTCTGATATTTGACAGTGGAAACCATTTCCTTGCCAAGGACTGAATTTATCACTCCTAAATTGCCCTAATCAGACCACACCTGGAGTACTACATTCAATTCTGGTCACCTCACTACAAAAGGGACATAGAAACTCTGGAAAAGGTAGAGAAGAGAGCAACCAAAATGATAAAGAGACTAGAAAAGAGGTTGCTGGAAGTGGCCATGGATAGTCTAGCGAAAAGGAGGGCCAGAGGGGACAATGATAGCAGTATACAAGTATTTAAGGGGTTGCCACAGAGAGGACATGGGTCACACTATTTTCCAGGGCACCAGAGGGCCAAACCAATGGATGGAAGCTGACCAAGGAGAGATTCAACCTGGAAATAAGGAAGAATTTTCTGAAGGTGAGGGCGATCAACCAATGGAATGGCCTGCCAGCGGAGGTTTTCAATGCCCCAACATTCAACATATTCTTTTTTTTTTTTTTAAATATACTTTATTTATTTACAAATATAATTAAAAACAAGGAAAAGGATTGGGGGGACAGAACGAAGGGATGGGGGGTGGGGTAGAGTAGGGAGGGGAGGGAGAATTCAAAAACAAAACATTTATGATAAAGTTGTAATACATGTGAGTTGTAGTACACAAGTGTCTTAAAGGGAATGTAATAACTCTTACTTTCCTAGTCTTAATATTTATATTTGGAAATAACTCAAATGTCGTATTTCTTAGTATATATAAGCATTAAAATTCTAACAGTTAAGAAGGAGGAGGAAAGAGAAGAAAAAAAGAGGAAAGGTAGAGAGAGAAGAATCTGCATTTAATGCAGACGTTTTTATAGACGACTTTTGTTTAGTTGTAGTGTGGGGAGTATATAGGTGATATAATGGGTGTATATAAAGATTAGATATTTTAAAGGTAGTTAATACGTTTATAGTAAGTGTTGAGTTAGTTAGAAGACAGATAAAAAGAGATTTAATATATTTCCTTGTTGCAAATTTGATTAGTTTTTGGTGCTTCTTTTCTAATTTATTTTAATATTAATTTAAGTGTTGAAGGTACTTTTAGGTGGGATAGAGTGTGAATTTTACAATAAAAGTTTTTTGTATTTTTTCTGAGAAACCCATTTATGCCAATTTTCCCATGCTTCGTAATATTCTGAGTCTTTTTTGTTTTGAGCTTCCATTGCTATTTTAGACATTACAGCACATTCATTAATTTTCGTAATTATTGTAAAGAAAGAGGGTACTTGATCAGATTTCCAAAGAGAGGCATATGATATTCTGGCTGCAGTTATAATTTGTAATATCAGATATTTTTGTGTCTTGGTAAGATTTTGTCTGAATATCCCTAAAAGATAGAGCTCGGGTTTGAGTGGTAATTTGATTGACATGACTTGGTCGATTAGGGATTGTATTGTTGTCCAGTACTTTTGTGCAATTGGGCATGTCCACCATGTGTGGTAATAAGTTCCAGATTTGGTCTTGCACTTCCAGCAGGTCGGTGAGAAGTTGGGAAACATTTTGGATATTCTTGCTGGGGGCAGATGCCAACGATAAAACATTTTAATTTGGTTCTCCTTGTAAGACATTGCCGTTGTCATTTTATAATTTGATGTCCATGTTTTCTCCCACTCAGTTAGGTTAATCGTATATCCAAAATTCTGAGCCCAAGCTATCATACAACATTTCACTTGCTCCTCGGGATTTTCTTGGATTAATAAATAGTTGTACAATTTTGAGATCATTTTTGTAGAAGGACCGAAAAGAATCGTGTCTATTACGTTATTATTTTGAAATCCAAATTGCTTTTTGTGTTGCTCGTATTTTAATTTAATTTGTAAATATGTTAACCAGTCTATATTAATTCCTTGATTGTTCAGTTGTTGTTTGGAGATAAGAGCATCTGATTCGTCGAGTAGTTGTTGGTACCTCAGAATTTTAGAGTGCGAGAAAAGATTGGGAAAGATTAGTATTTCATTGGGGGATATCCATTTTGGTATTGAGGTGTAATAATTTTTTTTAATAGTAAACCATATTGTTATTAGTGTTTTGCGTAAGTAATGATTTTTAAAGTATTTTGGTATTTTGTGGTAGTCTGCTGTCAAGAAAGTGTGCCACCCAGCAAGAAGATCGAATCCTTCCAGAGTTAAGAGTCTTGTGTTTTGAAGCGTAATCCAATTTTTAATCATGGTTAAAATGGTAGCTTGATAATACATATAAAAATCTGGAAGTCCAAGTCCACCCCTAGATCTAAGGTCTTGAAGGTTTTTCAATTTTATTCTGGCCTTCTTCTTGGTCCAAATAAACTTCTTTACTTGTTTGTGAAGAGTATTGAAAAAAGTTTTATTCAAATTTATTGGAGCAACTTGAAATAAATAGAGAAACCTTGGAAGGATGTTTGTTTTTATGGCAGCTATTTTCCCCATAATAGATAGGTTTAATTTTGACCATCTGTTAAGATCTTGTTGTATTTCTTTAGTTAATCTTTCGTAGTTGTCTTTTTTGATCGTAGCATAATTCGAAGTCATCCAAATTCCTAAGTATTTAATTTTTTTTGTGGTCTTTATTTTAATTAATTCTTCCAAGGTAAGTATTTCTTTTGGTATCATATTTTTTGTCAAAATTTGAGTTTTATTTTTATTGATTTGCAGGCCAGATATTTCACCAAATTTGTAAATTTCGTCAAGTAAAATGGGTGCTGTTCGAATTGGATCTTGAAGGATGAATACAATGTCATCCGCAAAGGCCTGCAATTTGTAATGTTCTTTTTTAATCATAATACCGTGAATTAGTGAGTTGTTTCTTATAGTTTTGAGAAAGGTCTCGATGGCCAGAATAAAAATAAGTGGGGACAGAGGGCATCCTTGACGTACACCTTTGGTGATAGTAATTGTGTTGGTAATATCATTGTTAAAGAGAATTTTGACCGATTGGGTAGAATAAATAGTTTTGATTAGATTGAAAAATTTGGAGCCGAAATTCATGAATTTGATTTGATTTATAAGATAGTGCCATTGGAGACTGTCAAAAGCTTTTTTGAGATCCATAAATACTAATGCAGCTGCTTTGTCATAGTTTTTGTCATAGTACTCCAAGGCATTTAGTATAGTTCTTGTGTTCGAGGAAATGTTTCTTCCCGGAAGGAATCCGTTTTGGTCAGAGTGGATAATTTTATTTAATATATTTTTTAGTCTGTCCGCAATTATTGATGCAAATATTTTATAGTCAGTATTAAGTAATGCAATCGGTCTGTAATTCTCCAAATGGTGTCTATTTTCAGTGTCCTTAGGGATAAGGGTTATATAGGATTCAAACCAGGACGCGGGCAGTTTTGCATGTGAGAGCGCATTGTTATAGATGTCTAAGAGTATGGGTGCCATTATATCAATATGATATTTATAAAATTCAGATGGGATTCCGTCTGGTCCTGGGGTTTTATTGTTTTTTTGTTTGTTTATTGCAGCCTCAATATCCGAAATAGAAATTGGTTTGTTTAGAAGAGTTCTTTGGTCATCTGTTATCATAGTTGTTTGTTCATTTGTTTGTAAATATTTTGATATTAAATCGGCATCCAAATTTGAGACTTGATAGAGTTGTTGATAAAAGTTTTGGATAATTTGTTTTTTATCAGAATTGGTCGTTTTCAGTTGTCCAGAAGGGTCAACTAAAGTATCTATGTTTCTATCGGATTTTTGATGGGCTAGTTTGAGAGAGAGCCAATGTCCTGGTTTATTGGCCGCTTCAAAATATGTTTGTTTCGCATTTTTAACCTTTTGAGCAATGTGTTGTTGTGTTATTAAATTTATTTGATGTTTGATCGTATTTATTTCTAATAGAATTATGTTATTTTTTGGATCATTGCAAAGTAGCTTTTCTGCTTTTTGAAGAGAGATGTTTAGTTTTTGAAGTTGCGCATATTTTTCTTTGTTTTTATTTGCTGTATATGAGATGTAAATACCCCGTATGTATGCTTTAGTGGCGTCCCACGCTATTTCGTTGGGTATCTCGCCATTGAAGTTAATTTGGATGAAAGGAGGGATATCATTCTGTATTTTATGTTGGAATTGTTTTTGGTTTATCACTGTTGAGTACATCGACCATCTATGCGGAATATTGTAAGTATTGTCTCTTATTGTGAGTAGGAGGGGATTGTGGTCTGCCCAAGTTGCATTGAGTATTTGAACATCAATTATTTGATTTATGATTTCTATATTAGACCAAGCCATGTCAATACGTGAGCATGTTCGATGGGGGGGGAGAAAAAAAGGTATATTGTGTAGATTTAGGGTGAAAGTATCTCCAAATGTCTTTTAAGGCATATTCATAAATTATTTGTTGAAAGGTAGAGGGAATGATGTTACGAGTACGACACTTGGAGTTACCTTTATAATCCTTGTTTACATCAACTATTGCATTAAAGTCTCCAATTATCACAAAATTGTTTAGGTCTAATTCTAATATTTTTTTGTGTAAATTTTTAAAATAGGGAGATTGTCTAACAGATGGTGCATATATTGATATTATATTTATTGTTCTTTTATTTTGTAAAGTTATTTGCACAATTAGTAATTGACCATTTTCATCGGTATATATTAATGTTGGGGAATAAATTTTTTTAACATATAGAACTATGCCTCTCTTTTTTTCGGGGGCGGAAGCACAAAAGAATTCAAACTCAGATTTGATTTTAAGGTTGGGGATAACTAAAAGAGTGGTATCTTCATTTTTAATGTGGGTTTCTTGTAGTGAAATTACATCATAGTTGTTTTCAAATAGTTTATGGAATATTTTTTGTCTCTTTTTATATGAGTTC
Source organism: Erythrolamprus reginae (assembly GCF_031021105.1). Classification (NCBI taxonomy): domain Eukaryota; kingdom Metazoa; phylum Chordata; class Lepidosauria; order Squamata; family Dipsadidae; genus Erythrolamprus; species Erythrolamprus reginae. The sequence continues at coordinate 36,591,492 of NC_091950.1, read as the reverse complement.
AGACCATTTATGTTTGTTGAGAATAGTGTGATTTGGGGTTGTTTATTGTTGTGGTGTTGGTTCCTTAAATTTCTCCTTTCTTGCCTCAGCTCTTGCCCGGGTAACTGGTCCATGTTTGCTTGACTCGTCATTCTGAATTTGTAATTCTTGATCATTGTTTGTCTGATTGTCATCAAAGGTAGGTTCTTCATTTCGGGGAGTGTCTCTAGTGTCGAATTCCTTAATGGCAGACTGATCCATCTTCAAGATGTGGGCGTAGAAGTCTCTTGCATCTTCAGGAGTGGAAATTTTATATTTTTTATCCAGAAGTGTAACCGTCATTCCCTCTGGTATCATCCACCTAAACTGTATAGATTCTTTATTTAATTTGGTAGCTAGCGTTTGATAGGGTTTGCGTTTCTCCCTTACTCGCTTTGGAATTTGGCGTAGGATTACTATATCTCGACCTTGATGGGTAGCTGGATTATCCTTGGAGGCATTGTAAATTTCGTCTCTGAATTTTCTTTTGAGAAAACGTACATGGACCTCTCGTGGGAGTCTGTTTCGTCTAGCATATGAAGTTGTAAGCCGGTATACCTCATCCATTTGTGCTAAAATTTCGTCCGTTGATTTATCAATGATTTTAGCTATTATTGTCGCCACCGTGTGAGGAAGGTCTTGTTGATCGGTTTCTATAATATTTTGGAAACGCAAAAAAAAGGCTGATTTCTCGAGCTCCAGGTTCATAAGGGACTCTTCCAGGGATTTGTTGGTATATTCTGCCTTCGCTTCTGAAAACTGGAATTTGGTGTCCATCCTGTTGGTTAATTCTTCAATATTATTTATTTTTTCTGTATTCTTGGTAATTGTTTCACAAACAACATCCATTTGGTCTTCCAATTTGGTCGTTCGCTCCTCAAGCTGACCCGCATGTTCTTGAATCTTCTTGATGTCCTGCTTCATTTCTCCCATCGTTCCCTTAATAGATTCAAAATTAATATCTAATGTGTCTTGCATTTTGTTCATCTTCTCCAGTAAGGCGTTTAGTGATATATTGGGAATTTCCTGTGTTTGTTGTTGGAGAGATGTTTTGTCTGACAAGTCAGTTGAACGTTGCTGGGTTGGATTTGGTGTTGCAGGCTGATTGGGGTTTTTCTTCCAAGATTTCATAAGGGTTGGTTGATTTGAGGCAGACATCTTTATATTAAGGAGAGGTCGTTAGAACAATATATAAATGGTATGTATGATGTAGTAAAAGGATTTATGTGGTGTAGAGAAATGTATGTAATGTATATGTAGTATGTATGTAATGTGTAATATGTATGTAATGTTGTCGGAAGTAATGAGGTTAAAGTGATTAAGGTGGTATAGAAAGTTGCAGTATATGTAGTAAAGGTTTTTTTGTTATTGTTTTTTTTAAAGATACAATTAGTAAAGAGTTGTTAAGAGAATATCAGAATTTGTTACACTTGAGAAGTAGCAAGAGAAAGACAATTTATATTTAGGGTTCAAATTATCAATAAAATAGCATTTGAATCAATATGATTCCAGTAATAATATCTCAATGTATGGAAAAGAAAAGGAAGGGGAGAGAGAATGGGAGAAAGTAATAATTCAGTAGTACAATTATTCGATATTCAATATAAGGGGAAAGACAGTCAATCAATCGGGGAGTTACTCTATTAAGGGTTTAAATCAGTTGAATCAGTTAAGTTGATTAAATCCGATAAATCTTAAAACATTGAATTACTATAAGTTACTATAAGTTATAGAATCAAAAAGAAATCCAGTTACTATTTGCTATTTAAAGTTAATTAAGGATAAATAATAATAAAGTCTAAAGTCTAAAGTTTAATGTTAATATAAAGTAAAGCTATCAACTCAAAGTAATCTATCAGTATGTTCTACCTAAATATAGTACAATCTATCTTAATATAATATAATATAATTTAATCTATATAAATAGTTCAATAGCTAGAGTAAATATTACAATATTTTATGAATTACACAATTGGGTAAGGGGGTTTTGTCAATATATATAGTCCAAAAATATCAAAATAAGATTTAAATAACTTAGAAGAAATTCAATCCAAATCAATCCAAATCAAAGGGTTCGTGGTTCAACAATATGGTGTTATTAAATTGATCAAGTTCGGTACAGTTCGGTTCTGTTATCAAAGAGTAAGGTCAATGATTTGTTAAGGCTTTTGTTTGTAGTTGATGAAATAAATTTTAGTGACGAAGTTCCAGGGGAAAAAAAAAAAAAGGAGACAGTAGAGGATTCCAAAGTTCCGAGTCAATGAACGTCCAATATTCAAGTGTCCTAGTATCAAAATGTCCAAATTGTTCAATTTCAATTTCCAAGTATCCAAAAGTATCCAAAAGTAATCCAATATATGCAAAAATGTCCAAAAGAAAAAGGGTAATAGTAGTGAAAGTTTAAAAAAAGGCAAAAATATCTATGTATGAGATTCAAAAGTAAACAAACTTTATTTATTTATTATTAAACGAGGGAGGTAAAAATTAAGGCAAAAAAGGGTATGGAAAGGAAGGGTAAATGGTAGGTAGAAAAATAGGGTCGGAGTTTTCCGGTTGCTGTTTTAACTCTTATCTGCTTTACTCTTTTTTTTTTTTCCAACTAATCAGGGTGTTATTTCAAAGACAAATAGCAAAAATGTTGTTACGGGGGGTTTAAACTTTCTCCTACCTTCAAAACACGTTACTTAAACCTTCTCTCCTTGCGAAAATTTAAAGTGTAGCTGATAGTTCTAAGGCAAGTCAAAATCACAAATAGACGTGGCGAAAATTCATTCTAAAAAACCTTCAAGTAAAATCCGCCGAGTCATCGTCGCCATCTTTGCCAGGGGGCTCGTAACACTCACAGATCGAAGTCGCCACCTCTCACTCTTCAGACTCAGAAAAGGAGTCGGGATGTCCCTTTCGCAAGGAGTAATCCAACACGTATACCACAAATCCAAAAACCGTCCTCAGTCCTTCTGCAGCAAGCAATAACAACCCCAAAGGTATTTGTCGTTACCGCGGCTTCCAAAATAAAGCAGAGCGCAGCGCTTCCGGATCAGCAAAAAAAGCTGATCTCTTTGGTTGATGATTTGGAGGATCTCCCGTCCCCCGGGGGGGTCCGCCGAACACCCCCGGGTGCACGCAAACTTCCCCTCAAAGACCTTGGGCTCTACGGGTCCGCGGTCGCCCGATAGGGCAATCAATCAACGCAAAAGGCCAGATGTAACCCGGAGAACCGGGAAACACACAGCGACAGCACCGCACCACAACCGGAAGGGCAACATTCAACATATTCAATAGGAGACTGGACTGCCATCTGACTCAGGCAGTGTAGGTTTTCCTGCTTGAGCAGGGGGTTGGACTAGATCAGTGTTTCCCAACCTTTTTTGAGCCGCGGCACATTATTCATATTTTCAAAATCCTGGGGAACACTGAAAGGGGGGGGGGGCTAAAGAAAAGTTTGGACAAAAAAAACCTCTCTCTTCCTCCCTTTCGCTCTATTTCTCCCTCTTTCTCTCTTTTCCTTCCTTCCCTTCTTTCTCTCTCTCCATCCCTCTTTCTTTCTTTCTTCCTCTCTTTTTTGCTCTCTTTCTCCCTCCCTCCTTCCCTTCCTCTATGTCTTTCTCTCTCCCTTGCTCTCTCTCTCTCTGTCTCTCTTGCTATCTCTTTCTTGCTTTTTTCTCTCTCTCTTGCTCTCTCTCTCTCTTTCACTGTCTTGCTATATGTCTCTTTCTTTCTCTTTGCCTCTCTTGCTATCTCTCTTTCTTTCTCTCTCTTTCTCTCCCTCTGTCTCTCTTGCTATGTCTCTCTTTCTTTCTCTTTCTCTCTCTCTCTGTGCCTCTCTTGCTAAGTCTCTCTTTTTCTCTTGCTATGTCTCTCTTTCTTTTTCTCTCTCTCTGCCTCTCTTGCTATGTCTCTCTTTCTCTCTCTGTTTCTCTATCTCTCTTTCTCTGCCTCTCTTGCTGTCTCTCTTTCTTGCTCTGTCTCTCTTTCTCTGCCTCTCTTATATGTCTCTCTTTCTTTCTCTCTCTCTCTCAGCTGACTGCAAGCGGGAGCCCTGACGGCGGCAGCTGGATGTGGTGCTGGACACCGTATATGCCAGGCACGCAGCGCCAGCATGTACGACGTCCAGCAGCACGTCCAACCGCCACCGTCAGGGCTCTCGCTTGCAGTCAGCTGAGAGAGAGAGAGAGAGAGAGATACCTCTCGCCGTCGCCATCTCCCTGTGACTGCCTGCGGCCGCTGCGGCCACTCCCCCCCGCTCCCATCAGACACTTGCCGTCGACGCCAGAGAAGCTCCAGCTGGGCGGGGCGCTGCCAGTACTTCCGTCCTGGGGCTCCCGCTTGCAGCTGTCCCCCGCCTCCTGCTCGATGCCGTGGTTTTCGGCACTCTCCTGCTGGGCCCCAAAGAAGGAAGGCGGGAAAAAGGTGCGAAGAATGGAGCTCTCCTTCTTCCTGCCTTCCTTCTTTGGGGCCCAGCAGGAGAGCGCCGAAAACCGCGGCATCGAGCAGGAGGCGGGGGACAGCTGCGAGCGGGAGCCCCAGGACGGAAGTACCAGCAGCGCCCCACCCAGCTGAAGCTTGGCGGCACACCTGGCCATGTCTCACGGCACACTAGTGTGCCGCGGCACACCGGTTGGGAAACGCTGGACTAGATGACCTGCAAAGTCCCTTTCAACTCTAATAAGTATAAACTCCCAATTCCTGAAAGGTCATTAAGGGGTGTGCATAAGTGCAACAGAACTCAATCGTCTCAACCCCTAACCCCCAACATTTCTCCCTTAGACTCTCCACGATTGACCTCTCCAGGTTCCTAAGAGGCCAGTAAGGGGTGTACATAAGTGCACCAGTGTGCCTTTCATCCCCTGTCCAATTGTCTTCCTTTCTCTCACTTGTCATATATATTTTATTCCTTTCATATATCCCCTCCTATAAGTTCACTTTTACCCTTATATATATTACTACATGTCTATTTTTCTTCCTATGTATTTATGTATTGGACAAATGAATAAATAAAAAAAAATAGATTAGATTAGATTAGATTTATTGGATTTATATGCCGCCCCTCTTCGCAAACTCGGGGCGGCTCACAACAATAATAAAGAACAGTATAACAAATCCAATGCCCACCAACCTAATTACAATTTAAAATTAGTATGTTTCTCTTTTACTAGTATCATGTATATAAATATTATATCTTTGTATACCATCAATACGTACTGGACAAAACAAATGAAATAAATAAATAAATTCAAAACAGGGCTGATTAAACCTCTCTCTGTGTGTGTGTATGTTCATGCATGTGTTTATGAGAGTAACAGCCTTTGGAAAACAGCCTTTGGAATGATGATGCTTCTGGCAAAACGCTGAGAAATATTTGTACTGTTGTCTGGATGGACACTTTTTCATAGCAATAGGAATTACATGCGATTCTGTTTGCTCTTTTTTTTTTTCCTTCTTCTTTCAGATTTTGTTATTGTGACATTCTTCTTATCTCCAAAGGATCTGGGAGTACCGTGCTTTGAAATGCATAATTAAAACATTGAAGCCTGTTTTGTTTTGCATTCTAAATGGCATTTTAAATTGGGAAAGCAAATCATTTCCTACTGAGTGGCCCTGAAATAATGCCCAGGGAATAAGGCTTTTAAAAATAAACAAATATTAACTCCACAATTTGGTCTCTGTGCATGTATGTGTGTGGTGCAGTGTAGCTTCAGGGTACAGATACTCTACGCTGCAGTTGAAAACCAGGAATCTGGCAGCATGTTTTCAAGCCAACACATTTTTTGTGTGTTTATTAATAAAAGGCAAAAGATTTTGTGCACTATAGCTCACTTCATCAGATGCATATAATGCAGGGGTGGGTTCTAACTTACATCACCACTGGCTCGCTTCCCCCCGCTCTGTGTGTCCACTCCTCACAGGCCATGCTCAGTGCCAAAAATTCAAACAAAACTTTAAGCCAAAAAACAAGATGGTGGCACATGTGCAGTGCTGGAAACCCAGCTTCTGTGCATGTGCAGAAGAAAAAAAAGTCAGTAAAAAATTCCCCCCAAAAAAAATTCCAAAAAAAAAAAGATGGTGGCATCCATGGCTGAATGGAACCAGTTCCATGACATCACCAGTGGTTTGCTATCAGTTCGGGCAAACCAGTCCAAACCAGGAGGATCCCTCCTCTGATATAGTGGCTAAACAGATAAAGGATTTCAAGGGGGATTAGAAAGTAGAGGATGGGAGGAAAAAGTGATATGATTAATTGGGTTGAGTGTGTATGATTGCGCAGTTGATGATTTTATGATACTGACTATGTTATATAAATGTTTTTAATTAACTTTTAAAATTTTAATATTAGATTTGTTATGTATTGTACTATTGCTATGTTGTGAGCCGTCCCGAGTCTTCGGAGAGGGGTGGCATACAAATCTAATAAATTGTTATTGTTATTGTTATTGGTTAAGCAAATGAAGACAATAGCACTAGCATTTGAAATTATATACCGCTTCACAGTGCTTTACAGCCCTCTCTAAGTAGTTTCAGAGAGTAAGCGTATTTCCCCCAACAATCTGCATCCTCATTTTTACCGACCTTGGAAGGATGGAAGGCTGAGTCAACCTTGAGCCTACTGAGATTCGATCTGCCAAACCGCTGGCTACTGGTGATCAGCAGAAGTAGCTTGCAGTACTGCATTCGAAACACTGCACCACCAAGGCTCTATAGACAACTTCTGAGATAGATTAACAGCATCAATTAACAGTATCAATGTATTATTGTAACAAGTTGAAATACCAATGTGTGTTTATTTATCACATTTATATAATGGCCCATCTCCCAAATGTGGTGCTGACTGGCAGGAACAAAAAAAGAGACCATAAAAGAAACAAACATCAAAAAATATTCATAATAAAAAATACATTTTAAAATAAAACCTAGGAGGGAGCATCTTTTACTGACCTTGGAAGGATGGAAGTCTGAGTCAAACTTAAGCCTACTGAGATTCGATCTGCCAAACTGCTAGCAGCCGATGATCAGCAGAAGTGGCTTGCAGTACTGCACTCTAACCACTGCACCACTGAGGCGCTATCTGATCAGCCCCTAAATGGCATCTTTTCCATTCATTGCTCAAGACTATTCTTCATATTATTACAACAACTGCTGGCACCATCACATTTTATAGCAGCTAAAGCTTCCAAATACTCTTCAAAGGTGTAGAATGCATGTTGATGTCCGAAATGCGGTGTGGGTTCCAGACAGATGAGCTGTATTCAAGGATTGGTCTGGCAAATGTTTTGTATGCTCTGGTTAGCAGTGTGAGAATCTCTACATGCTATCTTTCCTATTTTATAGAACTGAGATGAATGGACTTTACGGAAAGTATACCAGTCACAAAGATGTAAGCAGGTGCTGAAAAACAAAGTAGAGCAGGATTCTTTACCACTGGCATCTTCCTTAGGTTACTTTCTAAGTACTTGAAAGCCTCCAGGGTGCAGAAGCATTCCAAAAGCAGATGTTAAATAAATGGCACTGTAATCTAATTGTTTAATACAGGGGGAAAAATAGAGAGCAATTGACTTCTTAGGGCAACTTCGTAATTCGTGATCTCAGTAGAAAAGGAGTTTGCCTTGAACATACTATCTTAGGATATTAAACATGAAGGAACTGCAATTATACGTCTGTCATTATTTGACTTTTCCGTGTATGCTACTCATAACTAAGCAAACCACATTCTTCCTAGCCTCCATAATCCCAGATGTCCCTTCCCTTCTTTGGGGGAAACAAGTCACAGCTTGATTTATGGTTACCTACTAGTTGCTAATCTGCATCGCAAGAAATTAAGTCGATAGGCAAACTCACAGCACCCGTGGAAGCACAATACTTTTTATTCTCATTTTAGCCCATTCAAAAGGCAGAAGCGGACTGGATCACGCTTCTCCCAGATCAGCTTTCTGTGAACTCTGCTTGGATTCTCAACTTTTTTCTAACTTCTTCTTCTGTTCCACACTGCCATCTTAGCAGCAGGTAAGAACATGCCTAATGAGAACTTGGAAGCCAACCAGAAAAGGGCTGGCCTTCTCTTAATAATGCAGTAATTTCCATTGAATAACACCCCATTTGATGCTTTGCTAGCAGTAAAGATGGGGGTAGGTGGTTCGTATAGCCTCCTTCCTCTCTTTCCGATGCCGTCCAGCTCTAGACACCTCTCAGTTACACAGGAAATATGACTGGTCCACAGGACAATACTTTTCAAGGGAGATTTTGAAAATTTCTCCTGCTGGTTATTGTGCCCATCTCAACAGATCAACAACCTGGATTTAATTCACAAAGCCACGGTGAAGAACAAAACCTCTCTGGCACCAGGTAGGAAAAAAACCTAGCTCATTTTTTTTTAAAAAAGAACAGCTTTTCGGATACTCAAGATCCTTCAGATTCTCATATTTTGGAAGTACAATATTTTACCTGCTTCTTATAAAGCCAGGTTAATCCATTCATGGCAAATGGGAAATGGAAGTTTCCTAACCAAAATATGTCGACTACAGAAGTATAAATGAATGCAATAAACTCCGCGTATGCAATTTATCACAGATAAGCTTTGTTGAGATTAGGAATCCCTGATTGTTCCACAATCTTTGATTAAATTATATGTACAATTGATTCGATGAGTGCTCCAGTCCATTTAAGGAAAGTGACACATGTACAGCTTGCTTGGTCTAGAATGGGACATGTGCTAGAATGCACATCAATGCTGTTTTATTTAGACTGTTGCAGCTAAAATATATATTTTATATGAAGGTTCAAAGATGTGCCTCCCTCCATTTTCTGGCATAGTTATAGCTAGACCTCTTGAGAACAGAAATAGGGTGTAAAAAGTTAAATGTCTCAGATCTGTAAAATGTTTGGGAAGCACCATCAGTCGCTTCCCTTAAGCCTGGGAGGTCAGTGGAGAGTGATATGCCAAAGGAGAAGCTGAAAGTGCTCCATCAAAATTGTTGCGAATGGCTCTCAAATCTAACAAATCATCCAAAATGCAGCCGTGCGGGCAGTCTTGGGCCTTCCAAGAAATGCCCATATCTCACCATCACTCCACGGACTGCATTGGCTACCAATTTGTTTCCAGACACAATTCAGAGTGTTGGTTATGACCTATAAAGCCCTACATGGCATAGGACCAGATTATCTCCGAGACCGCCTTCTGCCGCACAAATCCCAGGACTGGTGAGGTCCCACAGAATTGATCTCCTAAGGGTCCCGTCGACCAAACAATGTCAACTGGTGGGACCTAGGGGAACAGCCTTCTCTGCGGGGGGGCCAGCCCTCTGGAATCAGCTCCCCCCAGAGATTCGCACTGCCCCCACCCTCCTTGCCTTCTGAAAAAGTTTTAAAACTCATCTTTGCCACCAGGCCTGGGGTTTCTTAGATCTTCCCCCCTGACCAATGAATGCTTAGTTTGACTGCTGAATAAATGATATTGATAGTTTTTAATTAGAATTTTAAGATTGTTTTTTAAGGTAGAATTGGATTGTTATTATTGTTTCCTGTTTTTTTCTGTACATGCTGTGAGCCGCCCCGAGTCCTCGGAGACGGGCGGCATACAAATCGAATTAAATTTAAATCTAAATCTAACAATCAAAGAACAGACACAGGCTCCACTTATCTATATTGAAAGGGGGTGGGTGACTCTAACAAGTTATCGTCTCTTTTTATGCTTTACATTGTAAAGAAAAGAAGCTTGTCTATCTTCTCACAATGAATTCTAGATGTGATTTCTTAATTTTGCCTAATGGGAAATAGGAGTTGGAGTGCACGTTCCTGTAGGTTTTTGTAAAAAGAGTGCAGTTAAGGAACCATGAGTTAGAGCAGCTTATTTCCCCTGTGGCTGGAGAAGGAAATTGCAAATCCTTAGGACCTTGATGTCCATCAGGCACTTTAAAATAGGAGCTATATGTCAGAGACATATTGGGAGAGACGAGTGATCCCTAAGAAAAAGGGTGGAATTTGATATGAAAGATTATTCTGCATTGTAGACTTGGCATAATATCTGTAAACAGTAAGTGATTTGCAATCAGTGAAGCTCTTTGTGTAGCTCGAGGTGTTTGCGGCTGTGGTATGAGTGATACAAAGTGTGGAGTTATTTGATTCCAGAAAACTGTGTTAATTTGATAAATATAGTTAACTATGGATAAATCTGCCATGCAAACCCAGCTAGAGATTCAGAATGGGACCGCCTCCTGCCGCATGAATCTCGGTGACCAGTTAGGTCCTACAGAGTCGGCCTTCTACAGGTCCCGTCAACTAGACAATGTCACTTGGTGGGACCTAGGGGAAGTGCCTTTTCTGTGGGGGCCCCAGCCCTCTGGAATCAGCTGCCCCCTGGAGATTCGTACTAACCCCCCCTCTTCACCTTTCGTAAGATCATAAGACTCATTTATGCCGCCAGACCTGGGGTCATTAGACACTACCCCCTGGCCGATGAATGTATGGTGAGTTTGTTGACTGAATGGATATAGAAACATAGAAACATAGAAACGTAGAAGACTGATGGCAGAAAAAGACCTCATGATCCATCTAGTCTGCCCTTATACTATATTTTGTATTTTATCTTAGGATGGATATATGTTTATCCCAGGCATGTCTAAATTCAGTTACTGTGGATTTACCAACCATGTCTGCTGGAAGTTTGTTCTAAGGCTCTACTACTCTTTCAGTAAAGTAATATTTTCTCATGTTACTTCTAATCTTTCCCCCAACTAACTTCAGATTGTGTCCCCTTGTTCTTGTGTTCACTTTCCTATTAAAAACATTTCCCTCCGGAACCTTATTTAACTCTTTGACATATTTAAATGTTTCGATCATGTCCCCCCTTTTCCTTCTGTCCTCCAGACTATACAGATTGAGTTCATTAACTCTTTCCTGATACGTTTTATGCTTAAGACCTTCCACCATTCTTGTAGGCAGTATGAGTGTACTTTAATTGGTCTTCAGGCTTTTAGATTTTAACTTTAATTAATTGGATTTTGATGTACATTGTTTTTTATATGTTGTAAGCTGCCCCAAGTGTTCGGAGAGGGGCGGCATATAAATCCGATTAATAAATAATAATAAATAAATTTGTTGTTCAGGAAGGGAGTCCCTGCATGGCATCAGACCAGATTACTTATGGGACCGCCTTCTCCTGCATGAGTCCCCGAGGTTCCATCAGGTTCCACAGTTGGCCTTCCCCAGGTCCCGTCAATTACACAATGTCACTTGGCAGGGCTTAGGGGAAGAGCCTTCTCTGTGGGGGGCCCAGCCCTATCGAACCAGCTGCCCCCGGGAGAGTCATACTGCTCCCACCCTCCCCACCTTCCACAAGAGCCTAAAGATCCATCTGTGCTGATGGGCTTGGGGCTATTCGACATTAGCCCCAGCTGATGAATGGAATATACTGTATGCTTGACTGTCTGAGTGATTGGTTTTTAAGGAATTGGGGTTTTAGATTAGTTAGTTTAATCTGAAATTTGCATTTAGGCCTTTTTAAATTGTTTTTTTTTAATGTTGTAAGCCGCCCCGAGTCTTCGGCGAGGGGCGGCATATAAATCCAATGAATAAATAAAAATAAATAAAATATTTTTGCCCACATATATAGAACTCTGCTGCAAATGCTAGCCTAGTAATTCATGTCACATTGGTGAATGAGCTGGAGTTGTGGGGCCAAAGGTCACAAGTCTCATGGTGACAATTGGAACATAAATCTGTAGGCTTCTTGACTGGAAGGAATATTGGCGTCTCAGAGACTCTGGACTTGGCCCAGAGCCATAAATATCCTTAACTAAGATCCAGCACTAAGAATGCATCCATTAAAAACAAAACATAACCTAAGAGTATTTCAATGTATTTGTCAGTAGCTGAAGGAATTAGCCACTTTGCAATGGAAGTTCAGCTACTTTTGGGGTATCATGAAGAATCAGGGCTCAGAGATATGAAAACAATGTCAGTTTGGGGCCTATGTCCCTTTCCCTTCTCAAAAGGATCTGTCTGGAGCCAAGTTCAGGCCTTGTTTATGTCCCAGAGCCAATTTAAATTTCTCCTGGGAAGGGTCTGGGGTTTGTGCTTGCAAAATGTCAGGATTGTCTGCTCCACTGTATATGCAACATATAATTACAGCTGGAGAGGCTTCAATAGCAGGAAAACATTCCAAACCCATAATTTTTCAAGATCCTTCTTTGCCCAAACCATCTTCAGTTTGTCAACAACCTTGGCAAACTGTCTCCAACTTGGACGCAGCTGTCTTGCCAAGGATGTATTGTATGCTAAGGGGACCAATTACAGACCAATTGTTGGGGTGGGGAAAATCTTTCATGCTGGTTAGCTCAGACTGGGTTAATTGTTTTATGGAGTATTGTAGCCTAGGGGTTCTCAACTTTGACAACTTTAAGATGTGTAGGTTTCAAACCCCATCATGGTTGGGGGATTCTGGGAGTTGAAATACATGCATCTCAAAGTTGAGAAGGCTGAGAAACCGTGTTCCAGTCTGCCTCTAGCTTCTGTGCAGCCTTTTTTCTTTGTTCAAAACTGGAATCCCCTGGGAAAGGAGAGAACAAGTCACCTATTATAACCATCTGTTGCCTTCAAAATGTGCTGAAACGATTACATGGAGGTTTGGTGATTGAATAGAGCGCTGGTGAGACCACATTTGGAATACTGTGTTCAGTTCTGGAGACCTCACCTACAAAAAGATATTGACAAAATTGAATGGGTCCAAAGACGGGCTACAAGAATGGTGGAAGGTCTTAAGCATAAAACCTATCAGAAAAGACTTAATGAACTCAATCTGTATAGTCTGGAGGACAGAAGGAAAAGGGGGGACATGATCGAAACATATGTCAAAGGGTTAAATAAGGTTCAGGAGGGAAGTGTTTTTAATAGGAAAGTGAACACAAGAACAAGGGGACACAATCTGAAGTTAGTTGGGGGAAAGATCAAAAGCAACATGAGAAAATATTATTTCACTGAAAGAGTAGTAGATCCTTGGAACAAACTTCCAGCAGACGTGGTTGATAAATCCACAGTAACCGAATTTAAACATGCCTGGGATAAACATATATCCAACCTGTTCTGTCTGGGTGCCCCCAGACTTCAACACCAACTGGAAAAAGCAGCCAGACACGCTGGTAAAAGCAAAAGCACTTTATAGTTTGAAAAATAAACACAGAGAAAAACCTGTTCTTCCCAACAGGCAGGCTATGAGACTTCACAGCAGAGTCCTGATGGCCAGACAATACAGCAGACTTCTTGCTGGCACACCCACCACTGTAGAGAATAAGACCCACACCTTTTTCCCCCAAAGTTTCAGTATTCAAAGTCACAAACCAGAATTCCAAGACGCCAAAGATCACAGCCAGGTCCCAGGACTCCCAAAGATAATACTCCACAAGCCAGGAAGGGTGGGTCTGCCTTTTCAGCCTTTCCAGAGAGCACCACACCCAAACCCAGCTGTTGCCTCTTTAGTGCTGAAAGTACCTGGCTAATTGTCCCCTTCGTTGTGTTGCTCTTCTCTGCCGGAGATCGATGATTGCTTGTGCATTTTCATCTAAGGAATCCAGGCTGCTTGCTGGGGAGAGCTCCCTCTCGGGGGACTCTGGCTGTCCTCCCTCTCCCTCAGCCTGAGATTCCTCCTCCCCGTCTGCCTAAACCTCCTGTTCCTCATCCTCCCCCTCTGAGCAGGAAGCCGGCAGAGGATCAGCCGTTCCCTGAGGGGCCTCAGACGGAATCACAACACAACCTAAGATAAAAATACAGGAAATAGTATAAGGGCAGACTAGATGGACCATGAGGTCTTTTTCTGCCGTCAGTCTTCTATGTTTCTATGTTTCTAAGAGCTGTGTCTCACAAGAACACTGGATTGGGAGAATTTAAACTAAGGCTAAAAAAGAAGTGTATGTACTGAGGTACATCCTTGGCTTTTGAATGGTATGCTAGAACTCATACTCCAAGAAAAAACTGGTCAAGGTTAGGACAAGGGTTTACTTTTGATTTCATTTTATATATCTTTTAAATGTAGTAAAATTAGAGAGTTTAATACTGTTTACTGTTTCATTGTGTTTTTAACCTCAGGGGGAGTGGGGGGAGACATATGTTATGTTACATAAAATGCTTGAATGAACCCAAACTTCGACTAGATTTAAATACACCTAATATTCAGATGATGTTATATAGATATCATTCAGATGTCTTTGGTGGTCTTTCAACTTGATTGTTTTCTTGGAGATGTTTTATTACTCAAATTAGGTAACATCATTAGGACATCTTGTTGTACAGTTAAATGAACTGCTAATAATAATTTAAGAGGGGAAAATGAAGAAGAACATGTGAAAATAGTGGAAATAGAAGGTTAGGTTTTGAAGGCCAATTGCTCATTATCTGAATATTTTGCTTTAATTATTAACCTAATTAACTAATAATTAGCAATGATCACTGGTCCCCTCTCCTCCCATTTTTCTCTGCGGCTGTGCATGCTAAATAATTTACATTGTCTTAACTGTTCTTTTCAGCGTCTTTCTCAGTTGGCAGCTGTTTTTCTCTGATTTGCTAGGTATCTTGTTCAAAAGGCTGGCAACTCGCCATACAAGAGTAACATCTATAATATTTTATATACCAGTTTGTAAAAAGGATAGTAGAGGTTAACCCACACAAATAGCTCACAAGACAAGGCAATGAATGCACACTTCCTTTCTATAGTCCTCGGAGTCCTCCGAGAGTGACATCATAGAAATCCAATAAATAAATAGTTAAATGCTGGCTTCGTCGAATCTGCGTATTGGCAGGTAAAGATCAGAATTGAGTAGGCAATGATTTCTCCTGTGACCCTCTATAGAAGTGAAAGTTGGATTTGAAGAAACAATCTAGAAAAAGTACTGACGTTTTTGAACTTTCTGGTGGGATGGGGTGGGATGGAATAGAATAGAATAGAATAGAATAGGCCCGCAGTGCCTCTGCCAATGAAAAGGGAGCCTGGGAGAATCGCACATGGGATCCGTTTTCAGACACAACTGCCTCCTGCAATCCCCTGCCAGCAAAAACAGGCTTCCCGAGCTCCATTTTTGCTGGCAGAGGGTTACAGGAGGCCCTCACAGCTAAGAATGGAGCCTCAATGAATGACATCAAACGGGCATGCCCTCCCCAGCCCCCAAGAGGTCAAACACAACCCTGAAGCAGTCCTCAATAAAATTGAATTTGATACCCAATTGAGACTCTAGAGAAAGGGCATCCGGGATGATAAAGGGTCTGGAAAATAAAACATACAGCTTCAGGAATTGAGTTTGGCCAGTCTGGCGAAAAGAAAGGTCAGGGGCGACATGAGAGCAGTGTTCCAATATTTGAGGGGCTGCCACAGAGAGAAGGTGGGCCAGGCTGTTCTCTGTGGCACCAGGAAGCCAAACAAGGAATAATGGACGGAAGCTGACCAAGGAGAGATTCAGCCTGGAAGTGAGAAAAAACTTTCTGACGGTGAGAGTGATCAACCAGTGGAACAGAGCCCCAATGAGGAAGACACACATTAATCACTATATTCAGCAATACATTAATCTTATATATATAAGGTACAATCTCTTCTACCTCTGAGTTGCTCCATCCCTTTGTGGTCTGCATTCCCAGAAACTGGTGAGCTCATTGAGCTGCAACACCAAAGCTTGTGACCTTCAAGGGGAGATTGGATTGCCATCTGGCTCAAATGGTGTTGAAACTCGTGCTTGAGCAGGTGGTTGGACTAGAATACTGGCTGGGGAATTCTGGGAGTTGAAGTCCAGATATCTTCAAGTTGCCAAGGTTGGGAAACACTGGACTAGATGACCTACAAGGTCCCTTCCAACTCTAATAATAAATCTAAATCTTAAACTCCTGTTCTGATTGTTAGCAACACAGGTCAGTAGTCTCCATCCAGCAATTCTCACATGCTGGGAAGTCAAAAAGTAGGGGGAACCAGGGTTGTTTGACAGGCCAGGTTGCAAGGCCATTGGCAGTAGATATTGGGTGAATTAATCCACACTTTCTAAAATGCTCTTTTACCGTAATTAAAAATGTATGGTTTTTTGTTCTCTGTTGATATGCAAACAGCATAATAATAATAATAATAATAATAATAATAATAATAATAATAAGAAGAAGAAGAAGAAGAAGAAGAAGAAGAAGAATTAATAATAATTAATTAGATTTGTATGCCGCCCCTCTTCGAAGACTCAGGGTGGCATACAAATAATGTTTAACTTTCAGAAGAAAATATATACAAGGTTTTCCCCCCCCCCTCTCAGTTGCAAACAAAAATATATTCTATACTCTTCTATCAGAAAAATCACACTGCACGCATTTGAAAAAGGCATATATAGGAAAATAATTGAATTTTGTTTGTTTACTCGATTCAGGAAGCGTACAATTAAGTCAATTCATATTTTCATCACATACTAAATAAATAACTTTTTTTTCCTCCTAAGATTAGTGCTTCTAACTTTTTGCCCTAGGCAGGCACTGCCACAATTTTTGGTTCTGTCATACAGCTGACCTGAAATGCTTTCCCTTATTTTGTCACTTCGCAGCATCCTGCAGAGGAAAGGCAGAGAGAATTTGTTTTCATTCTGATTGGCTTTATGGCAATGCCAAGTGATGACATCAAAGCAATGTGTTCTGCTTTTTGGGACCAGAACATCTATCGGTCCCTCCCAGCATAGCCATTGGCTAAGAATCGCAATTTCCCAAAATCTAACGAATGGGGTTCATGGCAACCTCCCGAATGCAGCAACTAGCATTATGCAGCATCCAGTGAACATTTCACAACATTCTGGATACTGCACAGTTCTGGCCTCCATCCATCATTTCCAATTGGCTTCTGGAAGTAGGCTAATGGACAAAAAGGGAAGGGGGGGAGAGTCTCCATTTGGAGGGAGCAAATATAGGGTGGATGTTCACTGACCCCACTTGAAATAATGTTGCAAAATTAGATTAGTTAAATTAGATTAACTGTTTTTAAATTAATTGAATTATGATGTTGTATTATTTTTACATGTTGTATACCGCCCCAAGTCCTTGGAGACGGGCGGCATAGAAGTCCAATCAATTAAGTAAATAATTAAAATTACCTTCAGGAATAAAGCATTGAAATGATTGACTTTCTTATAGAAGTGATCAGCCTGCAGACTATAGGGGCGGTCCCTGATACTCATTCATTGAAACAAGTATTGCCTTGTCTTTCAGGAAGAAAGCAGGTCACAGTGCATGCTACTTTATTTGTTTTCATTTTGGCATACCAGTGTATGGGATTTACACGCACACAGAGAGAGAGGGAGGGAGGGAGAGACAGAGTCACAGACACAGACACAGGCAGGCAGACAGACAGACAGAAAGACAAACAGACAAAAGATCCAAATTGCCCCTCTATTGAAGAGAATGAGCTATCCATTTTTAGTGGTGGATATTAATTAATGGGAACAATGGCCGGCTTCGTAAACTTTCAGCTATTCTCCTAGACAAAAAAGGAATAGCTGGATATGACCTGCAGTTTGCTTGTCAGTTAAGTTGCCACCTGGTTTTGAGGATAAACTCTTTCATTGATACTGCTGAGATAAGATTTAACTGTCAGTCCAAGTCAGCTAAAGGGTAAAGGGGACAGAGATGTACCAGATGTGGAGGATTTCTGTCCCCGACCAATGAGGATACATCAGTTTCTGGAAGCTTATGAAAAGGGAGCTGAAAATAAAATAGATGTAGTTGTTGATGATAAGGGGCAAACTAATAATGAAAATAATGTTCTTCGGGTAATGTGCACGAATGCTCGAAGCTTGAGCAACAAGCTCTGTGAGTTAATGGCCATAATATCTAGAGATAATTTGGATCTGGTTGCCATAACTGAGACATGGTTTAAGGATTCCAATGAATGGGAAATATCCATACCAGGATATACACTGTATAGGAAGGATAGAATAGAGAGAAGGGGAGGTGGAGTAGCCATTTATGTTAAAGAAAGTCTAAAAACAATACTAATTCAAAATACATGTAAAGATCTGGAGACCCTCTGGATTTGCATGCAAAATAAAGACGGTTCTGTCATTAGAATTGGGGTGATCTATAGGCCTCCAGGGCAATCTGAGGAACATGACAACAAGATGGTGGATGAGATTACCCTAATGGCAGTAAAGGGAGATATTGTGGTTATGGGTGATTTCAACATGCCTGATGTTGACTGGAATATCCCCAGTGCCCTTACATGCAAAAGTAAGAATATAGTAGAGGCCTTTACAGGAGCAGCTATGGCACAGCTAGTTAAGACACCAACTAGAGGGGAGAATATTCTAGATTTAGTTTTTACAAATGGGAATCGGGTTTCAGAGGTCAAGGTGGGAGAAAATTTAGGTTGCAGCGACCATCTATGTTTGTGGTTTAATGTAAAAACTGATTGTGAGCAATCCTATACTGCAACCAAAGTATTGGATTTCAGAAAAACAAATTTTAATGCAATGGGGGAATATTTAAATAATGAATTAAAGGGGAGGGATAAAATGGCAGGAGCGAGCACCCAGTGGACTGTATTAAAAAAGGCCATCTTAAAAGCCACAAGACTTTATGTAAAGCAAGTAACTAAAGGTAAAAGGAAGAAGAAACCGCTATGGTTTAGCAATGATGTAAGGGCTATAGTCAATGAAAAAAAGGCTGCCTATAGGAGGTATAAAGAGTCTGGAAGTATAGCTGATAGAGAGGTGTATAAAATGAGACAGAAGGAGGCGAAACAGATAATATATGCTGCTAAAGCCTCAAAAGAGGAAGAAATAGCAAAATCTGTAAAGAAGGGGGATAAAACCTTTTTCAGATATATTAGTGATAGGAAGAAGAAAAACTGCAGCATCACAAAGCTTAGTACCGGGAATAATACATGCATTGATGGGAATAAGGAGATCGCTGACCATTTCAATAGCTACTTCTGTTCAGTTTTCTCAAAAGACACCTTACAAAATAATACTATAGAGGGATATAGCATTGCTTCCAGCTGTACGGATTCAGCTCCAGTGATCTTAGAAGCCGATGTCTTAGAAGAACTTGAAAGATTAAAGATAAATAAGGCAATGGGTCCAGATGGCATCCATCCCAGAGTTCTTAAAGAACTCAGATCTGTCATTGCTACCCCCCTGACTGATTTGTTTAACCAATCCCTGTTAACAGGAGATGTTCCTGAGGATTGGAGAATGGCCAGTGTTGTGCCTATCCACAAGAAGGGTAGTAGAGAAGAAGCTGGAAACTACAGGCCAGTTAGCTTGACATCAGTTGTAGTTAAAATGATGGAGACTCTACTCAAAAAGAGGATAAATCAGCATCTAAAAAACAATAACTTATTGGACCCAAATCAGCATGGCTTTACTGAAGGCAAATCGTGTCAGACTAATCTCATTGAGTTCTTTGACTATGTCACAAAGGTGTTGGATCAAGGTGGTGCCGTGGATATTGCCTATCTGGACTTCAGCAAAGCCTTTGATACGGTTCCACATAAAGAGCTGATAGATAAATTAGTGAAGATTGGACTTAATCCCTGGATAGTTCAGTGGATTTCAAGCTGGCTGAAGCATAGACATCAGAGAGTTATTGTTAATGGCGAGTATTCTGAGCAGAGACAGGTTACAAGCGGTGTGCCACAAGGGTCTGTTCTGGGTCCTATTCTTTTTAATATGTTTGTGAGTGACATAGGGGAAGGTTTGGTAGGGAAGGTTTGCCTATTTGCCGATGACTCTAAAGTGTGCAATAGGGTTGATATTCCTGGAGGGGTCTGTAATATGGTAAATGATTTAGCGTTACTAGATAAATGGTCAAAGCAATGGAAACTGCAGTTTAATGTTTCCAAATGTAAAATAATGCACTTGGGGAAAAGGAATCCTAAATCTGAGTATTGCATTGGCAGTTCTGTGTTAGCAAAAACTTCAGAAGAGAAGGATTTAGGGGTAGTGATTTCTGACAGTCTCAAAATGGGTGAGCAGTGTGGTCGGGCGGTAGGAAAGGCAAGTAGGATGCTTGGCTGCATAGCTAGAGGTATAACAAGCAGGAAGAGGGAGATTGTGATCCCCTTATATAGAGCGCTGGTGAGACCACATTTGGAGTACTGTGTTCAGTTCTGGAGACCTCACCTACAAAAAGATATTGACAAAATTGAACGGGTCCAAAGACGGGCTACAAGAATGGTGGAAGGTCTGAAGTATAAAACGTATCAGGAAAGACTTAATGAACTCAATCTGTATAGTCTGGAAGACAGAAGGAAAAGGGGGGACATGATCGAAACATTTAAATATGTTAAAGGGTTAAATAGGGTTCAGGAGGGAAGTGTTTTTAACAGGAAAGTGAACACAAGAACAAGGGGACACAATCTGAATTTAGTTGGGGGAAAGATCAAAGGCAACATGAGAAAGTATTATTTTACTGAAAGAGTAGTAGATCCTTGGAACAAACTTCCAGCAGACGTGGTTGGTAAATCCACAGTAACCGAATTTAAACATGCCTGGGATAAACATATATCCATTGTAAGATAAAATACAGGAAATAGTAAAAGGGCAGACTAGATGGACCATGGGGTCTTTTTCTGCCGTCAGTCTTCTATGTTTCTATGTTTCTAATACTGTAGATATCTTCTCAAAAAGGACACCATTTTTTTATATTAAAAAACCCTCAAACAGTAAAATTATCGTGATCAGACTTTCCCCTTGATAGTTGTCTCAACATATTGCATTTAGTTTTCTCAACAAGTCGCATTTAGACAAGCTACACCTTGTCTATGATTGTTAGGTATGAACTTGATGGGGGGGGAGGAAGGGGGGAAGTAGGAAGGGAAATTAAAGCAATAGACCTCATACACCTCACTCCTACCGATTTTATTTATTTACTTACTTACTTACTTACTTACTTACTTACTTACTTACTTACGTACGTACGTACGTACGTACGTACTTACTTACTTACTTACTTACTTACTTACTTACTTTGTTTGTTTGTTTGTTTGTTTGTTTATTTATTTATTTATTTATTTATTTGAGTTGGAAGGGACCTTGTAGGTCATCTAGTCCAACCCTCCACTCAAGCAGGAGTCCCTACACCATTTTGGACAAATGGCCATCCAGTCTCCCTTTGAAAGTCTCAAGTGTTGGAGTGTTCACAATCTTCGCAGGCAAGCTGTTCCACTGGTTGATCGCTCTCACAGTCAGAACGTTTCTCCTTATTTCCAGGTTGAATCTCTCTTTGATCAGCTCCCATCCATTATTTCTTATCTGGCCTTCTGGTGCTTTGGAAAACAGCCTGGCCCCCTCCTCTCTTTGGCAGCCCCTCAGATATTGGAACACTGCAATCATCTCACCCCTGGTCCTTCTCTTTGCTAGACTGGTCAATTTATCCTCTCCAAAACAATTGTAAGATAGGATGGAGTGATTGGTCCAAAATCACTTCAATAGCTGACAGTGAATTTGATGTTGGGTCTTTCCAGTCCTTGTCTAATAATTGTGATAAGAACATAAGAAGAGCCATGCTGAATCAGGCCAAAGCCTATCGAGTCCAGCATTCTGTGTCACACAGTGGCCCACCGATTGTACATGGGGATCTTGAGCAGAAAGAGAAGGCAAAACCCTCCCTTTCCCTTGGGTACATCCCTTGGGGTGTAGGCAGTTTGTCTCCATTTTTAAAAAGCCATGGTAGCATAGTTGTTAGAATGCATTATTGTACGCTAATTCTGCTGACTGCCAGCATTTTGATTCTCACCGGCTCAAGGTTGACTCAGCCTCCCTTCCTTCGGTAAAATGAGGACCCAGATTGTTGAGGGAAATATGCCATCTCTGTCAACTGCTCAGAGAGTGCTGCAAAGAACTGTGAAGTGGTATATAAGTCTAAATGTTAGTGCTGTTGCTACAGAATATGTGGAATTGTTAGTCTTCCATGTAGCAACACATGCCGAAAAGAGTGGTATATTTTAGCTAAGTGGCAAAGTACTCTCTAAGATGTTTTAAACTAGAATTATTTTATTTATTTTATTTATTTATTTATTTAGTCCAATACATAATACACATCAAAGAGAATAGATATTTAGTAATATAACTAAAGAAACGAATAGAAGAAAAGATATAAAAGTATAGGTGAACAAATTTGAAAGGAAGAAAAGTTAAATGAGATAAGGAGAGACAATTGGACAGGGGACAAAAGGCACACTGGTGCACTTATGCACGCCCCTTACTGACCTCTAAGGAACCTGGAGAGGTCAATCGTGGATAGTCTAAGGGAAAAATGTTGGGGATTAGGGGTTGACACTACTGAGTCAGGTAATGAGTTCCATGCTTCGACAACTCGGTTGCTGAAGTCACATTTTTTTACAGTCAAGTTTGGAGCGGTTAATATTAAGTTTGAATCTGTTGCGTGCTCTTGTGTTGTTGCAATTGAAGCTGAAGTAGTCATTGACAGCTAGAATGTTGCAGCATATGATCTTGTGGGTAATACTTAGATCGTGTTTTAGGCATCATAGTTCTAAGCTTTCAAGACCAAGGATTGATAGTCTGCTTTCATAGGGTATTCTGTTTGGAGTGGAGGAGTGAAGGGCTCTTCTGGTGAAGTATCTTTGGACATTTTCAAGGGTGTTGATGTCTGAGATGTGGTATGGGTTCCAGACAGATGAACTGTATTCAAGGATGGGTCTGGCAAAACAAAAATTCTTGTTGACCCCATTCAGCCTGGCCAATGATGCAATGATGGGAATCACAGTGTCTGGAATTTGGTCTTAGGTGTGATTTGCGGGGTCTCTTCTTTGCAATATTTCCAGTTCACCAGTTTCTGATAGCAATGGGGAGAGAAATGAAAGAAAACTGAATGGCAGATCTCTGCATGTATGTGGGCTGAGAGCAGCTCTTTATATTTTCTGGCAAGTGAAACCAACCAAACTTGTATTCCAAGAAACTCTGCAGGAAGGAGGGGTTTGTACCTTGGGGCATCCGCCTTCATGTCCCCATGAAGATATTAAAATTCCTCTCAAATAATGGCATTCGGGTTTTTTGGCTGCAGTCTTCCTTGGATTTGAAATTTGCAGTTGAAACATTTCCGGCCCATTGTAATGACATGATGCAACTGTCCATGAGTGTTTACCTTCCAACATTGTGAATCTCTGAGTGCCTAAGCAAATTCTTGCCCTTGGCAAGAACCCAGTTTCAAGGAATGGAATAAGCCTACAATGCATAATGTGATCTGTGCCTCCTTCTCTTCTACTGTGGCAGATTGGGTGGGCAACAAATGCCTTGTTTGTTTGTGTGTTTGTGTTTGTGTTTGTGTTGGATTGGATTGGATTGGATTTGTATGTCACCCCTCTCCTAGGACTCGGGGTGGCTCACAACTAGTGTTGGGCAAACTGAACCTGCAAAGTTTGGGCTCGTATCGAACTTTGCGCGGTTTGGTATCCTGAACCCGAACCCGAACTTTTGCAAAAGTTCGGCAAAAAGTTTGGGTTTGGGTTCGGGAGAGCACCAGGAAGCGCCGCCGCCCAGCTGTCACCTTCCGAAACAGCCAGGGAGCTGTCGGCCAGTCGGGAGGAAAAAAAGGAGGTGGGGAATCCCACAAGGAGATTCCAGGGGCGGAGCTTTGATGTCACTGAGATATCCTTCCTAGCCGGCTGAAACGGGGACTCCAGAAAGGACGTCTCAGTGACGTCAAAGCTTTGCCCCTGGAATCCCCTCGTGGGATTCCCCACCTCCTTTTGCGCCTCCCGACCAGCCGACAGCTCACCGGCTATTCTGAGAAGTGCTGCCGCCCAGCTGTCACCTTCAGAAACAGCCAGAGCGCTTCTTGGCAGTCTCCCGAACACCAAACCTGGAAATTTGGCAAAAGTTCGGGTTCAGGTTCGGGTTTGGGAGAGCGCTGGGAAGCGCCCTGGCTGTTCCGGAAGGTGACAGCTGGGCGGTGGCGCTTCCTGGCACTTTCCCAAGCCCCGATCTTGAAAGTTCGGCAAAAATTCAGGCTCAGGTTCAGGTGCCGAACCCGAACTTTTTTAAAAATTCGGGTGCCGAACCCAAACCCGAACTTCGTTGGGTTCGCCCAACACTACCCAGAACATGTCAAAAAAATATACCATATATACATATCTAAAAATCCAATTAATATAACTAACTAACTTTTAAAAAACTCTAATAAGATTTAAAATCATTCATTACCATTCACACAGCAACATGTTACACTCATCGGCCAGGGGGCTAGGGTCTAATAGCCCTAGCCCCTGGTGGCATAAATAGGTCTTTAAGCTTTTATGGAAGGCGAGGAGGGCGTGGGCTAATACTGATACTTTGCCAAGCAATTACCCCCTTTATATAATCACTTGTTCTAAACACGCTTTTCACAGGTTTCTGCACTTTATATCCTTTTTGAGAAAGTTAAGAAACTATCTTTGAAGAGTGTATAACCTCGCGGTTGAGCCAATTTGACTTTACAAACTAGAGCAAGTTTGGTTTGGAAGATTGCATGTTGAATGAGGCCCAGAGATAGCCAGGTTCACAACTTCCCTAAGCTCCTACAGGGTTGTGCTAGTGAATAGAAAATGGAAAAAAGAATACTCTGCTTGCATGTGATAGTCACAGAAGAAAAGCAGAATATATAGTATAACACACTCTTTCTCTGAAAGTGCAAATGGATAAGTTCATGTCCAACACAAACCAAACTAAATTTTCTCCATTCCTAATTCAAATTTGAATTTTTGAATATACTCTATACCAGTGTTTCCCAATCTTGGCAACTTGAAGATATCTGGACTTCAACTCCCAGAATTCCCCAGCCAGCATTGCTGGCTGGGGAATTCTGGGAGTTGAAGTCCAAATATCTTCAAGTTGCCAAGGTTGGGAAACATTGCTCTATACAATAGCAATAGCACTAAGACTCATATACCAGTTCATAGAAGAATAGAATAGAATAGGACTAGGACTAGAACAGAAGTGGAGTAAATGCCACAGCCCAGAAACAATTAATTCAATGTCAGATGAGAATTTATTGATTACCGTATGTGCCTTCAAGATGTTGACTCTTAGTGAGAACATCAATACTTTTCTCCAGGAGGGCCTGTCCTCAACCTGATCTTTCACCACTGCTGTAATTGAGTCCACCTTGTTGTTGGTTATCCTTTTCTTCTCCTTCCTACCATTTTTCCCAGCATTATAACTTCTCCAGAGAATTAGGGTTTTCCTGCATCATCTCTCAATAGATGGCCACACCTTGAGAATAATGCATAAGCTATCAAAACACTCAAATGTAATGTTGCAATTCATCTGCAGGCCCAAAGACATATAAATCTCCATTTATCTGTAATTGGTCTCTATCCGTGACAGTGACAAGACTAGCCTCTGCAGAAAATATAACAGCTGTTGCATTGTGAAGATGAAAAGAAAGAGAGAGAAAGAGAGAGGAGGGATGGAGGGAGGAAGAGAGAGAGAGAGAGATTGGGGGTTGCTGTTCCAAAATATGTGAAGGTTTGGTCGTGTGCAAATTCATGTCTGTTTCCATAATGTAGCCAGTTTGTAGTTATACAGTGTACAAATCACTTGTCTCTTGTGTCTATATAGAAAAATCTGCTGCCAAATGTATAGAGCGCTGGTGAGACCACATTTGGAATACTGTGTTCAGTTCTGAAAACCTCACCTAAAAAAAGATATTGACAAAATTGAAGGGGTCCAAAGACGGGCTACAAAAATGGTGGAAGGTCTTAAGCATAAAACTTATCAGGAAAGACTTAATGGACTCAATCTGTATAGTCTGGAGGACAGAAGGGAAAGGGGACATGATCGAAACATTTAAATATGTTAAAGGGTTAAATAAGGTTCAGGAGGAAAGTGTTTTTAATAGGAAAGTGAACACAAGATAAGTGGGCACAATCTGAGGTTAGTTCGGGGAAAGATCAGAAGCAACATGAGAAAATATTATTTTACTGAAGGAGTAGTAGATGCTTGGAACAAACTTCCAGCAGACATGGTTGGTAAATCCACAGTAACTGAATTTAAACATGCCTGGGATGAACATATATCCATCCTAAGATAAAATACAGGAAATAGTATAAGGGCAGACTAGATGGATCATGAGATCTTTTTCTGCCATCAATCTTCTATGTTTCTATGAACCGACAGTAACAGCAGCCTAGCCACGCCCCCAGCTATTCTGTAGGCGCTGCCATCTTGTTTTTCACTTCTGGGCATGAGCAGAAGCTTTGTTTTAGCACTGCGCAGGTGTGGGGTGCATGCGCCTCTGTGCGGCGCACCATTGAGTGAAACGGCAGTGACGTGAACTAGAATCCACCTCTCATCTTAATGATGGCTTATTTTGGGAGACCCAGCAACACATGGCATTTGGAGTGAGGCAATAGCAAAGGCTATTAATGCCAACAATCTGTGATCAAGGCACTCCTTCCTCTAAATTATATTTTTCCTCTCGCCTCTTTAGCAGAAGGCCAACAAATCCAGTCAGGTTGCTGTCTCCAAGCATATTTTGCAATCTCTCTCTCCTCCATGGAGGAAGCCACTGGCAATAAAAGCAATGAGTTTTCCAGTCCAGGCTGTTTGTCACCAAACAAGATTCTTCCTGCATAGAAACATGCAGAACTTTACATTTAAATTAAAGCCAGGGAAAATATTTAATCAGAGGTTATATAGCAGCATTCTGGATAACGTGGTTTCTGAAACAGCTTGGCATTCAGTTGTTACAACTGTTCCCAAAATACCTGGCCAACATAAGTGCATGAAGTGCCTATCCCTTGCCCGCTCCAAATCTTGGTTTATTTATATAGTTTTTATTTATTTTATTTTTATTTATTTAGTAATTTATTGGCTGAGGTTAGAGCCTCATTGGACAAAAATCTTAAAATAAGATGAAAGACTACTGTATTAATTTATAAAACCTGCCTGCCTGTCAACATTTCCATCTACAGTGGTACCTCTACTTATGAACTTTTCTAGATAAGAACCAGGTGTTTAAGATTTTTTTGCCTCTTCTCAAGAACCATTTTCCACTTATAAACCCAAGCCTCCGAAACTGTAACCGGAAAAGGCAAGGAGAAGCCTCCATGGGGCCTTTCTAGGAATCTCCTGGGAGGAAACAGGGCCAGAAAAGGCAGGGAGAAGCCTCCGTTGGGCCTCTCTAGGAATCTCCTGGGAGGAAACAGTGCCAGAAAAGGTGGGGAGAAGCCTCTGTGGGGCCTCTCTAGGAGTCTCCTGGGAGGAAACACGGACGGAAAAGGTGGGGAGAAGCCTCCATAGGACCTCTCTAGGAACCTCCTAGGAGGGCCTCCACCCTCCCTATGGTTTCCTCAATCACACACATTATTTGCTTTTACATTGATTCCTATGGGAAAAATTGCTTCTTCTTACAAACTTTTCTACTTAAGAACCTGGTCACGGAATGAAATAATATATTCTTTACTAGAATATAAAGGGGCTTTGCATATTTATTTATTTATTTATTTATTCAAGACATCCCAGATATGAACGAAGTCTCCCTCAACTCTGTTGTAATCTATAGCAATAGCAATAGCATTTAGACTTACATACCGCTTCATAGTGTTTTTATAGCCCTGTCTTAGCAGTTTAGAGAATCAGCATTTTCCCCAACAATCTGGCTCCTCATTTCACCCTTGAGCCAGTTGTGAGATTTGAACTGCTGGACTACAGCGAGCAGTTAGCTGAAGTACCTTGCAGTGCTGCACTCTAACCACTGTGCCACCCCAGCTCATCTGACCTCACAAGGGGCTTTAAACAGCTCTGCATTATAGTCCTGCATCAGCTAGGAATATTTCTTCATCCTCCTGGTTGAATATCTATGGCAGGATTCCCCAAACTTGACAATTTAAAAACTTGTGGACTTCACATCCCAGAATTCTCCAGCCAGCTATGCTGGAGAATTCTGGGAGTTGAAGTCCATAAGTTTTAAAGTTGCCAAGTTTGAAGACCTCTTTGCCTATGGAGATTCTCAGTCATCCAGGTCATGGTAGCCCCAAAAGGTGTGCATTCAAGAGGCAACTGGGCTTTCTTTGTTTCACTTCTCATTCAGAATTGATGGAGCTTCTTGGATGAGAAACGAAATGTTTTCAAGGAAAAACAAAGGAAGTCCAATTATCTCTTGGAAAAGCACACTTGGAACTCCTAGATGAATGGAAATATAATCAGTTGAATGAAGTCAGTGCACAATTTACAGGATACAACACACACATCAAAATGTTTAAAGTTTAAAGGGGAAGGTTTGGTAGGGAAGATTTGACTATTCACCAATGACTCTAAAGAGTGCAATAGGGTTGATATTCCTGGAGGTTTCTGTAATATGGCAAATGATTTAGCTTTACTAGATAAGTGGTCAAAGCAATGGAAACTGCAGTTTAATATTTCCAAATGTAAAATAATGCACATGGGCAAAAGGAATCCTCAATCTCAGTATTGTGTTGGCAGTTCTGTGCTAGCAAAAACTTCAGAAGAGAAGGATTTAGGGGTAGTGATTTCTGACAGTCTCATAATGGGTGAACAGTGCAGTCAGGCAGTAGGGAAAGTAGAATGCTTGGCTGCATAGCTAGAGATATAACAATCAGGAAGAGGGAGATTGTGATCCCACTGTATAGAATGCTGGTGAGACCACATTTGGAATACTGTGTTCAGTTCTGGAGACCTCACCTACAAAAAGATATCGATAAAATTGAACGAGTCCAAAGACGGGCTACAAAAATGGTGGAATGTCTTAAGCATAAAACTTATCAAGAAAGACTTAATGAACTCAATCTGTATAGTCTGGTGGACAGAAGGGAAAGGGGGGACATGATCGAAACATTTTTAATATGTTAAAGGGTTAAATAAGGTTCAGGAGAGAAGTGTTTTTAATAGGAAAATGAACACAAGAACTAGGGGCACAATGTGAGGTTAGTTGGGGGAAAGATTAGAAGTAACGTGAGAAAATATTATTTTACTGAAAGAGTAGTAGATGCTTGGAACAAACTTCCAGCAGATGTGATTGGTAAATTCACAGTAACTGAATTTAAACATGCTTTGGATAAACATATATCCATCGTAAGATAAAATACAAGAAATAGTGTAAGGGCAGACTAGATGGACCATGAGGTCTTTTTCTGCCGTGAATCTTCTATGTTTCTATATTTCTATGTTTCCCTTAGAAGGAGTTTCTACTTCCATAAAAACATGATTGTTTAAGTGGACTGGATAGCTCACAGCTACAGTTTCCCCAAAAGTGTGTGCTTTGGCAAACAACAAGTTTGTAAATAGTTACAATTCACCACTAATGTTGCTGAAAATAAACTATGTTTGAACTATTGAACAGAATATTTGTAAAGAGTACAGAAAAATAGACAAAAATATTGTACATACTTTTTTCTTATGAAAGTGATCATGCAACTAACCTACACCTGCCACTGTAGGTCCACTTTTCTTCCCTCTGATCAAGCACTTGTTTATTTGGTAGGTTTACTGTACTCCATTTTTTCTCAGGGAGCTTAAGACAAGGTACATAACATTCTATTATGGTACTTAATTTCTCTTCCCCAACATACACGAATTATCCTGTGAAGTTATGACTTATGAAAGGGTAACCGCTCAGAATCATTCTGTGTTAGTCAGCCCAAGAACATAGAACAATCCAACCAGTGTTCAGGGTTTTTATTTGCTTATACACAATAGACAGAATCTTGCCAGACTAAATGATAATTATTCTCACCCTAAGGAATATACCCTGAGAAATTCTAAGGAGTGGCTATCCTAACTCTTTCCTAAATGTTCTATCCAGCTCCAGGCTATGCTGCCTTTTTTCTTGCCCCCACCCAGCCACCCTACATGGCAAATTGCTGGTTGTCCATCACATCTTTGCTGTAGTCCATCGCATCATTTCCCTCTTTGTGGTACCATCTCTCACATCCATTTACATGGTTGGGAGTAGAGCTGATTAGATTAGATTAGATTAGATTAGATTTATTGGATTTATATGCCGCCCCTCTCCACAAACTCGGGGCGGCTCACAACAATGGTAACAACAATACATAATAACAAATCCAATACCCACCAATTCAATTACAATTTTAAGCTAAAAAATTCATAAAAAACAGCCCCAGAATATTAAAAAACAAGCACACAATCAGTCTAACACCAAAACAACATGGGCAAGGGGGAAATGTTTCAGTTCCCCCATGATTCTTTACAGTCCTAACTGATCGCCTTGATCTCACTGGACACTAATTTAAAATGGCAATTTTCAAACATCTATGAGCATTTACAGTTATTCCTAATTACTCATTGGTCTTTTGGAACAAGAACTTGCTCTTAGAAACACAGATGGCTGATTGAAGTGAGGAACATCAATATATTGCATTTGAAAAGATTCCAAAACTCTCATTTAGTTCTGGGTTCATTAAGTGATAGTGAAGGGACAACCAGGAGCAACTGAGCAATATAGGGACTTGTAAAGTTGCTTCTGACATCTCTCAATTTGGCCTCATTGCCTGGGTCGTCTCCCATTACATTTCACTTACATTTCCCTACCCAAAGAGCTTGGGACAAACTCCAGGAAGACATTCCATAGTCTGATGATCCCCGCTGGGTAAAATACCACATGGTGAGCTCCAGAAGAGCAGGGAGGCAGGGGAACGAACCTCACCTCCTCCAGCTTGCAGAAACTTGCTTCTACCCATGGTAAGATTCCTGACAAGCAGTTAATGACATGAATCCTGCTCTGCCTCATAACCATGTCCATTTTGATAATTGCCAGATTGCAGAGTTCTTTAAAAGGCATATTTCAAGGCTGGTTGTGGAATGAGTGATGGGAAATGTTGCTCTTATTAAATTGCTCAATGAACCATTCCAAATATGCATGGTGTGTCTAATCTCAGGAGTATTGTGGCTGGGGCTTGTAGACTCTGCCCTGAGCAGCGGGTGGGATAAGATAATTACCAAGGAACCTCTCAAAAAAAATAAATAAACCCCCTCTAATTCCTAATACCCATTATCTTAATATATTGCAGCAATTTCTGCATTCATTTCATGGTGGGAATCCACAAGATAGGGATGAAAGAGAAATTCCTACGAGGGAAGAGCAAGAGTATGTAATGAATTCTTAGTTAGGGAAGTCATGGACTCTAATACATAGAAACATAGAAACATAGAAGACTGACGGCAGAAAAAGACCTCATGGTCCATCTAGTCTACCCTTATACTATTTCCTGTATTTTATCTTACAATGGATATATGTTTATCCCAGGCATGTTTAAATTCAGTTACTGTGGATTTACCAACCATGTCTGCTGGAAGTTTGTTCCAAGCATCTACTACTCTTTCAGTGAAATAATATTTTCTCACGTTGCTTTTGATCTTTCCCCCAACTAACTTCAGATTGTGTCCCCTTGTTCTTGTGTTCACTTTCCTATTAAAAACACTTCCCTCCTGGATCTTATTTAACCCTTTAATATATTTAAATGTTTCGATCATGTCCCCCCCTTTTCCTTCTGTCCTCCAGACTATACAGATTGAGTTCATGAAGTCTTTCCTGATACGTTTTATGCTTAAGACCTTCCACCATCCTTGTAGCCCGTCTTTGGACCCGTTCAATTTTGTCAATACATTCAAAGAATCTCTGTAAAGCAAGTTTGGCCACTGGATTCCTTGGTTTTCAATTTCATTCAAAGACGTCTGAGTTTCCATCATCCTCTTTCTGAATCCATAGGAGCCTCCTGAGCCAATGGGATCCAACGAGGGATATGACTTGAAGCCATAGTTCCCTCTAAGCTGAGCAGTGAGCAATCACTCACTTAAAAATCATCATCAACTCAGAGTTTTTCAAACCTGCCCAGAAGCCGAGAGGGAAAGAGTGAGAGGGAAGGAGAGAGAGAGGAAGAGAGAGAAACAGATAGAAAAAAGAGAGGAAGGAAAAGAGAAAGAAAAAGAATGGGAGTAAGGAAGAGAGAAAGAAAATCAAAATCTAGTTTGAAACTAGCTCAACTATTTAAGTGGCATTTTGATATTGATAGAGTTGCCCTATTATGAGCTCACTGTTATAGACACACAGTACAGTATTTTATTTTGAAATTCTCTGAGGCAAAACAGGGTGGGTTTTTTATTTGTTTGTTTGTTTGTTTGTTTGTTTATTATTTCTGTGCCGCCCAGTCCCGAAGGGACTGCCGCTCAGACACTATACTTTTCCGCCCACCCCCCCAAAAAATTAGAGGGAACACTGCTTGAAGCAGCTATTTTATTCGCATAACAATTGCACCACTTGAGTTTGCAAAATTCCCATTGTGAAACCTGTCTTTAGATGCGGTTGGATTTGCAATTCCATTTAATGAATAAATCTAATATAACAGGTGTTTTAGCAAGGTATTCTTTATCTTCAACAAAACCAAAGCAATGCATCCATGCTGTTGCCAAGAATACTAGAGACTAAGAATATTAGGTGGACATCCCCATGTATACCAGGATATAAGTGTAACCTGGATTAATTTAAACATTTAAATGAGATTTTACACCTGGAAAAACAAAACGTTCATTCACATATCCAACTGTTAACTAGAAGCATACAGTCCTACTTTGGCAGGCTGGCTCAAACCAAAATATTAAATTCAACATCCACCAAACATGGAAATATACATAATTTCACGCTGAGCCTTTTTAGCCATGGTAATGAGTTGTGCTTTAAATTCCAGCAATTATTTCTAAGTCTCCATTGATAATATCTAAAGCATGTTCAGAGTTTTATGCATGTTATGCAAACAAATGCTCTTAATTTTGGTGGCATGTTCCCTTATGGTGTTTATTTTTTAATATAAAATAATTTTTATTGAATACTAACATTTAAAAAGAACATTTAAAACATTAAAATATAAACTTTAAACAAAACCATACAAACAAAACAAACAAACACAAAGAAAAAAACAGGCGAACAAAAACAATACATTGAACCTTAGTAACCCTTTTTACAATAAATTGTATTGATGTTGTATTTCCATTTATATAAATGTACGTTAAACTGTATTCCCTCTACACTTTTCCATTCTCAATCTATATAACTATTAATATCAGTATTAATATCAGTATTCTTGACAAATGTATATTTTATTTTATGTACGCTGAGAGCATATGCACCAAGACAAATTCCTTGTGTGTCCAATCACACTTGGCCAATAAAATTCTATTCTATTCTATTCTATTCTATTCTATTACAGTAGTCCCTCGCTATACCGCGCTTCACCTACTGCGGCTTCACTTCATCGCGGGTTTCTGAGGAAGCCGATCGGCAGATTTAAACAGCCCGCCGAACTCGATCGGCAGGTTTTTTTAAAAAAAAAAAATCTAAAATTGTAAATACTGTATTTAAATACTGTATCTAAAATAAATACTGTGTGGGAAGGGTTTATAAACACTTAAAACAATGAAAACTTACCAAACAATTACAATATAAATACTTAAATAAGTACTATCAGTCGATAAATTCCCCATCACGGATTTCACCTATCGCGGCCAGGTCTGGAACGTAACACCAGCGATAGGTGAGGGACTACTGTAATATCACTATTATTATTGTCACTATTAATATCCCTTATGGTGTTTTAATTGGTTTAAATGCTGATTTTCTGTTTTGGGGGGGGGGGGTTATATTATATTTTAGTGTATTTGGTTGTGAGCAGTGATGGGCTACCAAAATTTTTACTACCACACTGTGGGCATGGCTTATGCATTTTGTTTCAACATGTTTCAGTGCAAATTGGGTGCTCTGGGGTGGAGCTCCAAATTTTGCTACCAGAACTGCATTCCTAAACATTCCCATAGCAGCCCATCACTGGTTGTGAGCCACCCAAAGTCCTTTGGGAGTTGGGCGGCATATAAGTCCAAATAAATAAATTAAATTAAATTATAAGAATATTAATAACTTCTTGCTTATTTATTCCTTTGACTCTGGAGACAGAGAAGTGTCCATCCTACATAACACAAAAGGACAGTCTGGTATGCAGCCTTTATCATCCCTATTTGGGAACCAAAATCCCTTAACTTGCACGGCCACCATTGCATTTTAATTTCAAATGTCTTTCACTCCAAACATGCTTCCTGATGAAAAACGTTTCCATTGCTTCCCCCTGAAGACATGACTCAAAGGCCTGGCTTCAGTTGAGGGAATTTCCAAGCTAGATGCACTGGCAGCCAGCTTGTGTTCTGACTTCCCTCCCCCCTGCCATGCTTGAGTCAACACAAGCCAGCAGTGCATAACAGCATCCCAAGGCTAAAGAGTAAGTGGAGAAATGCAAACAACATTACTCAGCCCCCAGCAATGCTGGAAATGTGTTGCTGGATTGGCCCTGGTGCTCACACTTTTCACCTTCCTTCCTGAAGGCTTTGTTGGCTCTGCTCCCACCAGGTGCCTCATTCCCCAGGGGAAGAAAGATGTTTTCCATTGCTGTTGCCAGCTATACCTATAACCCTCTGTAGCTTCCATTTTTATTACTTTAGGTCTGCAAAGAAGCATTTGCGGATAGGTAGGTAGATAGATAGATAGATAGATAGATAGATAGATAGATAGATAGATAGATAGATAGATAGATAGATTAGACAGACAGACAGACAGACAAGATAGATAGATAGATAGATAGATAGATAGATAGATAGATAGATAGATAGATAGATAGATAGATAGATGATAGATAGATAGATAGATAGATAGATAGATAGATAGATAGATAGATAGATTAGACAGACAGACAGACAGACAGACAGACAGACAGACAGACAGACAGACAGACAGACTAGATGGATGGATGGATGGATGGATGGATGGATGGATGGATGGATGGATGGATGGATGGATAGATAGATAGATAGATAGATAGATAGATAGATAGATAGATAGATAGATAGATAGATAGATAGATAGATAGATAGATAGATAGATAGATAGATGCAGGCAGGCAGAAGATAATGATAACAACAAACAACAACAGGGACCTTGGAGGTCTTCTAGTCCAACCTCCTGCTTGGACATGAGACCCTACGCTACTTCAGATAAATGGTTATCCAACATCTTCTTAAAAACTTCCCGTGTTGGAGCATTCACAACTTCTGGAGGCAAGCTGTTCCACTGGTTAATTGTTCTGTCAGGAAATTTTTCCTTAGTTCTAAGTTACTTTTCTTCTTATTTAGTTTTCACCCATTGCTTCTTGTTCTACCTTCAGGTGCTTTGGAGAATAGGTTGATTCCCTCTTCTTTGTGGCAACCCCTGAGATAGAAAGATATCATTTAAAAATATATATATATGCATCTGTATATCTTTTTGGAAATGTTTGCATACACCCTGGTTGGAATAAATGCTTGGGAAATCATAGAACCATGGGGTAAACTGAACTAAAAGTTGGGTAGTCTATAGCTCAGTGTATCACGGAACGCTCTGCTCTTTATTTAAAATAGATCACCGTTTTAGGGTTTGGTATGTCTTATTATTTACTGGAATCTGCAAGTCCGAATGGACCATCGTCTAAACATCAGCAAGCAGTGCAATATAAGCATCTAATAAGATTAATGCAATCTTCAGCTGCTTTAGCCCAAGCATTCCATCTAGATTGCAAAGAGCAATCACTCTGTTATACTCTGAAGTAACACAATAGACCATCCACTTCAGGGTACTCCTCTTTAAAAGAGACATAGAGAAGCTAGAACAGATACAGACCACAGCGCACCAGCTTTCGTTTGCAAAAAGGCTAATGAAAACACGATAGCGAGCTGCAAATATCTCAGATATGGTCATGAGTAAGAAGGGAAGGATTCTTTTCTCAGATGCAATTAGACAAGGACCAACAAGTTTTTTTAAAAAAAAAT
This sequence comes from Erythrolamprus reginae, assembly GCF_031021105.1. NCBI lineage: Eukaryota > Metazoa > Chordata > Lepidosauria > Squamata > Dipsadidae > Erythrolamprus > Erythrolamprus reginae. The sequence continues at coordinate 36,555,664 of NC_091950.1, read as the reverse complement.
CTATCAGATTATTCTAGAAAAAATGTGGATTTCTGAATGGAATTTTAAAATGGGCATTAGAGAGCAATAGAAACATAGAAGTCTGACGGCAGAAAAAGACCTCATGGTCCATCTAGTCTGCCCTTATACTATTTTCTGTATTCTATCTTAGGATGGATATATGTTTATCCCAGGCATGTTACTGTGGATTTATCCACCACGTCTGCTGGAAGTTTGTTCCAAGGATCCACTACTCTTTCAGTAAAATAATATTTTCTCATGTTGCTTTTGACCTTTCCCCCAACTAACTTCAGATTGTGTCCCCTTGTTCTTGTGTTCAGTTTCCTATTAAAAACACTTCCCTGCTGGACCTTATTTAACCCTTTAACATATTTAAATGTTTCGATCATGTCCCCCCTTTTCCTTCTGTCCTCCAGATTATACAGATTGAGTTCATTAAGTCTTTCCTGATACGTTTTATGCTTAAGACCTTCCACCATTCTTGTAGCCCGTCTTTGGACCCGTTCAATTTTGTCAATATCTTTTTGTAGGTGAGGTCTCCAGAACTGAACACAGTATTCCAAATGTGGTCTCACCAGCACTCTATATAGCGGGATCACCGTCAATCTATTTAGGATGGTTAGTAAATTCCTACACTGAGGAAAAGGTTGGATCGGATGACCTGTAAGACATCTTCCAATCCTATAATTCTATGTTACATGAAATAGAAACTATGTTTTCCTAATGTGAGTTTAAGATTTAATGTGCTATGTGAACCACAGTTAAAAAGGGAACATATTTTGTCACCAAACCCCTTATACCTTTCCTCCTAAAGCAGTGATTCTCAACCTTTCTAATGCCACGACTCCTTAATACAGTTCCTCATGTTGTGGTGACCCCCAGCCATATGTCTAGCACCAATTCCCCCAACAGAGCTTTATGCTGATTGGCAGGAAGGTCAGAGGGACACCTCCACTGTAAACACGTGATTGGTCAGATTGTAAAAATATTTCCCAAGGCGACAGAATAGAAGCTTTATTTCCTAACACCATGGGAAATTTTCATGGTGTTAGCACAACCCCTGTGAAACGATCATTCAACCCCCAGGTTGAGGACCACTGTCCTAAAGCAACATAGCAGATTATGATTCTGAAAGGTGCCAGATCGGGGAGGATATTGGAAGGGAATAATCTGGCCAAGGTGAGTTAATGTGAAGCCTGAGTCAGCTTGACATAGTGACTCTGGTGCGTGTGCCAGCATCTTCTCCATATCAACATCTGTATACTCTAAATTGGAAAGCAAACTTCTAAACGTGAATTTGAAATGACTGAAAACATGCAAGATCCTCGCATCTCCTAAAAAATGTAGTTCATGTCTCATTTAACTCATACACTTCATCATATTTCCTCGTCTAAGCTTTCAGGAGACATGTTTGTCCCATTATCTCCATCTCTCTCCTCCTTTCTTTTCATCCTTGTTAAATATATTTCCATGGTGTCTAAGGGTTTGTGCTGTGTGGTATTGTTCAGTGTAAAAACCCCTACTGTGGCAAAAAAAACCACGTTTCCTGGAGCATTGCTCCCCCCCAATGGGGGGGGCACCCCATTATTTGAGAAGCACTGCTGTAGGGTACGTTGTTCCATTGGCTATACAGTACTTCTTTATTTATTTATTTTATTTATTGGATTCATATGCCGCCCCTCTCCGAAAACTCGTCTGTTGATCATAAAACCTCTAGGAACAGATCAGTCAGCAATGAAGCGATGACATCAAACACATTTGGGATGGGTTGTTACACTTTCTTCCTCTTCCTCTACCAGCTGTGAGTGGGCTGCCCAGAGAGTCCTGTCATCAATTTTTGTTAATAAGTAGGTTATGGAGAGACTGGGAGATGTCCTCGATAGGCGGGGAAGATTCTTCAGGCCAAAAAAGGCTTACCTCAAGATGACTCAGAGTGGCTGGATAATTTGCAACCCACTAACTAGGCAGGGTGCCTTCCCATAGAGGAATCACAAGGTTTTGTCCTCTGCAAATCTTTTTAATGGAAACAATTAGGAGGAGCGATCAGATGAAAACAGTTTCCTTCCCTGGGTTGGGTGCATATTTAGAAGTGAGAACGTATTGGTGGCTCCTTAGGTTGAGTTTGTGGCAATTTTAAGATCCAGGGATTTGTTGGAGGTTTGGCCAACAATTAAAGACTACTTTCAGGTGGCGGAGAAAAAACCCATTAGGACCTATCTTTAGAAGTCAATAGAAATGGTACCATTGGTTAAGACAAAAAATATATAAATAAGTGTTCCCTCGATTTCCACGGAGGATGCGTTCCGAGACCGCCTGCGAAAGTCAAATTTCCGTGAAGTAGAGATGTGGAAGTAAATACACCATTTTTGGCTATGAACAGTATCACAAGCCTTACCTTAACACTTTAAACCCCTAAATTACAATTTCCCATTCCCTTAACAACCATTTACTCACCATTATTACTGGTACTCACCATTGAATAAGACACTTAGTGATCCTGATATTTATAAACATAATTATTTATTAACAATAATATTTTTTTTGTTATTTATTTGCAAAAATTATTAGTTTGGCGATGACATATGACGTCATCCGGTGGGAAAAACCGTGGTATAGGAAAAAACCGCGAAGTATTTTTTAATTAATATTTGTTGAAAAACCGTGGTATAGGCTATTCGCGAAGTTCGAACCCGCGAAAATCGAAGGGACACTGTATACCATCAAAAAAGAAGACTGTTTAACAACAACAGACAACAGTTTCTGGTCACAATTCAAAGTGTTGGTTATGACCTATAAAGACCTTCATGGCACCGGACCAAATTATCTCAGGGACCGCCTTCTGCTGCACGAATCCCAGCGACCACTTAGGTCCCACAGAGTGGATCTTCTCCGGATCCCGTCAACTAAACAATGCCGCTTGGTGGGACCCAGGGGAAGAGCCTTCTCTGTGGCGGCCCCGGCCCTCTGGAACCAACTCCCCCCAGAAATTAGAATCCACCCCACCCTCCTTGCCTTTCGTAAGCTACTTAAAACCCACCTCTGCCATCAGGCATGGGGGAATTGAGATACTCTTTCCCCCTAGGCCTTTACAATTTTATGCATGGTATGTCTGTATGTATGTTTGGTTTTTATATTAATGGGTTTTTAATCGTTTTTAGTATTGGATTATTATTGTACGCTGTCTTATTGTTGCTGTTAGCCGTCCCGAGTCTCCGGAGAGGGGCGGCATACAAATCCAATAAATAAATAAATAAATAAAATAAATAAAACATTAAATGTAAATATTTTCATATAATTTCCATAAGACATTGATCGATATAACCTGTAAAAACTCAACAAACCCTACGAACAAACTCCCAAAATATTGACCAATTAGACAAGAACATACAAGAGCATTACTTATATTTATTAAAACTAATTAATACTACACTGTGAGCAAATAAAAACGAGGGGAAACTTATTCCAACTACACATTTAAATCAGAGGTCGTATATTACTGAATTGCCAGCTAAATAGCTGGCACTCTGTCCTTCTCCCCTCTCATTTTTATATCATCTTTCTCTCTCTATTACGACTTTTCACTACATCTTTTTTTATTTCTTTCCTCTCCTTTCTTTTCTTCTGTCTCTGTTTTAATAAGATACATATGATCGTGATATTAAGAATTATATGTACCTCTGTTATGTCTTCTTTTTGTTGTGTTTTTTAAAGTATATACTTAATAAAGATCATTATTTTAAAAAAAGTCAATAGGAATCCAATTTATTATTTATTCATTTATTTATTATTTGTTTGCCACATTTGGAATACTGTGTTCAGTTCTGGAGACCTCACCTTCAAAAAGATATTGACAAAATTGAATGGGTCCAAAGACGGGCTACAAGAATGGTGGAAGGTCTTAAGCATAAAACGTATCAGGAAAGACTTAATGAACTCAATCTGTATAGTCAGGAGGACAGAAGGAAAAGGGGGGACATGATCGAAACATTTAAATATGTTAAAGGGTTAAATAAGGTTCAGGAGGGAAGTGTTTTTAATAGGAAACTGAACACAAGAACAAGGGGACACAATCTGAAGTTAGTTGAGGGAAAGATCAAAAGCAACATGAGAAAATATTATTTCACTGAAAGAGTAGTAGATCCTTGGAACAAACATCCAGCAGACGTGGTTGGTAAATCCACAGTAACTGAATTTAAACATGCCTGGGATAAACATATATCCATTGTAAGATGAAATACAGGAAATAGTATAAGGGCAGACTAGATGGACCATGAGGTCTTTTTCTGCCGTCAATCTTCTATGTTTCTATGTTTCTATGTTTATATGCCGCTAACTCCTAAAAGGACTCGGAGCGGCTAACAACAGTCATAAATACAACAGCAATAATAAAAATACAGCAATAAAATCAACAGTGCAATTAAAAAAATATCCTAAAAAACCCATACATACTTGCAGTCAATCGTAATTCCAGGCCTTCTGGAAAAGCCAGGTCTTAACGGCTTTCCGGAAGACCGGTAGGGTGGAGATAGTGCGGATCTGTGAGGGTGTCATCATATTATTAGATTAATTTATGCTGGAACTATAGATGGCATTCTATGAAAGTTTTGATTATAATTTCTCATCCCATGCCTATGGGATGGAAACCGTCATGTGACTGCATTAGTCCTGCATACTCAGAGACTGATCTTCTAGTCAGTGTTTCTCAACCTCAGTAACATTAAGCTGTGTGAACTTCAGCTCCCAGAAATCCCCAGCTAAAGTTGCTGAGATTAACAAATACTATTCTGTATGATTAACAGAGGGGACAGGTCTGTGAAAAGAAATACAGTGGTATCTCTACCTAAGAACGCCTCTACTTACAAACTTTTCTAGATAAGAATCAGGTGTTCAAGATTTTTTTGCCTCTTCTCAAGAACCATTTTCCACTTAGAAACCCAAGACTCCAAAACTGTAACCGAAAAGGCAGGGAGAAGCCTCTGTGGGGCCTCTCTAGGAATCTCCTGGGAGGAAACAGGGCCTGAAAATGCGGGGAGAAGTCTCCGTAGGGCCTCTCTAGGAATCTCCTGGGAGGAAACAGGTCCTGAAAATGCGGGGAGAAGCTTCTGTGGGGCCTCTCTAGGAATCTCCTGGGAGGAAACAGGGCCTGAAAATGCGGGGAGAAGCCTTTGTGGGGCCTCTCTAGGAATCTCCTGGGAGGAAACAGGGCCTGAAAATGTGGGGAGAAGCCTCTGTGGGGCCTCTCTAGGAATCTCCTGGGAGGAAACAGGGCCTGAAAATGCGGGGAGAAGCCTCCGTGGGGCCTCTCTAGGAATCTCCTGGGAGGAAACAGGGATGGAAAATATGGGGAGAAGCTTCTGTGGGGCCTCTCTAGGAATCTCCTGGGAGGAAACAGGGACAGAAAAGGTGGGGAGAAGCCTCCATGGGGCCACTCTAGGAATATCCTGGGATGAAACAGGGCCTCCGCCCTCACTGTGGTTTCCCTAATCGTACGCATTATTTGCTTTTACATTGATTCCTATGGGAAAAATTGCTTCTTCTTACAAACCTTTCTACTTAAGAACCTGGTCACGGAATGAATTAAGTTCATAAATAGAGGTACCACTGTAATTATAAAAAATAATTGCCTTTGCTCTCTTAGTTCCTCTATTGAGCTCCCCATAGTTACCTATGGTTGCAAATGCTGCATCTTAAAAAAGAAACAAAATGGGGGGCTGGGGGTAACCCAACTGGTTTGAGCTGCAATGCTGGAGAAGGTTCCTGCATATTCCTTGGACAGCTAAGATGACCAACAAGCACTTATTGGAACACATAATCTCAAACATGTCACAGGAAGGAAAAATTACAAAACTGCATCTCATTTATTTTGTGTATATCATGTAAGTGGAATTTGCTGGAGAAAGCAATTATGTTGGGAAGTGTTAGCAGTAAAAAGAAACCAGGCTTGCAAAGTACATGATTGCTGGACACCATCAAAGCTGACACCAACCAGAGCATAGAACAACTCAAAGAAGCAGTGCAAAATTGGAAGATGTGGAGAAACTTAATCCATATAATCACAACTGAATGGATAACTACTTCTCTTCCTCTTCCTCCTCTTCCTCTTCCTCCTCCCCTTCTTCTTCTTCTTCTCCTCCTCCTCCTCCTCCTCTTCTTCTTCTTCTTCTTTTCTTCTTCTTCTTCTTCTTTTCTCCTCCTCCTCCTCCTCCTTCTCCTTCTTACTTCTTCCATCATTATCACTCAGCACCAGCAAAGGGCAAAATCAAACTTTGTTTTAAAGGCACAAGATCATCCAGGGTTGGCAATTATACCAGTCTTACACAAAGCTCGTGCCCTCTTTCCTTTTAACAAACCATATTGGAACAATGGCTCTTGAGGGGAAAAAATACTATTCAAAATGTGTTTAGGAAATAGTGAGATTCACTGCAAGGATTTGGCTGGATGCAGTAATGGGCAGCCAAAAATTTTACTGCCACACTGTGGGTGTGGCTTATTTAGTGGGTGTGGCTTAATGGTCATGTGACTGGGTAGGAATGGCTTGCTGGCCCTGTGATCAGGTGGTAGGAATGGCTTGAACGATCATCATTCAAGTGAACTGTTAAGTCCTCAACTTACAACCTTACCAGTGTCGATCGCTGGGATGACAATTTGCTTCACGTTTCCATACTCTCCCTCCTGGGTCGCCCCCCCACCTCAGGCTGGGTAGCTAGGCGAACAGATGCTGCCAGAAGCATAAATGCTGCCAGTGCAGCTTCCACCCACACCTTCTGCTTGCACTTCAGGTGGGAGGTGGCCACGTGAGGCTGGAGGTGAGTCGGACAGAAGAGAAGGAAGCTCATCCAAGGCCAGGAAGGAGGAAAGAGGAAAAAAGCAAGGAGCACAGACGCAGCAGCAGCAGCAGCAGGGGAAGAAAAGGAGAGCTGAACCGAGACCAGTAATCCAGGAAGTGACAGCCGCCTATCAGCTGGAGCTGCGCATGCATCTTCATTTCCGCCGATGGAACTGCGTTCCACCCCGTCCTGCCTGCTGCCCACCCCTGGCTGGATGAGATTAAATTTACTAGCAAAGATACATTTCAGCCACAAAGAAGTCTCACTTCCATTGAGAGGATTTAAATATTTGAACAGATTATAGTATGTCAGCATTAAAATGTTAGGGGCCCTTAGAAAAGCATCTTATTGGCAGCAAAGGCATACAAAGCTATTTCAAAGGGATCTTTGCTGCTTGTTTTATCCTCCACTTTCTCAGCCATGAGTCTTTCCGAACTGTTTCTTTTAGTGTGCTCTCCCTTGGAAAATATTATTGTAACAGGCTGATGTTATGAGAAACATGTGCATGATATTCTGAAGTTCTCACCACTCTTAGAATACAATGGCATTCCTATGCACTTTAGCAAGAACAATGTCTTAATGGTTCTTCGGTCAACAGTAGAAAACAGAGATTAGGGTCTAATATAAAATTAGAACAGAGGATAATTTTTCTATAATTTTTGGGGAAGAAAACTGGACAGGTTTCTGCCTTTGGTCTTCACAAAAATAAAAAGGCTAATGTTAGAATGAGCCCCCTGATATTTCTCCTTTCTTGCTAATGTGTACTAAAATTTAAAAGAGGAGAGGAGAGGAGAGGAGAGGAGAGAGAGGAGAGGAGAGGAGGGAGAGAAGAGGAGAGGAGAAGAGAAGAGGGGAGAGGAGAGGAGGGAGAGGAGAGGAGGGAGAGGAGAGGAGAGAGAGGAGAGGAGAGAGAGGAGAGGAGGGAGAGAAGAGGAGAGAAGAGGAGAGGGGAAGAGAAGAGAGGGGAGGAGAGAGAGGAGAGGAGGGAGAGAAGAGGAGAGGAGAGGATAAGAGAGGAGAGGGGAGGAGAGAGAGGAGAGGAGAGAGAGGGGAGGGGAGGAGAGGAGAGGAGAGAGAGGACAGGAGAGGACAGGAGAGGAGGGAGAGGAGAGGAGAGGAGAGGAGAAGAGAGGGGAGGAGAGAGAGGAGAGGAGAGGAGGGAGAGGACAGGAGAGGAGGGAGAGGAGAGGAGAGAGAGGAGAGGAGAGAGAGGAGAGGAGAGGAGAGAGAGGAGAGGAGAGGAGGGAGAGGAGAGGAGAAGAGAAGAGAGGAGAGGAGAGAGAGGAGAGGAGGGAGAGGAGAGAGAGGAGAGAGAGGAGAGACAGGAGAGGAGAGAGAGGAGAGGAGAGAGAGGAGAGGAGAGAGAGGAGAGAGAGGAGAGGAGAGAGAGGAGAGGAGAGAGAGGAGGGAGAGGAGAGAGAGGAGAGAGAGGAGAGACAGGAGAGGAGAGAGAGGAGAGGAGAGAGAGGAGAGGAGAGAGAGGAGAGAGAGGAGAGAGAGGAGAGAGAGGAGAGGAGAGGAGAGAAAGAGACATTCAAGATCTTCTAGTCAAACCCCCTGTTCAGGCAGCAGATTTGTCTTAACATTATTGATAATGTTGCACAAACAATTGATACATTTTTAAAAAGAGTTTACATTGTGGGATATATGTTTTAAACCTCGGTCAGAGAAATGTATTGTGAAAAAAACAAAGCATGAAATTTGCATTTTAAAAAAAGATTTCTTGCAAGAGATATTACAAAGCCTCTATACATGTGCCTCTCCATGTAAATGCAATCTATCAATCCTCTATTACTGGAACTCTTCCAAACAAAATCCCTGCAGGTTCTGAAGACACACAGACCACCCCAGATTGCATTTTCCTAGCCTGTCTTTCCAGTATCTTCCCCTGGCTTCTTTTCAAATGAATAGTGCTTTGCAACCAAACTCTGCCCTCTCCGAAAGAAATGAGCTGGCCTTCTTTTGTCTTCTCGTGGCACAGAGTTGCTGAACCTTGGAAGAACGATTGTGCGTAAAAACACACCCTTGCCAAAACCTTGCGACCTGTGGCTCAATCTGAGGGTTGGAGAGAGGAGCGCCTCGTGCTTCTCTGTCTTGACTTGATTAGCAAACAAGTAGGACAGGAAATCATGACATCCAACATAAAAGGAGATTGAAGAGGGAGAGCATGAGTCTATATCTGGCACTGGAAGTGCCTTTGGTGCCACCCAGAGCAGCACTAGAAGAGAAGGGAGAGGAAAAGCAAAGCAGGTCTTGCAGAAATCCATGTATTTTCAAATCCCTTCAGCTTAGTCTCCTTGCTTTTGACTCTATCCTTGTATCCTAAGATTTTTTATTAATATTGATTGTTTCTTCATTGCTTATTTGACCGCTATGACAATCATTAAGTGATGTACCACATGATTCTTGACAAATGTATCTTTTATTCATTCATTCATTCATTCATTCATTCATTCATTTAGTTATTTATTTATTTATTCATTTATTCATTCATTTAGTTATTTATTCATTCATTCATTCATTCAATTTTTATGCCGCCCTTCTCCTTAGACTCAGGGCGGCTTACAACATGTTAGCAATAGCACTTTTTAACAGAGCCAGCCTATTGCCCCCACAATCCGGGTCCTCATTTTACCCACCTCGGAAGGATGGAAGGCTGAGTCAACCTTGAGCCGGTGGTGAGATTTGAACTGCTGACCTGCAGATCTACTGTCAGCTTCAGTGGCCTGCAGTACAGCACTCTACCTGCTGCGCCACCCCGGCTCAATGTACGTTGAGAGCATAGGCACCAAGACAAATTCCTTGTGTGTCCAATCACACTTGGCCAATAAAATTCTATTCTATTCTATTCTATTCTAGAAAAAAAAAGAAAATGAAAGGCATATATTTTGGTTTGCCACAGAGATAAATCATTATATTTTATTTATAGTTTGTGTTGGAAGGGGACCCTGGAGGTCTTCTAGTCCAACTTCCTGCTAGTGCAGGAGACCCTATGCCAGTGATGGCGAACCTATGGCACGGGTGCCACAGGTGGCACGCGAAGCCATATCTGCTGGCACATGAGCCGATGCCTTAACTCAGGTCCAACGTGCATGTGTGTGCTGGCCAGCTGATTTTTGACTTGCACAGAGGGTCTGGGAGGGCACTTTTGGCTTCCAGAGAACTTCCAGGGGGTGGGGAATGGGGTTGTTACCCTCCCCTGGCTCCAGTGAAGCCTTTGGAGCCTGGGGAGGGCATAACACAAGCCTACTGGGCCCACCAGAAGTTGGGAAAGAGGCCATTTTTGGTCTCCTCTGGGGTGTAGGGGGAGCTGTTTTTGCCCTCCCCAGGCATTGAATTGTTTGTTTGTTTGTTTAATTGGATTTGTATGCCGCCCCTCTCCAAGGACTCAGGGCAGCTCACAGCATATACAAAACAAAACAATATGAATCCAATTAATTAATGCTACATTAAAACAACCATTAAATTTAATTTAAAAAGGAAAACCAATCAAACCAATCATTCAGCACTCATACTTAACACAATCATTGGTCAGGGGAAGATTTAAACGTCCCAAGCCTGGTGGCAAAGATGAGTTTTTAAGCTCTTTCGGAAGGCAGGGAGGGTGGGGGCAGTGCGAATCTCTGGGGGGAGCTGATTCCAGAGCGTCGGGGCTCCCACAGAGAAGGCTCTTCCCCTAGGTCCCACCACCGGCATTGTTTGGTCGACGGGACCCTAAGGAGGCCAACTCTGTGGGACCTCACCGGTCGCTGGGATTCGTGCGGCAGAAGGTGATTTCGGAGATAATCTGGTCCGATGTCATGAAGGGCTTTATGGGTATGGGCACTTGTGTATGGACAATAGTGCGCACCCATACACTTTCAGCACCTCAGGAAAAAAAAGGTTCACCATCACTGCCCTATACCATCCCAGACATATGGCAGTCCGGTCTCTTCTTGAGGATCTCCAGCGTTGGGGGCTTCCCAACCTCCGCAGTCAGGCCATTCCACCGGTTGATCACTCTCACTGTCAGAAAGTTCTAGGTTGAATCTCTTCTTGGTCAGTTTCTATCCATTGCTCCTTGTCTGGCCCTCTGGTGCTTTGGAAAACAGTGTGACCCCCCTCCTCACTGTGACAGCCCCTCAAGTATTTCAAGACCACTATCATGTCCCCACTGGACCTCCTCTTCAAATCAGTCACGGTGGCGATTGTTTATCCACCAGTGGCTTCGGGAAACATGGATTTCCCAACACAACTTACTGTTACAATCCTAGGACAGTGTTTCCCAACCTTGACAACTTGAAGATATCTGGACTTCAACTCCCAGAAGTCCCCAGCCAGCATTCGCTGGCTGGGGAATTCTGGGAGTTGAAGTCCAAATATCTTCAAGTTGCCAAGGTTGGGAAACACTGTCCTAGAAAACTGAAGTTCCTTTCCTGGTAGCAGTTGTGTGCAGACTCCTCTACTAAATCAGAGGGCTTCGTCCCCGCCCTCCCCCCCCATTCTATTCTTGCAATTGGAGCAAGATGAGGGGGCATGGAAAAGAAGGATAATGGGTGAGATAAGCAAACTCTTTTCTGGCTTGGATATTAATTTTAATTAGAATCTGACCCAGAGAAAAACTGTTGGACCGTAATAAAACTAGCTTGTACTTCTTTGAGATGAAATGAATGCAGCAAGCTGCTGAAATGCATATTTTCAAGCCAAGGAATACAAATTTCAATAACCTGATTATTTAAAGCACAGCAACATCAAGCCTTGTAGGACCTTTACCGATCATGTTTTCGAGTTTGTGCCTTGGGAAATAAGAGTCTCTGGCAATGATGGGAAAATATTCCATTGTAACCTGAATGAAAAGTTTTCCATTCTAAGATTCTGGCCTCTTTAAGAACATTTTGGAAGGTATACATCATCATAGAAGGGACCTGAGTTTAGCCAACTGTCCAGTACTACCAGCTCGTGCATGTGACACTTCTGGGCATGTGCAGAACCGTTCCGGGTGAGTGGGTGGAGCCTCCCATCACCGGTGCTACGAATTCAAAGAACCAGGAGCAACCCACCGCTGCAGCTGTCACAATATGTTCCAAATTTGCCTATGTAAGTTCACCAACTTGCGCAAGGAAAGGAACAAATTTTAATAACTATATCTATACTTTCCCTTTTTCTGGAATGACAGGCTTAGCTATCTGACAAAACCTGCTCCCCTGACGCCTGCAAAGTGTTGCTTATGAAAGCTGATTGATCATAAACTTTGTTCTGAATTAACTGCATGTGCATGTAGTGGTTTTTTAGGCAATAATAGAATGACAGAGTTGGAAGGGACCTTGGAGGTCTTTTAGTCTGTTGTGGTTAGCTCTGGCCCAGCTCCTGCCCCAAGGACTGTGGATGTGGGGGAGACATCCACATGCTGCAGGCCTGTTTTGGCCCCCAGTGGAATCTGCTGATGAAGACTCCTCTGACCAAGAAGACATGAGTGACATGGAGGAGGAGAGTGTGGCAGACAGCTCAGAAGGAGATCAATTATCTAGCTCCTCCTTGGATTCAGAACAAGAGTTAATGATACAGCCACACATGCGGAGAGCGATGCATAGGCAACAACAACTGAGAGATTATTATCAAAGAAAATGAGGCTACCTTTGGTGGGGTGGGGCTGTGGTAATTAGTGAGGCTGCTATAAAGAGCAGCCTGTGGGTTTGGCCATTGTGGAGGATTATCGGATCATTGTGTTTCGTGACTGCTTTACTGACTTTGACCTTTTGTGTGCTGATTTTTCCCTGCTTTGAAACTAAACCAGAGCAAAGAGTGTTTCACTTTGTGAAAGAAGAAGGACTGTGAATTGCCTCACAGCTGCAAGCTAAGTATCACAGAACTGATAAGGGACTTGTACAAATTACCAGTTTGTTTGGAGACGAGTGCTCTTGGCTATACCAAAAGAGGGCTTAGGTTAAGTGAATTTTCACTATAAAGAACATTGTTTTGAATTTTCAAACATGTGTGTGCGTGAAATTTGTACCTGTGAATTTTTGGGAGGAGTCTACCAGAGAGCCCGACAGAACATACTCGAATCTCCTGCTCAAGTAGGAAACTCTATACTAGTGATGGTGAACCTATGGCATGGGTGCCACAGATGGCACGCGGAGCTATATTTGCTGACACACAAGCTGTTGCCCTAGCTCAGTTCCAATGTGCATATGTGTGCTGGTCAGCAGATTTTTGGCTCACACGGAAACTTTGGAAGGGTGTTTTTGGTTTCCAGAGAGCATCCGGGGGATGGGGGAGGGCATTTTTACTCTCCTCTGGCTCCAGGGAAGCCTTTGGAGCTTGGGGAGGGCGAAAAACTAGCCTTCTGGGCCCACTATAATTTGGGAAACAGACTGTTTCTGGCCTCCAGAGGATGTCTTGGGGGCAGGGGAAGTTGTTTTCACTCTCCTGAGGCATTGAATTATGGATGTGGGCACCCAAGGAAAAAAAGGTTCGCCATCCCTGCTCCATACAATTTCAGGCAAATGATTGTCTAATCTCTTCTTTAAAACCTTGAGTGGTCACTAAATGAATTGCTGTAAGTCATTCTCTGCGAGTTGCATTGGTTACCAGTCGGTCTCTGGATGCAATTCAAGGTGTTGGTTATCACCATGGCTTAGGACCAAACTACAGTGGTACCTCTACTTACGAACAAATCCAATTAATAATAATAATAATAATAATAATAATAATAATAATAATAATAATAAATAATGCATGCAAACCCATCCCAAAACTCACCGTTTGCTTCTCCCCTCTTGCCAGCACCACTGGGAGGCTCCGCCTCCAGACTTCCGTTGCTGGCCGAAGCACCTGTCATTCTGCTGCAGGGATCCCCCTTTGCTTCCCCCCCACTGGGAATCCCTGCATTTCGTGCTTGCCGTCCATCTGAAGCACCTGTCCTTCTGCTGCAGGGATCCCCCTTTGATTCCTCCCGCTTGCCGGCACCGCTAGGATGCTCCGTCCAAAGGGGGTTCCCTGCAGTAGAATGACAGGCGCTTCAGCCAGCAATGGAAGTCCAGAGGCGGAGCATCCCAGCAGCACCGGCAAGCAGGAGGAAGCAAAGGGAAATCCCTGCAGCAGAATGACAGGCACTTCAGCCAGCAATAAAAGTCCAGAGGTGGAGCATCCCAGTAGCGCTGGCTCAGGTTCATAAGTAGAAAATCCCAGCCTTCATAAGTAGACCCCAGCCTCTGCCCAGTAAATGTGTTGGATGTGATACTATGCATGGGATTGTTCAATTTTAAATGTTTAGTTTTTAAGATAATTTTTTAAATTAACTATTCTATTAATTGGCTTAGAAATGTTTTATATATTGCATCTTTTTTTATCAAAATGTTGTAAGCCGCCCCGAGTCCACGGAGAGGGGTGGCATATAAGTCCAATGAATAAATAAATAAATAACAAACTCACTACTGTTGTAAACCATTAAACTATAATTCTAGGAGTAGGAATTTTTTTTTGTTTCATGGAGCTCTGGTAGCACGTGGCAAAAATAATGGGCTGAATTGGAATTGCTGACTATGATACCTCGACCTCATCCAGCAGCTGCCCTCTGACTCCCACTGATGGAATGTTATTTTGTCCTGCAAGGTTCCATTTTGTGGCTTTGAGGCAGATGAGATGGAAGAAATTACAGGGTTTTTTTTTTAATTCCGTCCCCTGTCTCCCTGCCCCTGATACTGTCTTGTTGGCCAGAAAGTTTAGTTCTGAAAAGGCCAGCTCTTGCTCTCTCTTTTTTCTCTTTCTGAGAACGCGGGGATAAAACTACCCTCTTGTTTTCTTTCCCAGCTGTTTGGCTCAGTTTGTGGTCTGACTGCCAAAATGTTGGTGTGATGGGCCATGGCTGCCTTTGAACCAATCATTCTATCTTGAATGGAGCTGTTTGCAGAACTGCTTGGTCAGGATATGGGAAGAACTCCAGGAGAAGTTGTTGGCATCAACCCCACATCACTTCTCAAGGGTTTTTCTCAGCCAGAGAAGATCTTACTAGTACCCATAGGGGAAATGTTACACACATTTTCTATAGTACAGAACAGAACAGAATAGGGACTGGAGACTAGAGATTAGAGATTGGAGATTGGAGATTGGAGATTGGAGAATGGAGAATGGAGAATGGAGAATGGAGAATGGAGAATGGAGAATGGAGAATGGAGAATGGAGAATGGAGAATGGAGAATGGAGAATGGAGAATGGAGAATGGAGAATGGAGAATGGAGAATGGAGAATGGATACTAGACTAGACTAGACTAGAATAGAATAGAATAGAATAGAATAGAATAGAATAGAATAGAATTCTCTATTGGCTAAGTGTGATTAGGCACACAAGGAATTTGTCTTCGGTGCATATGCTCTCATTGTACATAAAAGAAAAGATTCATCAAGAATCATAAGGTTCAACAACTTAATTATTGTCATAGGATATAAATAAGCATAAGAGCCCTTTGCTACCTAAGGCCATATTTTCCAATGAGACCTTCCAAAATGTCGGGAGTATGGGGAAGGTTGAACGTAGACATTAAAAAGTCCTCAGTAGTGATGGGTGAACCAAACTCGCACAATTCGGGTCCGTACCGAATTTTGCGGTGTTCGATATGCAGAAACACAAACCCGAAATTTTTTGAAACTTCAGGCAAAGTTCGGGGTCATGTTAGGTGTTCGGAGCGTTGACGTCACCGGCAGGTTGCTAAGGACGCCAAGGTGATCACTTCCTGGATTCCATGGAATCCAGGAAGTGATCACCTTGGCATCCTTAGCAACCTGCCGGTGATGTCAAAGCTCCGCCTCCGGAATCTCTTCGTGGGAGGGATTCCCCAGCTCCTTCAAAGGGAGGTCTTCACGTAAAAATAAACATTGTTATTTTTATGAAAAAGGACGCTGCAGCGGCGCTGAAATCAAAGGGAGGTCCTTTCATGTAAAAATAAACATAAACACCGCCCTTTACTTGCAGCACCGCTGCGGCGTCCTTTTTCGTAAAAATAACAATGTTTATTTTCTTGGTGGGATTCCCCGTTCGGGTTCAGGTTCGGGTTCGGGTTCAGGTTCGGGTTCGGGTTCAGGTTCAGTTCGGGTTCGGCCAAATTTTGCCTAAAGTTCATCCGAACTTGCCAAACCCGAACACCATTGGGTTCGCCCATCACTAGTCCTCGGGTAGCAAAGCCGAAATGTACAACTTTTCCCACTATTTAATTTAGGTTAGACATAGTTAACCCAGAGTGCATTTGTGTAGGGAAGATAATAACTATAATGAGGAAGCTAGAGTTTCTTTTTTATAGTGTGATGACCAAAACTGGATGCAATACTCTAGATGTGAAAGAGCCACAGTGGTGCAGTGGTTAGAGTGCAGTATTGCAGGCTACTTCTGCTGATCACCAGCTGCCAGCAGTTTGGCAGATTGAAATCTCACCAGGCTCAAGGTTGACTCAGCCTTCCATCCTTCCACATTTGGTCAAATGAGGATCCAGATTGTTGGGGGCAATATATGCTGACTCTGTAAGCCACTTAGAGAGGGCTGTAGAGCATTGTGAAGCGGTATATGAGTCTAAATGCTATTGCTATTGCTATTGTGGTCTTACTAGGGCTTCATAGAGTAGTATTAGTACCTCAGCTCTGACAGGAAAATGGAAGGATTTATATTCCTTGCAGACAGCTGGTCATTTGCATCCTTTTAGAGGGTCATTGAAGCACTTGGAGGTCCTCCTGGATGACTGATAATCTCTACAGACTCATAAATGATGATCACATTACCTAGGGATGCTGCAACCATCATAAATACATACCAGTTGGCAAGCACTCAAATTCTGATTAACTGACCTTTGGAACAGTGAGATCATTATAAGTGTGAGGACCAATTATAAGTCACCATATTTCTTTCTTTCTTTCTTTCTTTCGTTCGGTCGTTGGTTGGTTGGTTGGTTGGTTGGTTGGTTGGTTGGTTGGTTTTCATGCCGCCCTTCTCCTTGGACTCAGGGCGGCTTACAACATGTTAGCAATAGCACTTTTTAACAGCTAGGCTATTGCCCCCATAACCCGGGTCCTCATGTTACCCACCTCGGAAGGATGGAAGGCTGAGTCAACCTTGAGCCGGTGATGAGATTTGAACTGCTGACCTTCAGATCTACAGTCAGCTTCAGTGGCTTGCAGTATAGCACTCTACCTGCTGCGCCACCCCGGCTCTATTGCTGTTGTAACTTTGAAGGAACACCTATACATCAAGAGGGTTGCAGTAGGCCTTGACATTACAATTACTTTCCTTCTCCTCATTGTTTTCACTGAAGTACAGGAAAATACATAAGTACAGTGGTACCTCTACCTAAGAACGCCTCTACTTACGAAGTTTTCTAGATAAGAATCGGGTGTTCAACATTTTTTTGCCTCTTCTCAAGAACAATTTTCCACTTACAAACCCGAGCCTCTGAAACTGTAACCGGAAAAGGCAGGGAAAAGCCTCCGTGGGGCCTCTCTAGGAATCTCCTGGATGGAAACAGGGCCAGAAAAGGCGGGGAGAAGCCTCTGTGGGGCCTCTCTAGGAATCTCCTGGGAGGAAACAGGGCCGGAAAAGGCATGGAGAATCCTCTGTGGGGCCTCTCTAGGAATCTCCTGGGAGGAAACAGGGCCGCAAAAAGCAGGGAGAAGCCTCCATGGGGCCCCTCTAGGAATCTCCTGGGAGGAAACAGGGCCTCGCCCCTCCCTGTGGTTTCCCCAATTACACGCATTATTTGCTTTTACATTGATTCCTATGGGGAAAAAATGCTTCTTCTTACAAACTTTTCTACTTAAGAACCTGGTCACGGAATGAATTAAGTTTGTAAGTAGAGGTACCACTGTACACGAGGAAATCAGATGGAGGAACTCTTGCGGGGTGGGGAGAAGTTTCCAAGCAATTTTGGAAGGCAATTTTACATTTTTATGTGTATGTATTCAAAGCGTATAGAAAGGCTTTGTTCATAAAAGTACACTAAGGTCTACAGGCTGCGCTACATAACACATGGTTCAAACAAATGAACCTTGCTACTCTTAAAAAGAATTTCATTATGTTCCAAAGATACATTTCTTTACATGGCTGAGTCAAAGGGTCATATAATCCTCTTATCAAATCCTTTGTGGAGGAAAAATTCTGCAAGAGTTTGTAACTTGAGGCTGGGATAGACTGATGGATTGGCAGGAGCTCTGAGCATTCTGATTCTGTCTCAGCCACTCATTTACTAGGTTTATGGCTATATGAGATATGGCTCAGATGCTCCCTATCTACAAGGCTCTAGCCTTGGCACCACAGCAGTGATCGAAAATCATTCATCACTGCAAATGCCTTTGCTTCATATGAGCTACCTTCACTGATGGGCTCCTGTGGGTACAGTCAGGTACACAGAACCGATAGAAAAATTTTGATTCCCCCCCCCCCCTTCTGGGCTCTGGGTATGTTTTCCCTATCACAGCAAATGAGGTTGAATGTGTATAATTTTAGGAGAGCTGTGCGTGTGTGTGTACATACAGATACAGTTTATATAGTAGATACAGTAATGTATATTTTTGTGTGCCAAGTAATATGTATGTACACACATGGCATATATAAATAGAATTAAATAGTATATTTTGGATGTTCAGTAATAGTAAGGGAAATTGTATAGAAACATAGAAGACTGGCGGCAGAAAAAGACCTCATGGTCCATCTAGTCTGCCCTTATACTATTTTCTGTATTTTATCTTACAATGGATATATGTTTATCCCAGGCATGTTTAAATTCAGTTACTGTGGATTTATCTACCACGTCTGCTGGAAGTTTGTTCCAAGGATCTACTACTCTTT
Source organism: Erythrolamprus reginae (assembly GCF_031021105.1). Classification (NCBI taxonomy): domain Eukaryota; kingdom Metazoa; phylum Chordata; class Lepidosauria; order Squamata; family Dipsadidae; genus Erythrolamprus; species Erythrolamprus reginae. The sequence goes on along the minus strand of NC_091950.1, from coordinate 36,537,031 downwards.
CAGTAAAATAATATTTTCTCATGTTGCTTTTGATCTTTCCCCCAACTAACTTCAGATTGTGTCCCCTTGTTCTTGTGTTCACTTTCCTATTAAAAACATTTCCTTCCTGGACCTTATTTAACCCTTTAATACAGTGATCCCTCGATTATCGCGAGGGTTCCGTTCCAAGACCCCTCGCGATAATCGATTTTTCGCGATATAGCGGTGCGGAAGTAAAAACACCATCTGCGCATGCGCGCCTTTCCCCTATGGCCGCGCATGCGCAGATGGTGGAAGCGGGGAGCGACGAGAGTGCGGAAGCCGACAGATTGCTTTGAATGCCGGCTGCCCCCGCGTCCCCAGCACCCGCCGTTTGTCGCTCGCCTGTCCGCCGTTTGCCGCTATCACCGCCTTCCCCACCCAGAGTCGAAGTCCGGGGATGATAAGGAGGGAGGGAGCGACGCGGGTTAAGCCCTCCACGGCCTCTTTAACAGTTGGGCAGAAGTCGCACTCCTCCTCCGGGTGATGGAAAAGACGCAGGTACTCGGGAGCCCAGGCGCCCCGCTCGAAGTGGAGGAAAGCAGGCGGTTCCCGGGGAGAGAAAGCAGACACTGGGCTTAGAGGCGCCCGTCCCAGTGGAGCAGATGGAAACGCTCCGCCTGCGTATCGCCATCCCCGAAGATACGCAAGCTCTCCCCCACCACACAAACACACACCCCGCCCGGCCAAACTCTCCCTCCTGCCGCCCCTTGCCAGCCGAGCGCCTCTTTGGCTCCGGGCAAGTGGTTCCTGTTCAGCGCCATGTTCCCGGCCAATGGCAGCGCCTCCAGCCTCCTCGCCGCTCGCCCGCCTGCCACTACCGCCCCTCTCACCGCCGAGTCCTCCTGCAGCAGCGCTGGCGGCCACCGTTCCCCATAAGCACCCGCCCGCCACTCGCCTGCCCGCCCGCTCGCTCGCCGCTACCGCCCCTCTCACCGCCGAGTCCAGCGCTGGCGGCCACCGTCCCCCGTAGGCACCCGCCCGCCCGCCGCCCCCCCCTGAAAGAGATGAGAGAGGGAGGAAGAGAGTGTGAGAGAGGAAGAAAGAGAGAGAGAAGAGTGGAAGGAAGAGAGAGAGAAATGATAGAAAAAAAGAGACAGAGAAGTGACTCTTGGTGATGACGTATGACATCATCGGGTGAGAAAAACCATGGTACAGTATAGCAAAAAAAACGGGGAGTATTTTTTAATTATTATTTTTTGAAAAATCGCAATATAGCGTTTCGCGAAAATCGAGATTGCGAAAATCGAGGGATCACTGTATATTTAAATGTTTCGATCATGTTCCCCCTTTCCCTTCTGTCCTCCAGACTATGCACATTGAGTTCATTAAGTCTTTCCTGATACGTTTTATGCTTAAGACCTTCCACCATTCTTGTAGCCCGTCTTTGGACCCGTTCAATTTTGTCAATATCTTTTTGTAGGTGAGGTCTCCAGAACTGAACACAGTATTCCAAATGTATCTCTTTGAGGTGAGGAGAGGCTAGGCACCCTAACCCTAACCCTAACCCTAACCCTAACCCTTGGCATAAGTGACATCAAGTTGGCCACCTTTAAGCCTGTCACATGACCTTTCAGCCACCTCCTGGTCACATGATCATCAAGTCACTCCTACTTTGTCACATGCCCAGAAAGCCACAACCAAAAAATAAGCCACGCCCACAGTGTGGTAGTAAAAACAATTTGCAACCCTTTACTTGCTACCTTGCAAGGAAACTTTGAAACTCATGTTGAATTTTGGCAAAATGAAACTTGAGATCAGTTTGAGGAAATAGATTAAACATCCATAGAAAATGTTTATTTCTCGTTACATTTTATCTCTCCCTTATTCAGATTACTCTTTTCGTAAGGTTAGTGAAAAACCTTGAGTATTAATGATGTTCTCCAGAGCAAGTCTTTTGATAGATTAAAAACTCTCCATTGTCAGGATCGATAAACAACCCCTCTGGAGCACATGCTGTTTTCATTTTGTATCAGTTTACAGTTGTTTTGTATGCTAAGGCGGGAACTTTCTTCTATGAATGAATCATCTGCAGAACATGTTTATAAAACCTAGGTAATTTTTTTAAAATCAAACTTTTATCATAACTTTCTTCCCTAGCTTGGGGAGGATCGAAAGAAGCTTTCCCAGGCAATTAAAATGGATATTTCTCATGACTTCAATGAGCTGAGGTGGCAAAAAGATTAACTATAACCTCTGGGAAGTATAAGGAACGTTGGATTGATCTTTTCGTAGATAAGGAAGTTGTACCCGTGGATGTGTTCCAGCCTATACAATAGGAGTGGGTGGCAGGCTTAGCTTCTTTATAGTGGCATTTGGTGGCACCTGAGATTTGGCTTCCAAAATAGCATAGCGAAAGCATGTGGAGTCTCCAGTATGCACTTTAATTTTAACAACTCAAAGGAAGTAAAAGAATAAACATCTAAATTTGACGGAATGGCATGACTAGCCCTTATCCCAATGATCTTGCCCGCTGTGTTAATTACAAACCCCACACAGCTGAACCCCCCACAGCTGTATTTATTCAATGGGAGGCCAAATATTTCCCCACCAGTAATTACCCCATGAATGGGAAGACGAGAGATTGTCATACAATCACTGATAAAATAAGAACAAGCTGCTGCTGAAAAGCAAGGAACGATCAAGATTTGCAATCTTCACTGTTGCAAAAGAGTTAATTTTTTTTTTAAAATGGACTTTTTCTCTGAAAACCACAGAATATTTGTTTTAGGCAGAGGAGTGGTGTTGGGCTGTTTACAATTAAAAACAAGCCCATGTAAAAATATTATCTCTCAATGCTTGGTCTCTATTTAAAATCATTCTGTGAGGAAAGGCTAAGTCCAATTGAAAAATCAAGAACTAAAGAGACTGGGGCTAATGGTTTGGGTTTTCTTATATTTTAGCTTTATAACTAAAATTGATATGTATAAAATGGTACCTCTACTTAACAATTAATTTATTCCGTGACCAGGTTCTTAAGGAGAAGCAATTTTTCCCATAGGAATCAATGTAAAAGCAAATACAGTGTTCCCTTGATTTTCGCGGGGGATGCGTTCCGAGACCGCCCGCGAAAGTCAAATTTCCGCGAAGTAAAGATGCAGAAGTAAATACACTATTTTTGGCTATGAACAGTATCACAAGCCTTCCCTTAACACTTTAAACCTCTAAATTACAATTTCCCATTCCCTTAGCAACCATTTAGATTATTACTCACCATGTTTATTTATTAAAGTTTATTTTAAAAAAATATTTATTAAAGGTGGATGAAAGTTTGGTGATGACATATGACGTTATTGGACGGGAAAAACCGTGGTATAGAGGAAAAAACCGTGAAGTATTTTTTAATTAATATTTTTTAAAAAACATGGTATAGACTTTTTGTGAAGTTTGAACCCGTGAAAATCGAGGGAACACTGTAATGCGTGCAAACCCATTAGGAAAGAAATAAAAGCTTGGAATTTGGGTGGGAGGAGGAGGAGGAGGAAGAAGAGGAGGAGGACAGTCACTGCCGAAGGAAGAAGGTGAGATGAGGTGAATCAAAAAAATCCAAAAATTTAAGGATTAAAAAAAAAAGAGGGACTCTGAGGCGAGAAGGAGCATGCGCCTCCGATATACCCGGTGCGAGGCTGCCTCCCATACACTGGCTGCTGCTGCTGCTACCTGCTGCCTCTTCCTTCCCATGCTGAAGGGTTCCCCTCTCCTTTCGCTTGCTCACTTTGTATCTGGCGTCGTTCCTTTGCTGTGGTGACTCCCCAGCTGCCTAGAGCGAAGGGAGCATTTCTTTTCTCTGGGCGCTGGCAGAGGTTAATTCCCTGTCCAAGCACCCAGAGAAAGGAAAATGCTTCATTCACTCTGGATTGCCAAAGCCTCCTTAAGCACCACCAAAAGGCTCCTCTGGCAGCCCAGATGGCCGGGATTAAAGGGGGAATGGCGGGAAACTTGCCGGGCCTTTGTGCCACTCTCAAATTTCCTGGGAAATTTTTCTAGGCTCGGGTTCTTAAGTAGAAAATGGTTCTTAAGTAGAGGCAAAAAAATCTTGAACACCCGGTTCTTATCTAGAAAAGTTCTTAAGTAGAGGCGTTCTTAAGTAGAGGTACCACTGTATTTAGCTGTCATGGATTGAAAACTTAGATTTATGTATAAATCCATCTATTTTGTCTCATTCAAAAAGCAAAGGTTGAAACTGTGTGAATATTTTCCATCTGCAAGTCATTGTTAACTCCCAGTGACAACCTGGATCAACCCCCACAGTTTTCTTGGCAAGGTTATTTTTTGGAAATTGTATATTATTCCTTGCTTTTCAGAGCTTAGAGAGTATGACAGGTCACCTAACTATCTTTGTGCCTAAAGTGGGACTAGAATTCATGGCCACCTGGTTCCTAGCCTGATTCCTTAACCACTACACCTAACTTGACTACTAATGCCTTTGAGTCATAGTTGATGCCTGACAGCTATCTAAGCAATTCTGCACTTTTATTGGCAAAATTACAGAAGTGATTTGCCACTGTCTCCTTCTTAAAGTGAGAGAATATGATTGGCCAAAGCTGGCTTTATACCCAAGGTAGGAATATAGGAATAGAATTCAAACTAATTTCCTAATTTTTAGTGTAATACCCTAATCACTATATCAGGGACCTCATCGAAATGTCATCAAGATTCTATCAATCTTACATGAGAAAAGACCCTAATACTCCAACACACACACACACATACACAAACACACATATTTGTTTTCATAAATTTCCACAGGTATAGATATGAAGGTCTTGGCATATTCGGATTTCTTCCCATGTAAGTTTGAGAGATTCCTGGCGACATTTTGACGAGATCCCACTCGTCATCTGATGATAATTTGACTCAGTATTTTGCCTTTCAACTTAATGTTATAAAAGCAGTACAAAATTTTGGAAAGTATTCTGATTATTTGAGATCTTGGTTATTTTCCTTGGATTCTAATGTATCAAAGTTATATAAATTCCTTTTTATGTAATGTGTTTGATTCTTGTCCCATTCTTCCTATCCAAAAATTCAGTTTGTTTTTCTATTGAATTGCAAGTGTTCTTTACAGCAAGATGTCAATACTGTCCCAGATCAATCAGAGCAATGTAGTATTATTGCAAAATAAAGCAATATATCTTCTAAGAATATTTCCATTTCGACATTCCAAAGCACATTCCTCACCTTTGATCTGTAAAATATCATTGGCAAATTAAATAGATTCCCTGAGGGTTCGGAGAGAGAAGTTTCCACTTAACAGTACAATGAACATAAATGCAATCCTTGCAGCAACTAGATAATTAAAATTAAAAGGTTCCATTCCAGTTTATAAGAGTCAGAGCATTCAATCAAAAGCCAAACTTTTTGCTGGGGTTGGTAAAATTGAGGGTGCTTACTAAGGCAACTTCATAGACCGATGCAAAACAAAGCACATTTTAATGGATATGAAATTATACATTGGGATTATAGTCGATATTTTGCAGATAGTGTATATACATCCCATATCACAGCCTATCATCTTCCAGATGTGTTGGCAGTGAACTCTAGGCTATGTAATTTTAATGGACCTTGACACAATCGATTGGTGATAACTGACATTCAGCATCAATAGTCCATAAGAACAGCTGTACATTAAACTAATTTAACAAGTTTCAATTTAGCTAATGTCCCTTAAGTTAATATTAACAAAGGAACCTTCAAAAGAGTAGCTAGCTTTCATCAGAGGCACGCTCAGAGATGAGAAAACAAACTTTCCCAAGTAGTTGGTTAGTCTGCTTCTCTGTTATGCAAATGCTCTCTCGCTCTTGAAATCTTCACATGTAGCCCTTTGATGAATTTTTACAACATACACAACTATGTTAATTCTTTTCATGGTGGAAAGAGATTTGTGAGGTGTTTTCTTTTTTCCATGCTATTTGTGCTCTTGGCCTCTGTGATTTAAGATGTTACTATTCTCCCTGTTTTTCATTAGCACGCTGTTGTATTTCACTGCTAAAACATTTTTTTAGCTACTCCCTACCCTGCCACAGCTGTGGAGACAGGCCATTGTGCTTGCCAATCCTCGTAGCTCTTGGCTAACTACTTCACAATCACAATGATTGCATTTTCCATTTCTCCCAAATGTACAGCAAGCAGCAACGGCCCTATCATTCAGTCAAAGGAGATAGTAAAGCCTGGGCACTGGGAAAGAATAACAAATTACAGTGATACCTCATCTTATGAACTTAATTGGTTCCGGGACAAGGTTTGCAAGGTAAAAAGTTTGTAAGACGAAACAATGTTTCCCATAGGAATCAATGGGAAAACGATTAATACGTGCAAGCCCAAAACTCACCCCTTTTGCCAGCCGAGGTGCCCGTTTTTGTGCTGCTGGGATTCCCCTGAGGCTCCCCTCCATGGGAAACCCCACCTCCAGACTTCTGTGTTTTTGTGATGCTGCAGGGGGATCTCATCAGGGGAATCCCAGCAACGCAAAACCGGGTGCTTCGCTGGCAACGGAAGTCCGGAGGTGGGGTTTCCAGCGAGGGGAGCCTCAGCGAAATTGCAGCATCACAAAAACACGGAAGTCCTTGAAACCCCACCTCCGGACTTCCATGTTTTTGTGATTATGTGATTTCACTGAGGCTTCCCTTGCTGGGAAACCCCACCTCCGGACTTCCATTGCCAGCGAAGCGCCCGTTTTTGCACTGCTGGGATTCCCCTGCAGCATCACAAAAACACGGAAGTCTGGAGGTGGGGTTTCCCATGGAGAGGAGTCTCAGGGGAATCCCAGCAGCACAAAAACGGGTGCTTCGCTGGCAACAGAAGTCTGGAGTCGGGGCATCCCAGTGGCGGTGGCTTGGGTTTGTAAGGTGAAAATAGTTTGGAAGAAGAGGCGAAAGAATCTTAAACCCCGGGTTTATATCTTGAAAAGTTTGTATGACGAGGGGTTTGTAAGATGAGGTATCACTGTATTCAGTTATTTAACTTGGTATTATAACATTTTCTACCCTGGATGTGGAAAGATGAATGTGAGCTTTTCTGCCCAATGAGCCAAATTAACGTAGTCTGCTTTTGGCCTGATGCACTTTGACTTCTAGGGATGAGGAAACTATTTGTTGCTTCTCCTCAAAGGCAAAATGTTTGGGCCAATCCTGGTAGTAAATGTGGTTGACTCTATTTGAGCTAAAAAGAACCTGCAGTTCTTTTTAGCTCAAATAAAATTTGTTGATTTTTCAATCCCATTTATTACACTGTAGGAAATTAGCACCCACTCCTCTGCTGGGAATATGAGATGTTTTAGGAAATATTAAAAGGGCAGAATATTTATCCTAAAAGGGAGGCAGAAACTCAGCTTCGTCAACGGGCCCTTAAGGCATTGGCCGTCTATTCTACATAACAAAGATCTACCTCCTTCAGCCATAGTAGGAATTGCCCAAAGCCCTTTCACTACATCATCACCCAGCAAGAGTCAACCAAACCTGGGACTCAAAAGACAACCTACAAAGTTACCCCTACATAGTCCCATGGGAATCTGAAAACCAAACAGAATACAAGCTCAAATTCAAATCACAACAGAAGGTATAAATCTCTCTCCCATGTGCTTTTTTATGCACAGGACCTCAAACCCATGTGGTCCTGTCCACCATTAAACCATCTTTTCAAGCAGTCTCCATGTTTTCAGTGTCTTTCTCCCCACTTAGAACTGAACCCAAATGGACATTTCTTCCCACAATACCATATGGGTCTCCAGGGCTCAGGTTACCATATGTACATTTGACATTCCCTCAAAATTTGACAGAGATCTTTCAGATGTCTCCTTCTCTTGTTAAGTGGCTTTATATCCACTAGATCCGGGGTCACCAACCTTGTCAACTTTGAGACTTGTGGACCCACTCCCAGCAGTGTTCCCTCTAATTTTTTTTTGGGGGGGGCGAAAAAGTATAGTGTCTGAGCGGCAGTCCCTTCGGGACTGGGCGGCACAGAAATAATAGATAGATAGATAGATAGATAGATAGATAGATAGATAGATAGATAGATAGATAGATAGATAGATAGACAAATAAACAAACAAATAAATAAATAAAAAACCCACCCTGTTTTGCCTCAGAGAATTTCAAAATAAAATACTGTACTGTGTGTCTATAACAGTGAGCTCATAATAGGGCAACTCTATCAATATCAAAATGCCACTTAAATAGTTGAGCTAGTTTCAAACTAGATTTTGATTTTCTTTCTCTCTTCCTTACTCCCATTCTTTTTCTTTCTCTTTTCCTTCCTCTCTTTTTTCTATCTGTTTCTCTCTCTTCCTCTCTTCCTCTCTCTCTCCTTCCCGCTCACTCTTTCCCTCTCGGCTTCTGGGCAGGTTTGGAAAACTCTGAGTTGATGATGATTTTTAAGTGAGCGATTGCTCACTGCTCAGCTTACAGGGAACTATGACTCCCAGATCTCCTCAGCGAGCCATAATCTATATACAGTGGTACCTCGAGATACGAGTTTAATTCGTTCCGGACCTGGGCTCTTAAGTCGAGCAGCTCTTATCTCGAACGACTTTTCCCCATAGGAATTAATGTAAATAATTTTAATTGGTTCCAGCCCTCAAAAAACTCACAAAGTTAGTCTAAATTATGCAGAAAGACAAGTTTTTAATGAAGAAATGTACATGTACATATAAATGAATAATGAAGTTTCTTTCACTTAACTTGTAAACTTTCTTAAACTTTTAAATTTACATATGTTCAACTTCTCTGCCACCCAATCCTGTAGGACAGAGGTCCCCAACCCTTTTTGCACCAGTGACCGGCTTTAAGCGATCAAGAGAGGAATGGGTGAATGAATGGACGGAGGGTGGGAAGGAAGGAAGGAAAGAGGGAAGGGACAGGAACAGAGGAAGGAAGCAAGGAAACTTATGAAAGGGGAGAGTAAGAGAGGAATGAGTGAAGGGAGGGAGGGAGGGAAGAAGGTGGGAAGGAGAAAGAAAAGAAGAAATAGAGGAAGGGAAGGTAAAAGAGAGAAAGAAAAAGAGCTAACTTCCGCGTTCAGCTTCAGGAGACAGCTGCGAAGCCGCGTGCGTGTTTTAAAAGGTTGCAGACGGCCTGGGGGGCTCGGGGGGGTACTGGCAAGCCCCCCAGGCCGGCTGCAAGCACCCCCCGAGCCCCTCAGGCTGGCTGCAACCTTTTAAAACATGCGCGCCGCTTCGCAGCTGTCTCCTGAAGCCGAACGCGGAAGTTAGCGTTCGGCTTCAGGAGACAGCTCCTTGGCGCTCGTATCTCGAATTTGGGCTTGTAAGTAGAACAAAAATATCTCTCCCCTCCCAGCTCTTATCTCGAGTTGCTCGTAAGTAGAGCAGCTCTTATGTCGGGGTTCCACTGTACAGTCAAACTTGATTAGATGAATCAATGTTAAATTCATATCAAATTAAATTGATTTGACATTTTTAAGATCTATAACTATTGATGTTCCATTACTGGATGTTCCAATTTATTAATCCATAAACTGTAAATGTCATTAATGATACTTTTGAAAATATTAATTTTGATGCAAATATGACACAATCCATATGAAACATCCCAGTGAAATGTCAACACAGCATGGTCCAATCTGTATTTCCTGCCTGTGGCTTCTGTCAGACATGTTTGAACAAGCTAATGGAACTAGAAGAATGGATATGGAGTGAATTTCCACCTTGCTACAGGCATTTGTATTTCAGTCCATTGTTGTTTCTTCATGCACATCTACTTTACATTTGATACATGAATTTATAGCGTCCAGCTATACACTCTAATTATTAAATGCAATTACTGCTAATGGAGCTATGGTTTCAAATTTTGCTTCTAAATTAACTTTTTAAGAGTTTTTCTTCCCATCTGCATTTTATTAAGTACACTATGAACTTGCCTTGGAGTAGGTTGAAGTGGGGGCTGCTTTAATTGGAAACTGGGTTGTTTTATTGGTGTTTTTATGGTTTGGGTTATGATTTTTTTTTTACTGTGTTTTCAAGCCTCTTTGGGAAAGTTTTGCCTTGGAAGGTAGGAAATAAACATCAAATAATACGCCGATACATTCTTTCTGCTAGGGAACTTTATGTATTGTAGTCCTCCTTATAAATTGGAGATCTCTAAGAAGAATTTTCAGCACAAAGGTCATTGCCAAAAGGTTGGCAGCAGTGGGTAGCTATGAAAGTTCTAAAGCTGTAGTTCTTAAACTGGGGTAATCACCCCCAAAGGTATAATTAAGGCATAACCTGGAGGTAATGGGGCAATTTGTAGCTACTTGTTTGTAAGATGAGGATCCAGTATGGGAAAATGAAGGGTAACTAATGTCCTAAGCACCAGCCAACAATGGTGCCCCTTGACAGAAATGAAATGCTCAGACCATGAAATAGAAAGAAATGTGAAAGCTGATAATAACATCCAACAATTTTTTTTTAAGTCATTAATCATGAGAAAGAAAACCTTTTTAACAATGCAGATTTAACTCAAACATGCCATATGAGGACAAAAACAAAATATTTGCCTAAAGTCAAGTGCAGCAATGAAAGAGTTAAGGGCTTGATAGCTAGGGGGGGAAACTCCGTGATGCCCTCCTTCCTTCAGTATTTTTGCTTACAAGTAGGTAGTCTTCGTCTTTCAGCTATTCGTTTAGAGATCATTTGAAGTCACAACGGCACTGAAAATAGTGGGGTTTCACTGCCCTCACAGATACAACTGTCACAACATCCCCACAGTCACGTAATCAAACTCCAGAGGCATGAGGAGTATATATAATTATACAGGGTGCATTCCAAAAGTAATGCAATTATTTTTTTAAAGTAATTTATTGAACAGATTTGAACAAACACTTAAAATTCTTCAAAGTACTGTCCTTGGGCCTATACACATTTTTTCCAGAGACTCTGCCATGACCAGTACGTGCCCCGGAATGCGTCTTTGGGGACCTCTCGCGAGATCTTCGTCACGGCTGATTGGATCTCTTCTATGGATGAAAAACGCACCTGGCCACAATGCGCTACGAGTCCATGAGTTCCTGGCTAAACACCAGGTGCCAACGCTGCCCCACCCCCTATAGTCCTGACGTCGACCCAGCAGACTTCTTTTTGTTCCCAGCCCCGAAAGGAACCCGTTTTTCGTCCACAGAAGAGATCCAATCAGCCATGATGAAGACCTTGCGAGAGTTCCCCAAAGACGCCTTCCAGGGCATGTACCAGTCATGGCAGAGTCACTGGAAAAAAATGTGTAGAGGCCCAAGGACAGTACTTTGAAGAATTTTAATTGTTTGTGCAAATCTGTTCAATAAATTACTTTAAAAATAATAATTGCATTACTTTTGGAATGCGCCCTGTAAGAATTGAGCATCCCAGGGTCATCTGGTCACTGTACGCGACTTTCTCAGCCAGCTTCCAACAAGCAAAAACTAGATCATGCCCCCTCCTTCTCTGACCATTAAATGTTATGTGTGGATGTGATTGAGTAAATTGACTGCTTTTTTTAAGATTATGGGGTTTTAGCTTACAATTTTAACTATTAGATTTGTATACATATTGTTTTGTATTGTATTTTGTGAGCCGCCCCGGGTCTAATAAATAATAATAATATAAAAAAACAATGGGAGAAGCCATATTAACAACTGTGTGATTCACTCAACAACCGTAGTGGTTGACTTAACTGTTGCCAAAAAGATTCTCAAATCGGGTGTGACACATTTAACAACTGTTTTGGTTAGCAATGGTATTTCTGGGTCCCAACTAGTGTAAGTTGAGGACTACCTGTATTTTACTTCATGGTTAATTCAGGGCTGATTGGGGGGCTACCACTGCAAAGACAATGAATGCCCCTGGTGAACGGGTCTTGTGTGATTGCTCCTGTGGCGGCCATTTTGTAAACAGTTAAACTGGTGCCATTTTCTTTCCACATTCATGACACATTCTTAAAAATATGAAATGTAACTCTGAGTTTAAGATTCCTGCACTTAGTAGAGCAAATGCTGTTCTTATTTAGTATGAACCAGTTCTGTGGGAGGTTATAGAAATCTTTCAGGGTTACAAAATATATCATGAACACTTTTGGTTAATCTTTGGTCCTATACAGTGAAGGGCTACCAAACTTTTTACTACTGAACTGTGGGCGTGGCTTATGCAGGATGCCCTGCATTTTCTTTCAATAACTTTCAGTGCAAATTGGGTGCTCTGGGATGGAGCGCCATTTTTGCTACCCCACTGCTTCCCCCCCCCCCCCCGGTCCAGGCAGTAGCCCACCCCTGGTCCTATATGACCTAAAATATCCCATCTCATCAGCTACATAAATCATATACTTCTGTAGTTCATGGAAGTCAGTGGAAATGTTTCATTCTCCATTAATTTTTATTGTGCCAAGTTTGTAATGTGTCTCCAGGCCCCACTGTGTTCCAAACGGATCTCTCTAGCTCTCTAGCTCTGCTGGTACTCCGCTCCTATTCTTTCCACCAATGTAAACAAAATTAGGCTCTGCTTTGCTGGAGCTGGGATTCTCACTCTCACTGCCAGGAGATAAATATATGAGATTTTGCAGCCTCGTTATTCCTGGAAGTTACTGCATAGTTTCAGCATTCTGACCAATTCTAGGAAGTCTGCAATATTCTTGCGGGAAAGAAATAAAGGAATAAGAACAATTCAATAATTTCAGAAAAGGAACATTTCCAGGTAGGGTGCTAAGGTAGATAAGAGTCTTCAGAGAGGGACGGCATACAAATCTAATAAATAATAATAAAGATGAAAAATAAGTCAGGGGTCCAGCTCCTTAATAGGTCACCAGATGTTATCATAATTTCTTTCCTTTATTTATTACAATAGGTTACAAAGCACTGAAAACACTGACTTACAACTAGTCCTCAAAGTTATGGCCATCAAAACACTCCCATGGCCATTTGATGATAATTTGGCAATAGGCTCACATTTACCACAGGCGCATCATTCTGCGGTCACATGATCACAATTTGGGGCTGTTCTATCCCAAGCCTACGCAGATTGAAAACAAAGGAGGAATCCAAGTGCTGATATTTCAAATCAATCTTTTATATAGAAAGCATCGTTTACATAAGCCAAATCCATGCATGTGACTTCATCCTGGCAGTTTCTCAGTGAGAGGAGTTAAAAAATAACAGTCCAGCAGCTAGGCTGCTACCAAAGATCAAAGCTAATTGCACATTCCTTTATGAGATAAGGATTCTTCAGTTTCACTGACTTACAGTTACAGCTTTCCAGACTCTCCGCAGACAGGGCAATTCCATTCCAAGGATTTTAGCAGAGAAATAACAGTTGGCTAGCGTAACATGGCTGGAACCCCAAACATCAACTGACTCTATTACAAAACGTTGAAACTCTACCCCGAATTTTCCATTAGCAACCCTTAAATACCTATGGGGAGTGGTCAACAATTCCTTAAAGTTAACAAACTACAGACTACTTCCTTTTCCCATACAAGTATTCTTGTCTTTTTCTTAGTCTTCTAAAGTGGACATCTAACAAAGGCTCATGGTCTTCCTCCTCCTCCTCTGAGTCAGACCCTACTGTCATTGGCATATCTCTGGTGGTCTTTCAGATTCATCCAGGTCTATTTCCCCCTCGCTGTCATTCTCTGCATCAGCTGGCAAAACCACTGGCCCAATATACCAAGATGGGCCTGGCTCATCCTCCTCAGAATCTATCATTACCAGAGTTGGTCGAAGACCACTCACAACACTGGCCATCTTGGCTAGCTTCCAAGAAGCAAAGTCAAGTGGAGAAGATGGATTTGCTTAAGGATTGTGTGATTCACTTAACAATTGCAATGATTCACTTAATGGGGGGGAGAGGTGTCAGAGATAAGATGAGGTGGACCAGAGATGAAATTGGAATTACAGATAGTCCTCGAATTAGGACCACAATTGATCTCAAAATTTCATTTCTAAGTGAGATTTTCGGACCCCATTTTACAGTCTTTTGGTTGTTAAGTGAATTACTACAGTTACTAAGTTAGTAACATGATTGTTAAAGTGAATCTGGCTTCCCAATTGATTTTGCTTGTCAGAAAGTCTGACAAAAGGTGGTCACATGACCCGGGGACACTGTAACCATCATTAATATGAGTCGATAGCAATAGCAATAGCATTTAGACTTATATATCGCTTCACAGGGCTTTACAGCCCTCTCTAAGTGGCTTACAGAGTCAGCATATATTGCCCCCAACAATCTGGGTCCTCATTTTACCACCTTGGAAGGACGGAAGGCTGAGTCAAACTTGAGCCTGGTGAGATTCGATCTGTCAAACTGCTAGCAGCCATTAATCAGCAGAAGTACCCTGCAGTACTGCACTCTAACCACTGCACCACCTTGGTTCTTGCCAAGTATCTGACTTTTGATCATATGACCAAGGGGATGTTGCAAAGATGGTAAGTGTGAAAACTGGTCACAAGTCACTTTTTTTCAGTGTTGTTGCAACTTTGAACAATTGCTAAACAAGCTGTTGTAAGTCAAGAACTGCCTGCATTCATGTATATTATTAAAATACAACTGAATTGAACAGAATGACTGGAGCCTTTTCTTATAGAATATAACATTGTAAAAATATGATCTTGGCTGTGTTGTATTGACATAATAATAATAATAATAATAATAATAATAATAATAATAATAATAATAATAAATGATAGTAACATATTATACTACATACTATGATAAGAAACCTACTAAGAATATTTATCAATGACTCTTCTATATGGCTAAGTCTTAAAGTTCAATGCATTGTATAATAATAGCTATCAAAGTAATATATCATTAAAGTTTTACTAACATAATCATCAATGTAATTTGAATAATAAGCAATAAAGAATTGACAGTACATTAATACCAACCAACAATCAAGAGTCCAAAAAACCTCAGCAGAAAAGATTTTTCAAAACTGTTGCAAAAGGTGCCAGGTCAGTGCCAAACAATTTAGGTTTATCTTGGGACCATTTCATCTCAAGCTGTCTGCAAGCCACTTTCCACTTCCCAGAATTCACTGGGGGATAAGAGGTGTAGCAGGAGCTGGCTGTTTTCAAGTTAGAAATCAGACATTAGAAACAACCCACAGATAGATGGATGATATTGACCAGAAGATAAAAGAGCTTTAATGAAAGACCACAGAGAGCTAGAATTGACCAACAGTGTTCAATTTGTTGTCGCTGTTTTGCAGAAATCACTGTATCAGGAGAGTCCTCAATTGCAAAGATATTTTCTCTATGTGTCTTAAGTCCTCATTAAAAAGCCCTTTTCTCAGAACAGAAGGGGCGTACATAAGTGCACTAGTGTGATTAGATTAGATTAGATTTATTGGATTTATATGCCGCCCCTCTCCACAGACTCGGGGCGGCTCACAACAATGGCAAAAACAGTACATAGTAACAAATCTAATATTTGGCAATCTAAATTACAGTTTTAGGTTAAAAAAATTCATAAAAGCAACCCCAATATATATAAAAAACAAGCACAAAAAACAAGTGCCTTTCCTCCCCTGTCCAATTGTCTTTCCTTTATCTCATATATCATATATATTTTCTTCCTTTCATATATCTTCTCCTCTATTTTATATTTTTCTTTATATATATTACCTCATGTCTATGTGTATTGTGTATTGGACAAAATAAACAAACAAATAAATAAATAACTAGTCCAACATGCTGTTCTACAACGTTCTGCAGCCAACAGATGCCTGTGAAAAATCCAGTTGCAGAATAACTCCAACTTTTATTTTTGAATTTACTTAGCTGCCCACCCTGCTTTGGTTCTGGACAATGTACAGTATACACAAACTAATACTGTATAATGAAGAGAAAGATAAGGGGTGATGTAATAGCAGTCTTTCAATACTTGAGGGCACGTCACAAAGAAGAAGGGGTCAACCTATTCTTCAAAGTACCTGAAAGCAGAACAAGAAATAATGGGTGGAAAATCAATAGAGATTCAACCTAGAAGCAGGGAGAAAATTTCTAACAATAAGAACAATTAATCAATGGAACAGCTTGCCTTCAGAAGTTGTGGGTGTCCCATTACTGGAGGCCTGAAGAGACTGGACAGCCATTTTTTCCAGAAAGGTTAAGGTCTCCAGCTTTTAAGGACCTCTCTAAGTGGGTTACAGAGTCAGCCTATTGCCCCCAACAATCTGGGTCCTCATTTTACCCAATCTCGGAAGAATGGAAGGCTAAGTCAATTTTTGAATATAACTGAACAATGTAACCCAGATGTAACACTTGAAAGAGATGAGGGGATAGGGATGTGGGGGATCTTAAATTTGAAGTGTATTAATAGACAAACACATAAAGATAAAAGAAATAGATTAAAGGAATATATACGGAATAAAATAGGAAAAAAATGTAAAACTGTAAAAGAATTCAAGTTTCTCCAGAAAAAATGGAGAAAGTACAGCAAAGGAAGAAGGAAAGGAAGAGAGGAGTAAGAAGAAAGGAAGAGGAGGAGGAAAGAAGAGAAGAGGGGAGAAGAGAATGAGGAGAGGGCAGGGGAAGAAGTAGGGGAGAAGGAGAAAGGAAGGGGAAGGAGATTTAGAAAGCGAAAGATGAATGGAAGGTAAAAGAAGGAAGGGCTGTTTGAGATGGGAAAGGAGGATGGTAAAAAGCAACCTCGAACGAACAAAGCATTGAGATAAATATAGAATACATGTATAAAGATTTTGCAAAATAATGAGATGAAAAATGACATGATAAATATGTGAAAATATCTGTATGAAAATAAAAATAAAAACCTTTTTCATTAAAAAGAAGATCTCCAACTCAAGTAGGAAGCTGGATATGGGTATCAAACTCATGTCATCACAGCAGTGTCACATGACATATACGGACTTCTCCCCTTCACTAAACCGTGCCTGGGCATGGCCAGCGCATGAAGCATCCGGCCTGTGGAGCGGGAGATTGACAGTCCTGGAATAGAAAATCTCCAAAGTCCTTTCCAACCCTATGTTCTATGTTCAAAAGAAGCAGCAGAATTTATCTATACTGCTCAAAAAAATTAAAGAGAACACTCAAATAACACATCCTAGATCTGAATGAATTAAAGATTCTCATTGAATATTTCATTTGCACAACTATTCCAGTTGCACAACAGCATGTGAAATTGACTGTCAATCAGTGTTATTTCCTAAGTGGACAGTTTGATTTCACAGAAGTTTGATTTATTTGGAGTTATATTCTGTTTTTTAAGTGTTCTCTTTAATTTTTTTGAATAGTGCATTTGAACTCATTAAAACAATTAAAAACATAGTAGCAAAAACACTGGAAAGAGTGCAGTCACACTTATACCAGTCATTTAATAGGTTCCACACAACCATTTTGCCTTGACTACATGATGACTCTGGTCATCACCCACTGAGTCACAATTTGTTTTGCAGTTGTACAGACCTCAGTATTCATCTCATCCAACCTCCTGACCCAAGAATGTCATGTATTGGGCTTCAGTTCAGTTTAGCCAGCATGGTTAACATCTCCAGGGTATCAGGTTGTAAATAACTGATGCATATTTCCAACAAGAAAAGATAAATTTTGCAATGGAATTTGCTATTATTAAGATTACTATAACACCACTCTCTCTAAGCAGTTGTGTGGAGAATAAATGCCTGTGTTGATGGAGAACTCCTGCTGGGAACAGTATAAAATGTTAAAACTCTCGTTGTTCCTCGTGGATAATTGTTGCTGCTGGCATGATACATTTAGAGAGATACTTTCTGATTAGAAAGATACTCAAAGGGCAGAATCCAATTCATTTTATTTAAATCCTTTTTTTCTTCTGTGCATGCACAGAAGCAAAGTTTTGATACTGTACATGCGGTCACCATTTTGTTTTCAGTGGGGTTTTGTTTTAGTTCTTGGAGGGGGTTGGACTGCGCATGCGTGCACGTGCTCATAAGATGTCACCACATGGTGTGGGAGAAGCGAACAGGCAGCTAGGCAAAGTGGTACCTGTTGTGTTTGTTTAAATAAATTGAAGAAATTCACTGATTGGTTAAGACGCGGCTAAATGTAAGTTGCCGCCAAAGTTAAACGGTTGTCAGTTAGAACAGTGTTTTTCAACCAGTGTGCCGTGGCACACTAGTGTGCCGCGAGACATGGTCAGTTGTGCCGCGAAGCTCAGAGAGAAAGAAAGAAAGAGAGAAAGAAAGAAAGGGAGAGAGAGAGAGAAAGAGAGAGAGAAAACAAGAGAAAGAAAGAGAGAAAGAGAGAGAGAGCAAGAGAGGGAGGGAAGGAGAGAGAGAGAGAGAAAGACATAGAGGGAGGGAGGGAGAGAGAGAGAATACTAATATCAAACGACCTAAGTGCTAAAGCCCACTGCAACAATATCGCCAAAAAGGCTTCCAGAGTTGTTAATCTGATCCTACGTAGCTTCTGCTGACTAGAGCCTACAAAACCTATGCCAGACCCATTCTCGAATACAGCTCATCTGTCTGGAACCCATACCACATCTCAGACATCAACACTCTCGAAAACGTCCAAAGATATTTCACCAGAAGAGCCCTTCACTCCTCCACTCGAAACAGAATATCCTACGAAAATAGACTAACAATCCTGAGTCTAGAAAGCTTAGAACTGCGGCGCCTAAAACACGATTTAAGTATTGCCCACAAGATCATATGCTGCAACGTCCTTCCGGTCAACGACTACTTCAGCTTCAACCGCAACAACACAAGAGCACACAACAGATTCAAACTTCATATTAACCGCTCCAAACTTGACTGTAAAAAATATGACTTCAACAATCAAGTTGTCGAAGCGTGGAACTCATTACCGGACTCAATAGTGTCAACTCCCAACCCCCAACACTTCTCCCTTAGACTCTCCACGATTGACCTCTCCAGGTTCCTAAGAGGCCAGTAAGGGGCGTATATAAGTGCACTGATGTGCCTATCGTCCCCTTTCCAATTGTCTTTCCTTATCTCATATGTCATATATATTCTCTCCTTATCTATCTATCTATCTATCTATCTATCTATCTATCTTCTCTCCTTATCTCTTATATCATATATACTCTCTCCCTCCCATCTACTTCTCTTCTTTTTACTTTCTATCATCATATATATTACTTAATGTCTATTCTCTTCCATATGTATTGTATATTGGACAAAGAATAAATAAATAAATAAAATAAAATAAATAAAAAAATAGAAAGAGAGAAAAAAAGAGAGGAAGGAAGGAAGAGAAAGAAAGAGGGATGGAGAGAGAGAGAGAGAGAGAAAGAGGAAGGAAGGGAGAGAAAGAGGGAGGGAGAAAGAAATATAGTGAAGGGGAGGAAGAGAGAGAGAGAGAATTTTTTTGTCCAAACTTTTTTAGCACCCCCCCCCCGCTCAATGTGCCCCAGGGTTTCGTAAATGTAAAAAATGTGCCGCAGCTCAAAAAAGGTTGAAAATCATTGAGTTAGAAAGCCCGCGTATAAGAAAAGGTATAAATAGGGCAACAGGTTAGCCATTGCCCTTGTTGGGAGTTGCCTTTCAGGAGAACGCTTCCTCGTTGTGTTTTGTGAATAAACGTGTTATGAACAAACAGAAGTCCCCGGTGTAGTGATTTAACAGTACCCATCTCTGCCTGTAGCCAGGGGTGATCTGCTGCCTGGACGGGGGTGGGGGGGTGGGACATAGTGGGGTAGTGAAAATGGAGCTCCACCCCAGAGCACCTAATTTGCACTGAAAGATGTTGAAAGAAAATGCAGGGCGTCCTGCATAAGCCACGCCCACAGGGTGGTAGTAAAAAGTTTTCTAGCCCTTCACTGCTGGTAGCCCATTATCCCACTGACTGTCCAGTAAAAATACAAATCTCATGCTGATTTTCAGGCTGACTTAAATGGTATTTCACTGAATTAAACCACTGTTTCATCCTTGGGTCCTTTAAAGAAAGGGTGAAATCAATTTCCCTTTGCCTAAAGGTAGCAATAGTCTGAGAGCAGGGAATTAAATTTGTTTTTCAAACCTTGCAGCAGCCCATTTGTTCTAACCCCAATGGGGGAAAAACTGGTAGAGATCATTTTTTTTAAGGTGGTGGAATGAGTATGTCAGTGCTTTACAAGCTTTAAGATTCTAATTTTGTCCTTTAAGCAGCCATGTCCACACTCAAAATGTTTAAAGATTACGGTTTTACAATCTGTGGCCACATTATTAATCTGCACCCCATTTCAGTAGTCCTGAAGTTTTTTTTTAATCTTTACAGTACCTTTGAGAAACTTAATCCAATTTCCTTAATTTGATCATCTCCAGAAATTCTGGATCAAAAGTACAAAATCCCAAATCAGTAAAAATTGTGTGAGTTGTCAGTGGTGTCTACAAAATATAGAAATATAGAAATATAGAAGATTGATGGCAGAAAAAGACCTTATACTATTTCATGTATTTTATCTTAGGATGGATATATGTTTATCCCAAGCATGTTTAAATTCAGTTACTGTGGATTTACCAACCACGTCTACTGGAAGTTTGTTCCAAGCATCTACTACTCTTTCAGTAAAATAATATTTTCTCATGTTGCTTCTGATCTTTCCCCCAACTAACCTCAGATTGTGCCCCCTTGTTCTTGGGTTTGCTTTCCTATTAAAAACACTTCCCTCCTGAACTTTATTTAACCCTTTAACATATTTAAATGTTTCGATCATGCCCCCCCTTTCCCGTCTGTCCTCCAGACTATACAGATTGAGTTCATTAAGTCTTTCCTGATACGTTTTATGCTTAAGACCTTCCACTATTTTTGTAGCCTGGAACCTTTATTTAAAAGTTTCAATCATGTCCCCCCCTTTCCCTTCTGTCCTCCAGACTATACAGATGGAATTAAAATATACAGTAGTTTTATTTTTTTTTAAAAAAAAATATGTGAAGGTGCTCTGCAAATTTTGACCTCAACATTGTGATCGACCTCTGATCTACCTCTCAGAACTGACATCTAATATAATTGAAGGACACCAAATTAAGAAAGTCAGTTCATTCAGAGAAAATTTCCTTGACTTGTAGCATCTGCACGGCATTATCCAACCATAACTGGCCAAAGTGTTACAAATCTGTCCTCATTCCAGTTGTATTGGCACAACCACAAGTGGATGACTAGATGAAGCTATGTGTCATTCATGCAGACGTCCCTCCTTTCCTTTCTCTCTGTCTCAAATCTCCTCTTCCCAGACAGATATTTTGAGACAGAATGACAAGAACGGTTCACAGTCCAAACTGGGTCCTACACTTCCTGTTATTTCATTGCGAGGCCTTTTTCATGAGAAGAGTTTGCAGACATAATGTCATAGGTCAGAATAAAAAGTAAACCTGGCTGTATAAACATCTACAGCAGTGATGGTGAAGCTTTTTTGGTTCCTGTGCCAAAAGGGTGTGTGTGTGTACATGCCAGCACGTGCAACGTACACACACCCATTCCCTCCCCACACATATGCACACACATACACACCGCTTCCTACTGTGCATGTGCACAACTCTCTCACAGTGATGGGCTACTACAGGTACGATCAGGTACGCAATACCAGTAGCAAAAGTTTGATTTTTTTTTTCCCCTTCTGGGCTCTGGGTATGTTTTTCCTATCGCAGTAAGTGAGGTTGAATGTGTATAATTTTAGAAGATCTGATACGGGGTCACACATGCACATGTCAGGGGCACACAGCTATGTGTGCATTCCAGAATTTCCTACCAGGATAAAGCACCTGATCGCACTGGCTGATGCCCACCACTGGATATAGCTCTGTGTGAAGTGAAGGGCCACCAAAACGTTTAGTACCATACTGTGGGCGTGGCTTATGCATTTTCTTTCAACACCTTGTAAAAATAAACATGTCAAAGCCCCGGCGGGGACCACCTTGTAAAAATAAACATGTTTATTTGACGTCACAGAGACATCACTTCCTGGCTTTCGGTGCAGAGGCTGGGGGAGCGGTGTGTGTGGGGAGCATTTCTCCATTGGGAAAGTAAGATGGTGGCAAGTTTCTTGGTGCGTTAAAGCCGCCGCCGAGGTGGTCCCCGCCAAGAAACTTGCCACCGTCTTACTTTCCCAACGGAGAAACGCTCCCCACACCCACCGTGCGTGCCCATCCTCCTTCCGATGTCAAAGGGGAGGGGGGCGGTGGCAGGCAGAGGGGAATGCCCTGCCCCCACTCCTCCAGCCTCCCCACGATGGGATTCCGGGGGTGGGGCTTTGACATCACGGAGACGTCACTTCCTGGCCAGCCGAGGCGACCAAACACGACCCCGAACTTTGCCCGAAGTTTCAAAAAAATTTGGGTTCGTGTTCGGCATACCGAGCACCGCAAAATTCGGTATGGACCCGAATTGTGCGAGTTCGGTTCACCCATCACTACCTACTATATAAAGTGTATGTGCACACACACACACACACACATGCACAGCTCTTCTAAAATTATACACATTAAACCTCATTTACTGTGATAGGGAAAATATACCTAGAGCCCAGAAGTGAAAAAAACAGGGGGGGAATCAAAATTTTGCTACCGGTACTGCGTCCATGACCGTACCCCTAGGAGCCCACCACTGTCTGTGTGTCACCTGTGGCATATGTGCCATAGGGTTGCCATCACTGCTCTACAGGCTAGGGGCGAAATGAAACAAAACACTGAGGTAAGTCTCTATAACAGCTGTTCCCCTCCTTAATCAGCACAAATTTCACTCTTGAAATAAAGCAAATGTTTTTTGCATGGGTTCCTCGTCTGGGTATGAATCACAGTTTTGCATTTGAACCCGTGACTCAGAAGAATAGTTGCCAGAGGGTGGCAGTAAAATAGGCTGGCACATTTATAATATGGAAATCTGTCCACCTCTTGAAGAATTCTGTCTCTCTAGTGGTGTGGAAAAATATTAATGGAGCCCTGACGCCGCCTCTAATAGTTGGCTGTTTTGAAAGCTGTGGGCATATGCCGATGTCAAAGAATTATTTTAGGAATTATGGTCTTAAAAGTGTTCTTCATTCTTTTCTTGGCTAGCAAAAGAAGTTCCAAAGGAATGAAAACAACGAGACTTTAATTAGAATAATTGAAAACAGTGTTTCTCAACTTTAGTCCCTTGAAGATGGGTGGACTTCAGTTCCCAGAATTCCCAGTGGCTGGCTAGGGAATTCTGGGAGTTGAAGTCCATCCAATGATTCAGACATTTTGATTTAAAATATACATTTTGATTGTGCATCTTTCACCATACTCACAAACCCAATTTAAACTTATTTACTATGTTAAAGGCATTTTGGCTGTGGGGCAAAGTGTGGAAGTGACAATTTAGATTCTCAGGTGTGGTAAGAAGTTGGTTATCAAGGGATCTTTCTTTCCTCTAGCCTTTTTCACAGCGCGTAGTTAAAAACATGACTTCATTACTGAGCAATGAGGGTGCTTTCTGAAATACTCCCTAATAGCTTTTAATAACTGTTGACTACTAGCTATAAAACACATCTTGACATGATTTAACCAATGAGTACAGCACAAATCTCACTTGTCAAAAGGGAGAACTCTGTGGAGGAGGGGAATAGGAGGAGAAGAGGAGAAACAAATCATATAAAACTGATTCTCTTTTGCAAGCCATCACTCTCTGCTTGAAGTATTTTCTTCGTCTCTGAGGATCAAAAAGAAGTACAGAAAGTTCCTTGGGCAGCCTTTATAAGGCCCCCTGCAAAAGGGGGTGAGGCCACCAAGGAAGATTTTTAAAGGCGGTGAAGGTGTAAAGTAGAACTTAATAAAAAGGTTAATATAAACTTAAATTGGTTTTCCTATTTGCACACACATTTACTGCGCTCCCAATCTTTTCACATTTCAACCTTTTCACATCTCTCAAGCACACATACTCTGCAGTATGATGGATGACACAAGAATTTGCTCCTGATGGACAAACAAAACATCAACAGACATTGGGGGCAACCAGTAATAGGCAGCCAATTTTTTTATTGCCACACTGGGGGTGTGGTTTATTTTATGGGTGTGGCTTGATGGTCATGTGACTGGGTAGGAGTGGCTTGCCAGCCATGTGGCCAGGTGGGAGTGGCTTGAACGATCATCATAGTTCAAGTGAACTGTCATTGTTGCATGATGCCTTTTCATCTCAGCTGTGGACAGAGTAAAGGCTTCACGAGGGGGAAAAGACTGCAGCCCAGACTGCTTCGGCACAGTGTGGCTCTCCTGGCCTTGGGAGGTGGCCGTGTGAGGCTGGAGGGAAGCCGGGCAGGAGAGAGGGAAGCTTGTCTGAGGCCAGGAAGGAGGAAAGAGGAAAAAAGCAAGGAGCGCACATCAGCAGCAGCAGCAGGGGGGGGGGAAGGAGAGCTGAGCTGAGATTGGTAATCCAGGAAGCTACTGCCACTGGTCAGCTGGAGCTGTGCATGTAGCTTCATTTCTGCCAGTGGAATTGCCTGCTGCCCACCCTGGGGGCTACCCAGAAATCCTGATGGGCTTCACTTAGCCCAGTGATGGCAAACCTTTTTTTCCTTGGGTGGCAAAAGAGCACGCATGTGCTCTATTGCACATGCATAAGTGCCTACACCCATAATTCAATGCCCGGGAAGGGCGAAAACAGCTGACCTGCCCCCTGGAGGCCCTTTGGTGGCTGGAAATGGCCTGTTTTTCAACTTCCAGTGGGCCCTGTAGGCTTGTTTTTCACCCTCCCCAGGCTCCAGATGCTTCCCTGGAGGCTCTCTGGAAGCGAAAAACGCCCTCCCGGAGCCTCTGTGTGAGCCAAAAATCAGCTGGCCAGCACACGAATGCACATTGAAGTTGAACTAAGGCAACGGCTCACGTGCCAGCAGATATGGCTTTGCGTGCCCCCTGTGGCACCTGTGCCATAGGTTCTCCATCACTGACTTAGCCATTCACTGGGGTGGAAAGTTATACACACATGCTCTAAAGTTTGCCAGTATGATTAACAGAATTGAAATGACGTTGTAGGTCAGTGATGGCAAACCTGTCTTGGCTCAGATGCCAAAAGGTTGTGCAGGCAGGTGATAGAATGCACATGCATGCCCACGCCCCTAATGCAATGCCCTCCCACGCGCATGAGCACAACCCCCCACACTGCCTCCCTGTGCATGCACACAGGCATTACTGAAGTCTCTGGACTTCCGGTAGGCCTGTTGGGTCGGGTTTTTTGCTGTCTCCAGGGTTCAGGAAGCTTTCCTGAATTTGGGGAGAGCAAAAGTACCTGGGAAAAAAAACTGAAAATTAGCTGACCAGCATGCACATGTGCACTGGAGCTGACATAGGGCAACACCTCGCATGCCCTCCGATATGGCTCTGCGTGCCACCTGTTGCACCCATGCCATAGGTTTTCCATCACTGTTGTAGGTCATCTGGTCCTGCTTCTTACCCAAACAAGGCCTTTCACATATGTCCTGGTAAATAAATTGTGGTTGGTAAATCCACAGTAACTGAATTTAAACCTGCCTGGGATAAACATATATCCATCCTAAGATAAAATACAGGAAATAGTAAAAGGGCAGACTAGATGGACCGTGAGGTCTTTTTCTGCA
The DNA here is from genome assembly GCF_031021105.1 of Erythrolamprus reginae. Lineage (NCBI taxonomy): Eukaryota > Metazoa > Chordata > Lepidosauria > Squamata > Dipsadidae > Erythrolamprus > Erythrolamprus reginae. The sequence continues at coordinate 36,511,551 of NC_091950.1, read as the reverse complement.
ATCAGTCTTCTATGTTTCTATGTTTCTTTATTTCAAGTTTAGTTTTGAGAAATGCAACTTAGAGGTTCAGTTTCATTGCAGAGACATTGGACCAAGGGTGAAATGTTCCCGGTTTGCTTGTGGCTGTCAATCATCAGAGAGCCAGTCACAAAAGGAGCATGAGGCTCCGCCCACTCACCTGGATGCCGCCATTTGGGTTCTTTTATAAAATGACCAATCTTGAGTTAAGTACGGCGGGACACCATCGGCGGCAGCAGCCGTGGGGGGAGATGGACGACTGACAAAACTCAAAACGCTCAAAAAAGCTTGCCTGTTCTTTCCCATTAAAACATAGTTGGCAGAGGGTGGCGGCTTCGATGGTGTCTGCAGGGCCCCTCTCTTGTAGGTCTCACTGCAGGGCTTGGAGGGCTGGAGGGAGACTGCAGCGGGAGTTGTGGGTCCCGCAGCATCAGGACAGGTTTGGCTCGTCGATTTGGGGCACGGAAGCGACTTAGAAACATAGAAACATAGAAGACTGATGGCAGAAAAAGACCTCATGGTCCATCTAGTCTGCCCTTATACTATTTCCTGTATTTTATCTTAGGATGGATATATGTTTATCCCAATTTGGGTCAGATTGCCGGCTTGCAGCAAGCCCAACAGCAAGAGGGCTGGATGGGCGAGGGGCATCGTGGCGGCGGTGGTGGGGCACTGCGGAGCTGGAGCAAGTGAGTGTGCTTCTGCAAACTGGGCGCTTGAAAAAAGCGGGACTTTTTAAAAACAACACGAGGCACGGGAAAAAATCCTAAAAAGTGTGAGTGTCCCGCTAAAAGTGGGATGTCTTCTCACTTTATTCTTTTACCATCTGTGCATGCGCTAAGCATTCTGTGCATGCACAGAGGATAGAAGAACCCAAATGGTGGCATCCAGGTGAGCGGGCAGAGCTTTGCACTCCCTTCGCCACCAGCTCTGTGACGACTGACAGACACAAGCAACCGGGAGTATTTCACCCCTGCATTGGATTGCACTAGGGGTGGGTTCCACTTACCTTCCCTGCCAGTTTGCAAAATCACATCGTGCAAAACAACTGGAACCATCATGTCGTGCAAAACATCGGAAATGATCCTCTGAGCATGAACAAAAGGCTTTGTGAGCCATGGTGACCGGGGGACCGGTTCGGGAGCATGGACCATCGGTCATCATTGCCAGTTTGGCGAGTGGTAGTAAATTTCCGCTACCGGTTCAAACCAGCAACCACCCACTACTGGTCACTGCTCCCACTAACATCACCACTAAGGCCCTTGATTACTTCATGATTTTGAGAGCTGCTACTTTTTGTTGATCTTTCTATGCATTTTTTTTTAAAAAAAAATTAACATTACAGCAATAATGAAATAGTCATCTTAATAGATTTTTAGTACAGGCAGTCCCCAACTTGCATAATCATCCCATTCCAGAAAACCTTGCAAAACCTGATTTTTTTTTCATAAGTCAAAGTCAAATCAGTTGCGAATGATATCAAAAGACAGTCGTTTCGATGCAAGATGACAAAGGAACTACATTGTTAAATGGGAATGAGAGAGAGCAGAGAGGCTTCTAGAAAAAGGTGTGGTTTACAGAAAGTTTTGTGTTAAATGGAGTTTGTGTAATTTCTTTTTTACTCATTTTTGTTCTAATTGAGGTTGGCTATAGTACACATTATTTTAAATTTAGAGTACAATTTTCTTCCATATTTAAATGAGAGACACTGAATTCCTTGAAGTTTATGTTATTTATATTTATTTATTAATTGGATTTCTATGCCGCCCCACTCCGAAGACATAAAAAAACAGTGTTACATTAAAATTAATCCAATTAAATTAAAATTATATAACTATCTAAAATCCCTAATTCTATTAAAATCAAGCACACCCATTCGTACAACAACCATACAATCATTCGTTGGCCAGGGGGCTAAGATCCAATCGGCCCAAACTTGATGACATAAGTGAGTCTTAAGACTCTTACAAAAGGCGAGGAGGGTGGGGGCAGTACAAATCTCTGGGGGGGGAGCTGATTCCAGAGATCTGGGCCCCCCACAGAGAAGGCTCTTCCCCTAGGTCCCACCAAACGACATTGTCTAGTTCAGTGATTTTCAACCTTTTTTGAGCCGCGGCACATTTTTTACATTTACGAAACCCTGGGGCACATTGAACAGGGGGGGGGGCTAAAAAAAGTTTGGACAAAAAATTCTCTCTCTCTCTTCCTCCCTTTCGCTATATTTCTCTCTCCCTCTTTCTCTCCCTTCCTCTTTCTTTCTCTCTCGCCATCCCTTTCTTACTCTTCCTTCCTTCCTCTCTTTTTTGCTCTCTTTCTCTCTCCCTCCCTACCTCCCTCTATGTCTTTCTCTCTCTCGCTCGCTTTCTTTCTCTCCTGCTCTTCTTGCTTTCTTTCTCTTGTTCTCTTTCTCTCTCTTGCTTTCTCTCTCTCTCTCTCTCTTGTTCTCTTTCTCTCTTGCTCGCTCTTTCTCTCTCTTGCTTTCTTTCTCTTTCTTTCTTTCTCTCTCTCTTGCTTTCTTTCTCTCTCTGAGCTTCGCGGCACACCTGACCATGTCTCACGGCACACTAGTGTGCCACGGCACACTGGTTGAAAAACACTGGTCTAGTTGACGGAACCTGGAGAAGACCAACTCTGTGGGGCCTGACAAGTTGCTGGGATTCATGTGGTAGTTTAGGATTTTATTTTTAAAGAAAAAACAAAGGTGACCAAGGACATGGTTGAGATATATAAAATCAAACACAGCAAGGACAGAAGGGACAGAGGCAACGTTTTCTCCCTCTCTTAAAATATTAGGACAAGAAGATGTACAGTAAAGTAACAGAGATGATTTAGAACAGACAAAAGAAAACACTTTTTTACACACTATTTAATGAACCTGTCAAAGTCAATGCTACAAAATGTGGTAGTGATCATTATCTTGGATGACTTGAAAGGGAGATTGGATAAAGTTGTGAAGGAAGCTCAGTCAAAAAGTACTAGTTTTGGAGTCTCTATGTTACACCTGAGATGGGAATCACATACATCCCAACAACTGTTTCAAGAGAACAGCAGAGATTCCCATGACTCCACTTCCTATTAGTCTTCAAACATGACAACTTTAAGACTTGTGGACTTCAATTTCCAGAATTCTCCAGCCAACGTAGCATAGCTGGCTGGAGAATTCTTGGAGTTAACATCCACAAGTCTTAAAGTTGCCAAATTTAGGGACCCTGCTCCAGAAGCACCAGGTTCATAAGAACATAAGAAGAGCCATGTCACACAGTGGCCCACCAATTGTACATGGGGACCTTGAGCAGAAAGAGAAGGCAAACCCTCCCTTTCCCTTGACCCCCAACAAATGGTACCCAAGGGAATCCTGCCTGCCTCAACCAACATAGAGGCATCCATTTCAATAACTACCGATACACTTGGCAGCCATGAATCTGTCTAATCCTGCCTTGAAGCTATCCAGGCTGAGAGCTGTCACAACCTCTTCTGGAAGTGAATTCCATAAACTAACGACCCTCTGGGTGAAGAAATATTTTCTTTTATTTGTCCTCACTTTTATTTGTCCTCACTTTCTTCCCTATGAGCTTTAGGGAGTGCCCCCTTGTCCTAGTATTGTGTGATAGAGAAAATAATTTTTCTCTATCCACCTTTTCTATCCCATGCATAGTTTTATAAACTTCAATCAAGTCACCCCTTAAACACCATCTTTCAAGGCTGAAGAGACCAAGGCGTTGCAACCTGGTATCATAAGGGAGGTGCTCCATTTCCTTGATCATTCTTGTTGCATTTTTGCACCTTTTCCAGTTGCATTATATCCTTCTTGAGGTGCAGTGACCAGAACTGTACACAGTACTCCAAGTGTGGTCTCACCATTAATTTGTACAGAGGCAATATAACACTTGCTGACCTATTTTTGATTCCTTTCCTAATCATAGCAAGCATGTAATTTGCTTTTTTTTACTGCTGCTGCACACTGGGTTGACATCTTCATTGAGCTGTCCACCAAAACCCCAAGATTCCTTTCTTGGTCCCCATCAGTTGGTAGGTATAATTGGGGTTCTTTGCCCCGATATGCATAACTCTTATTTCACCACTGTGTGAAATAAAGTACTAAATGAAGATGGGCCTTAGTATGATCCAGGAAAGTAAATTTTAAATTATTTCATAAATTGACATCTGGGAAGACATGCATAGGAGGTGCACATGTCTAATTCCTGCATGTGCTTTAATTGATTTGCTGATCTTTTGTCATGATTTATAAGGAAGAAAATTTTTACTGGAGGTGGGAGGTTAGAAAAATTACAGGCATGGACATTATTTTTTTTATTTTCACAAAACACTAAGCTGGTTTCTTCATCATAGAAACATAGAAACATAGAAGACTGATGGCAGAAAAAGACCTCATGGTCCATCTAGTCTGCCCTTATACTATTTTCTGTATTTTATCTTAGGATGGATTTATGTTTATCCCAGGCATGTTTAAATTCAGTTACTGTGGATTTACCAACCACGTCTGCTGGAAGTTTGTTCCAAGGATCTACTACTCTTTCAGTGAAATAATATTTTCTCACATTGCTTTTGATCTTTCCCCCAACTAAGTTCAGATTGTGTCCCCTTGTTCTTGTGTTCACTTTCCTATTAAAAACACTTCCCTCTTGAATCGCTTATAATAGTCCCACAATTTCTTTTGTTTCGCTGTACTTTTAATAGTTTTGCTTCAATGGCTTGAGATGGCTTAGGAACTGAGTCATTTGCTGTTTTGTGAAATGGATCTCTTGTGTACACTCACAATGACAGCTACACTCCGTGACAGCTATATTATGACAACTCCCAAGAAAACCTTTCAAAATTCCAAATATGCCCAGTAATCTTCCAAAACTTGATAATACTCAAAGTTAAATAATACCCCTGCTTATGTTCTCACTCAGGAATGTTATGTTTTGTCCAAACAGTTCCATGGTGATATTAGAAAAAGACCCAAAAGAAGATCCAAGAGGGAATGCCAGATGTGAGAGACATTTCCTGCAAGGGACCATTCCCATTTAGGAAGGACACCTCCAAAGCTCATCTTCACCTTCAAATTCAGCAAACTTCTACGTTTTGATAATACTGCCAGAAAGCAGAATTCTTGCAAAACTACTGAAGGGAGAGAGGACACTTCTTTATAGAGGCATTTGGCTGACCCATTTATAACAAGAAGGAGGATCCAATGTTATGAGATTATGCATGGACTTCACTAGACTTCTGCATATACAGGTAAAATATTTTTTAATAAGCTTTCCTCACTTGTGCACCATCTAGCTAAACCCATCAAGAGAAACACACTGCAGAGCTAGAGGCAGCTTATATTTCTCCATTAGATCATCTCATCAGCAGAGGATACAAGAAAACGATGCGTTTTTATCAAAAGGCCTTCATTAAGTCAAACATATATCTGGCCCTTTGAAAAATTGTATGCTACTAACTTGCCTTAAATCTATTCCAGAAAGCTAGAAGCAATGAAGGGTCTTTTGGGCTTTGAAAGAAAATTGGTCTGAGAAACACAAGAAACAATATTTCTCTTTTGGGAATAAGTTGGGGGTTTTAAGGATGAAAACTGGTGTGTTTAGTCTTGCATAAACTTAGTACATCGATTTCCTCTTTTATTTTACTGATCTTTTACTACTAAGAAAAAAACAGCTGAAAATTGTCCATTAAATCACCAAATTCTGATGGTGAGGAGTGTGGTGGGATTCAAAAAAATGCATTAGCAGTTCTGTGGACGTGGCTTGGGCGAGTGGGCCATGGCTTGGGGGACGCGGCAGGGGAACGTTACTGCAAAATCTCCATTTTCTCCCATTCTTTGACTTGGGAGGCAGAGAATGGGAAGAGAAGCCCTTCATGGCATCGGACCAGAATATCTCCGAGACCGCCTTCTGCTGCACGAATCCCAGTGACCGATTAGGTCCCACAGAGTGGGCCTTCTCCAGGTCCCATCAACTAAACAATGTCGGTTGGAGGGCCCCAGGGGAAGAGTCTTCTCTGTGGTGGCCCTGACCCTTTGGAACCAACTCCCCCCAGATATCAGAGTTGCCCCCACCCTCCTTGCCTTTCGTAAGCTCCTTAAAACCCACTTCTGTCATCAGGCATGGGGGGACTGAGATATCTCCCCCGGGCCTATATAATTTATGTATGGTATGTTTGTATGTATGTCTGCTTAATAATGGGGTTTCTTAAATATTTTAAATTGTAAATTATTAGATTTGTCATGAACTGTTTTATTGTGTTGTGAGCCGCCCCGAGTCTACGGAGAGGGGTGGCATACAAATCTAATAAATGAATGAATGAATGAATGAATGAATGAATGAATGAATGAATGAATGAATGAATGAATGAATGAATAAATAAATAAATAAATGGAGGTGGGGCCAGCCAGAGGTGGTATTTAACTACTCAAAATTTCTACTACCAGTTCTTCAGAACCTGCTGGTGGAATCTTTAACCACTATGGTAACCGGGGTTGGCACTTGTGATCTGCATTCTAGTTACCTAGCATTATATAAGTTAAGTGTTGGATTCAAAATAAGTTGCAGGACATATGGTCGCCCGATTCTTCTTTATTAGGAATCGGCCTGCGTGGAATAGAATATGCAACAAAGTATACCGTCGGGATTCGCAGTTAAGGACAAGGCGCACTGCTTGGGTTTCTCTTTTAAAGGGATTTTTCTTGTAGGTGTGAATTTCTCAGCTGCGGTTTAGCCAATACGCAGCCAGTATGTAAATGATACCATTTAACATACAACATTACCATAATCTATTACATATTGGATATTTACATGAGTACACAGCATTAAGATCGCATCATGCTTTTAATATCAAGGTTGTTGGAGCTGGTTTTATTCCTTTTTTTATAGCTGGGGGCAAAACCTCTCTCTCTTTCCATATTTAAAACATGATGTAAGTTGAATCTTACTCCAACATTGGGTTGGAATGGGATCTTCCATCACACCTGAAAGCAACATGCAGGGACAACATGTAGCATATATAAGCATATAAAACCTGGCCACAACTTTCCAGCAGTTGCTACCTGAAATGGGGCTCTTATTCTTTGTTTCAAAAAGAGGCAAGCCTATCACTATTTGTAGTCAAAAAATATGTTGTTAAATGAATCATACCGTATACCTTTTGCCACGATTGTTAAATGAACAATGTAGTTGTTAAGTGATTTTCCTGTTGTCTTTGCCTGGTGGAAGTGTATTGGGACAGTCACAAATTGTGATTGCACAACCACAGAATGCTGCAACCATCCCTTTTATATATATATACATATTTTTTTAAAAAATAATTTATATTGAAATATATACATTAAAAAAACAATACAGGAAAAAAACATAAACACAACATACAAACAAACATTGACACACATATACACGAAAAAAGCAATATTTGAATTAAAATATTCCCATCCATTAAACACATTATCTCAAGGGTCATTTTCACATTACAGATGGGGAAAAAAAGTAACTCTATTTGATTTATATAAATATTTGTTCTGTTTTCTACCGCCTTATTTCAATCAATATTACAATACTTCAATTAATACAAATCAAATACTTTATTATATATCTTTAAATTAAATGACATTATTCTTCTTACTTTTATATCTAATTCATAAATATGCAACCATCCTAAGTGCATCCTGGTTGCCAAGGTCTTGGGGATACAGCAATAGTCATACCACTGGAGCTGCCCCAAATCTTTGGAGAAGGGCGGCATACAAATCTAATAAATAACAATAGCAATAGCAATAGCAATAACAATACCTATGAGGACTGGTTGTAAGTCAGATTTGTCAAGGCCATTGTCACTGCAAACAGTTGCTGAACAAATGATTGTAAGCAAGGGTGGGTTCTACTTACCTGCACTACTAATTTGGGGTCGAGACAGAAGTGCATGTTTTGCACATGCCCGCGAGCATAGCACCTGTCGTTCCCAGGTTACACTCATCTGCACATGCAAAGGAGACTTTGCGCATACAAAGAGGGCTATTTTCATATAAATTTGGTTCCAGTGGATGGATTTCAAGCCAGAGGACCGGTTTGGAGGGGGTGTCCAGCTGGCCATCCAGTAATGGGCTGCTGCCCCCACAGGGGGGGGGGGGAATCCAGTGGGGATAGTAAGTTTATGCACTATTTATTGAATACTTAATAGTTTTTTTAAATTATCCTTCCTTCTCTAGTACCTTAGTATGATCCTTAACTACTTTTAAAATAGGAAATAATTAAATAGTATGTTTTTACCCACAATAATTATCTAGAACTGAACTTTTATAGCAGTTAAAGAAAATTGAGCTACTTGCCTAATCTGTTATCATACTGGACCTTGTGGGTTCAGTACAAAACCTTAAAATGTTACTGTGCTCCTCAACAAATAATGCTGTCTATCATTCATCCTATTCAAATAATGTGATTTAATCAACTGAAAAAGAGTCCAAGCACCTATTTGAAAACTTATCTTAGTCCCACCCAGTCACATGACTTTTAAGCTACCCCGGTCACATGATTGCCAAGCCACCCCCACCTGGTCATATGGCCAGCAAGCCACTCCTATCCGGTCACATGACCATCAAGCCACAACCACACAATAAGCCATGGCCATAGCGTCGTAGTAAAAATTTTTGCAGCCCTTCACTGCAGCCATCTCTACCAGTTTGACAAGCGAGGGGAAATTCCCGCTACCAGTTCTAGAGAATCAATCTGAACTGGCAGGAACCTACCTCTGGCTGTAAGTGCTGTGTATAGTCATTTATTTTTATTTATTTTATTTTATTGATTGATTTTTGTCCAATACACAATGAGGGTTTTATTTTTTATTTTTATTTTTAAAAAAATTGATTTTTCATTAGACAAACAACACAAACAACATTTAACATTTAAAGGAGCTACAATTGCTCCGCTAGTCGTAGAAGTCTAACTAATACCAAAAAAAAGTCTAACTATAATCAGATCTATACAGAAAAACAATTAATAATATACTACATCTATATTTCCATTTTAATATTATAATTCATTTAATTAAAATCAGTTCTAATATCAATATAATACTAAACTATAACATTCAATTTTATATTTTCATTTTAATAAAATAATAAAACTAATTCAAGCCAATTAATTAAACACAAAAAGCTTATACTGTATTTTAAAATTTCTTAAACTACTACAATGCTACATAGGTTTATTCTTTAAAATCTATTTCTTTATATCTAATTTAGCAATATAATATAATATAGTAAAATATTCAAAATCAGTTACTCATTATATAAAAAACACCTTATCCTTGAATTTCTTAATATAAAACTATCCTTAAAATTTCCATATATCATTTATTTAATTTGGGTTTTAGTGGGTATACACATAGTAAAATACATAATGAAAGTTATAGAGAATATACTCATAGTAAAATATATTTTTTATTTATTTTTTTTATTTATTCTTTGTCCAATATACAATACATATGGAAGAGAACAGACATTGAGTAATATATATAAAGATAGTAAGTAAAAAAGAAGAGAAATATATGAGAGGGAGGGAATATATATGATATATGAGATAAGGAAAGACAATTGGACAGGGGACGTTAGGCACACCAGTGCACTTATGTACGCCTCTTACTGGCCTCTTAGGAACTTATCTAAGAAATATCTAATATCTAATATTATATAATATATAATATATAATATCTAAGAAAGAAGAGAAGAGAAGATATAGGAATAACTTTTCCGCTGGGTGGATGGAGACATTCTATAACCTTCAGTCTAGAATTGGACTTGCAGACTTCAGCAACTCATCACAGGGACTTCAAAGAAGAGAACAGGGGGGAGAGGAAAAACTCTGAATAAGGCCATTACCTTTGACCCGAGTTGCCTCTGATGTCTGTGATGGTATATATATAACAAATACGGTATGAAGGCACTATCCCCTTGGACTCTGTGCTGTGTTTAATACTCCCAGGGGATGGAGGCTAGCTAATGAGTCAAATGCAGCGGAGTCTTGAGTGCTTCGCTAAAATTCGGTCTGACCTAGACTCCATCAGCTTTTATGATAGCCAAAACAGCTCCCTTGGCTGTCATTTGAGTTCTGTTTTGCTGAGAGATAGAAGGACTGTGGATGAGAATCCCGAGGGATTCCTCCAATGAAAACAAAGCCTCTACAATGGGTAGAACTCTAACTGTTAATTTCTCAGCCACGTTTCTTGTTCCTCATCCATCTTGATCCATACGGGTACTATAATAGTTTGTTTCTTAACGTTGATCATTTAGGTTAGTTTCTATGTCAGTTGAGGAAGCTAATCCTGGTCTAGCTTCCATTGCTTCAAAATGTGCTTGCAGAGGAAACAAAGGCATCCCTGAAAAAGGTCCTGTCACAATTTTTTTTTAAAAAACAATCATTAAAACATTGGAGTGTCATGTTTTTGTACACGTGCTCCGTTTAGTAACCTTTCAAAGTTATGACACAGGTGAAAAAGTAAGTTTGTAACCAGTTCTTGCATTTGTGACATTCACAGGTCTGTAAAGAAAAGGAAAACTGAAAGTAAACAACATACCGTATTTTTCAGAGTATAAGATGTACCTTTTTCCTCCCTAAAAGAGGCCAATAATTTGGGTGCGTTTTATAAACTGACTGTAGCTTTTTTTTCAGCCCTAATTAGCTGCTAATGATCTTCCCAGCTCTTACCTTGCAGGTTCTTTCATTGTTTCTCTCTGAGAAGAATGTTTTCCAAGGCCTAAGTCTTTGCAGGGCTTTTTTTTTATTGATCTAACTTGCTTCCAATAAGTTTATTTCCAGTCCTAACCAGGTGCTAACAATGTTCCCAGCTCCTGCGACTTGCAAGCTCTTTCATTGTTACTCTCTGCAAAGAAAGTTTTCCAAGCCCTAAGTCTTTTCAGGTTTTTCCCCCCATTGGCCTAACTTATTCCAAATGTTTCTTTCCAGCCCTAACCAGGTGCTAATGATGTTCCCAGCTCTTATCCGCTTGCAAGCTCTTTTATTGTTACTCTCTGTTTCCAAACCCTAATTCTTTGCACGGTTTTTTTCATTGCTTTACTTGCTCAGAATGTTTCTTTCCAGGTGCTAATTATATTCTTAACTCTTACCGGCTTGCAAGCTCTTTCATTATTACTCTCTCCGAATAAAGGTGTTTTTTTAAGCCCTAACCAGGGGATAAAATAATGTACTGAAGCTGACCAGACTAAGGACACTAGCCAGATGAATGCTTGGTAAGCAAATTCCTTTCCCTATTTTCCTTCCCAAAACCTAAGGTGCGTCTTATATTCCTGTGTGCCTTATACTCTGAAAAATACGGTAAAATGTGGTTTTACTTAGCAATTACTTTGATTAAGTTGCCAATCACAGTTGTGGTTGCTAAATGAGGACTACCTATACTCCAATCTTTTTCAATTTAGCATCTCCAAAAGAGTTCAGATTACAACTCCCGACACATATACCAGCAACCACTATGATATTTGTTCTACCACAAGTTGAAAGAACTGAGTTGTGGAAAGCTGGCACATTGTGCATTGCTGGGGCTTGGTGGGCAGAGGGGCACTGCCTGTATATTCAGGTTTTTTAAAATAACTATTTTAAAAGTTACTATTTACTATTTTAAAAATTACTATTTGAATAGTTACTAAAATAGCTACTTAGTTATTTTCTGGGAGTTACAGTGAATTTTCCCCCCCATTCTACCTGTAATATGGATTTTGTTCATATGCAAGTGCAGATCCCCTCTCTCACACTTTTTCAAAGAGCTGGAGAAATTGCTGTTTGAATACTCAGAGGACACATCTCCCCACTGGAATTCTCAGTGAAAGATTACTTTTCCCACTTCTATGGGGAGCCATGAATCATTTTGTGACTTCCGCACCAATTAACCCCAACCTCCCCTTCATCCTAAAGCTTTCTCCAACTCTAAGAATAAATCACCTTCACAGGAAAGGACGTTTTAGATACATCCTTTGCAGAAGAAGTCAATGGGTGAGGAATTATGGGGGAGCTTCCTTTTTTTCCTTAAGATGTTCCCTCTGTCTAAACCTAGGGGTTGGAACCCCTTTGGGGGTTGAAGGACCATTTCACAGGGGTCGCATAAGACCATAGGGAAAGACAAATTTCCCATGGTGTTAGGAACTAATAAAGCTTCTATTCTGCCACCTTGGAACACATTTTTACAATCCAACCAATCAAGCGCCTACAGTGGGCGTGTCCCTCTGACCTTCCTGCCAATCAACTTAAAACTCTGTTGGGAGAATTGGCAGTAGACTTATGGTTGCGGGGTCACCACCACATGAGGAACTGTATTAAGAGATTGCAACATTAGAAGGGTTGAGAACCACTGGTCTAAAAGTTATATGATGTTAGAGCGAATGGAAAATAATCATTTCAAAGATGGATGGAGTGGCTGCTGAAATTGGATTATTGTGGTTCAGAACAGAGTCTGAAATGAAACTTCTGCCTAATGCAGGGGCTTCCAAACTTGGCAAATTTGTGGGCTTCAACACCCAGAGTTCTCCAGCCAGCTATAATAGTATAGGACACCTTCATTACGGTGTGTCACCATTCCTATAAAATCCTATCCATGTTATCCCATGCAATTGGGGAATCTTTTCGTTTCATTCTTTGTTATGGCAAACTGGAATATAATCCATCTTTATTCATTATTTTAATCACAACTGCACAAATAATAAGCCCCACCAATTATTTTACACCCTCCAGAGACCCTTCAGAAGGAAAATATTGTTTTTGTGAGATGTAACACAAAATATTGTTTTTGAGGTGTATGTAAGACACCTGTGACTTAGGTACCACAGAGACTTACGGCATTCATTCTACTTCTAAAATCCTTGTCAACTATCTTCTAGAACTGGAACAGTGAACATGAGCGAAGTCATAGCATCCCATGTAAATAGTTTGAAAAACTAGTATAATTTTATTTATTTTCTCCACCATAAAATAAAGCAATATATAGTTATAAACCAGTGATGGGCTACCAAAATTTTTACTACCACACTGTGGGCGTGGCTTATGCATTTTGTTTCAATATCTTTCAGTGCAAATTGGGTGCTCTGGGGTGGAGCTCCAAATTTTGCTGCCGGAACTGCATTCCCATAGGAGCCCATCACTGTTATAAGCACAACAACAATGCTTAAAATCAATCATATATAAACTTTTCTTTTTTATTACTCACTCAATGGAGGCTCTTATCTCTCCTCATCTAAAAATTTCTATTAATTTTATACAACATTGTCAATTCTTAAAAATCTAAATAAAAATTCTTCCTCTCCATCTTACTATAAAAAGTTACATTACATCAATGCAAACAATAATAAAATCTCTTTTATCTAAATTTTAATATTGTATCATATATTAATATTTGTATCTAGTGATGGGCGAACCTAACCCGTACAATTCAGATCCGTACCGAATTTTGCGGTGTTCGATATGCCAAACACGAACCTGAAATTTTTTCAAACTTCGGGCAAAGTTCGGGGTCATGTTCGGCGTTCGGAACTTTGACGTCACCAACAGGTTGCTAAGGACACCAAGGTGATCACTTCCTGGATTCCATGGAATCCAGGAAGTTATCACTTGCCCTCCTTAGCAACCTGCCAGTGACATCAAAGCTCCGCCCCTGGAATCTCTTCGTGGGAGGGATTCTCCATTCAGGGTCGTATTCGGCTTCGGTTCGGTTTCGGCCGAATTTTGCGTAAAGTTCGTCCGAACTTGCCGAACCCAAACACCGTTGGGTTCACCCATCGCTATTTGTATCATATTTTAATATTGTATCATATAGCTAATAAAAATTATATATATATATTTGTGTGTGTGTGTGTAGAATTAACCTAGAGGTTAATTCTCTGCCTTACAAGGCAGAAGCCCCAGGATCAAATCCCAGTAAGGATATGGCTAGCTGATGAAGCCAGAACAAGGCCGAAATAGTGTATCACCAATGACACCTGTGACGTAGGTACTGCAGAGACTGTCAACTATCCCCAGAACTGGAAAAATGAACATGAGCAAAGTCATAGCATCCCATGTAAATAGTTTGAAAAACTGTATCTTCTATCTAGCCTGAAGGAAGTTGCAGGCGTATGATCTGAGTATGAATGGAATGTGTAGCAAATTGACCAAGAAAGCTTTTTATCCAGTCTTCCTCGTTGGCCTACAGTGTAACATACATAGGAGATTATGTTTGCTACTCTCAATGATACTCCCAAGCAATTTTCCATACGTTTGCGATTTAGAAGTTCAGCTGTATATTTGCAACCGGTGAACGTATGACAAATAGAATGGAATGAATATGGAGCATCTATTGATGGGAGTGATGGGAGAACCTCTCTCAGGGTGGGCCTTGCTATTGAGATTTTAGCCGCTGCTCACTCTTGCACATAAGAGAGATTAATTCCTTAATTCATAGGAATGCTGCTGCCTGGGATGGTAGGCGCTGCCCTGCATTCACATCACAACCTAAATTCATTTCAGCCCTGAGCCTTTGTTCAATTAACCCAACTGTCTGGTTCCACGCAATCTCTAACCGCACAGGCAGGACAGTGGTGAAAATAAAACAAATTTTACTACCGGTTCTCTGGGCATGGCTTGTGGGGAGGGCGTAGTGTGGCTTGGTGGGCATGGCAAGGAAAGGACTGCAAAATCTCCATTCCCACCCCACTCTGGGGCCAGCCAGAGGTGGTATTTGCCAGTTCTGCGATCTTCTCAAAATCTATAATAATAATAATAATAATAATAATAATAATAATAATAATAATAATAATAATAATAATTTTTAAAAAATCGCACAGACTGACTACAAGCATAGACATGATGCTGTGGCACAGATGATCCAATGGAACTTGTGCCAGAACTACCATTTACCAGTGGCAAAGAACTGGTGGGATCATAAGCCCGAAAAAGTGGTCGAAAATGAGCAAGCAAAACTACTGTGGGACTTTCGACTTCAGACTGACTGAATTCTGAAGCATAACACACCAGACATCCTAATCGTGGAGAAAAAGAAAGTATGGATCATCGACATCGCAATCCCAGGGGACAAGAGAATTGAGGAGAAGCAGCTAGAGAAAGTAGTGAAGTACGAAGATCTAAAAATCAAGCTGCAACGACTCTGGCATAAGCCAGTGAAAGTGGTCCCAGTGGTATTTGGCACGCTGGGCGCAGTACCAAAGGATCTCAGAGGACATTTGAAAACCATCGGAATTGACAAAATCTCCATCTGTCAATTGCAAAAGGCCGCTTTACTGGGATCGGCAAACATAATTCGCCGCTACATCACGCAGTCCTAGGTGCTTGGGAAGCGCCCGACTGGTGATGAAATACGAAATCCAGCATAGTGATCTCGTTTGCTGTGTTGTATTGATAATAATAATAATAATAATAATAATAATAATAATAATAATAATAATAATAATAACAACAACAACAACAACAACAACAACAACAGAGTTGGAAGGGACCCTGGAGGTCTTCTAGTCCAACCCCCTGATTAGGCAGGAAACCCTACACTACTTGAGATAAATGGTTATCCAACATCTTCTTTAAAACTTCCAGTGTTGGAGCATTCACACCTTCTGGAGGCAAGCTGTTCCACAGATTAATTGTTCTAACTGTCAGAAAATTTCTCCTTTGTTCTAAGTTGCTTCTCTCCTTGTTCCACCCATTGCCTCTTGTTCTACCTTCAAGTGCTTTGGAGAATAGTTTGACTCTCTCTTCTTTGTGGCAACCCCTGAGATACTGGAACACTGCTATCGTGTCTCCCCTGGTCCTTCTTTTCTCTGCTATCGGTTCTCTAAACTACTCAAAATTTCTGCTACTGGTTCTACAGAACCTGTCAAATTCTGTTGGATTTCATCCTTGAGGCAGGGCTCTTACAATAGAAACATAGAAACATAGAAGACTGACGGCAGAAAAAGACCTCATGATCCATCTAGTCTGCCCTTATACTATTTCCTGTATTTTTATCTTACAATGGATATATGTTTATCCCAGGCATGTTTAAATTCAGTTACTGTGGATTTACCAACCACGTCTGCTGGAAGTTTGTTCCAAGGATCTACTACTCTTTCAGTGAAATAATATTTTCTCACATTGCTTATGATCTTTCCCCCAACTAACTTCAGATTGTGTCCCCTTGTGTTCATTTTCCTATTAAAAACACTTCCCTCCTGCACCTTATTTAACCCTTTGACATATTTAAATGTTTCGATCATGTCCCCGCTTTTCCTTCTGTCCTCCAGACTACATAGATTGAGTTCATTGTCTTTCCTGATACGTTTTATGCTTAAGACCTTCCACCATTCTTGTAGCCCGTCTTTGGACCAGTTCAATTTTGTCAATATCTTTTTGTAGGTGAGGTCTCCAGAACTGAACACAGTATTCCAAATGTGGTCTCACCAGCGCTCTATATAGCGGGATCACAATCTTCCTCTTCCTGCTTGTTATACCTCTAGCTATGCAGCCAAGCATCCTACTTGCTTTTCCTACTGCCCGACCACACTGCTCACCCATTTTGAGACTGTCCGAAATCACTACCCCTAAATCCTTCTCTTCTGAAGTTTTTGCTAACACAGAACTGCCAATATAATACACAGATTGAGGATTCCTTTTCCCCAAGTGCATTATTTTACATTTGGAAACATTAAACTGCAGTTTCCATTTCTTTGACCATTTATCTAGTAAAGCTAAATAATTTACCATATTACAGACCCCTCCAGGAATATCAACCCTATTGAATACTTTAGAGTCAATGGCAAATAGGCAAACCTTCCCTACCAAACCTTCCCCTATGTCAATATGCTCATCTACCTTCCTCGGGGGGGGGAAGGAATTGAAGTTAATTGAGTAACTGGACCATGTCAATACAGTTGGAAAGGCTGATCTGCTCAGGGTTGGGCTTCAAAAATTTTAGGAAGGGTTTCTCTGCCCAGTTGTTGGGTGGGTGTGGCCATGGTAGGCGTGACCTAGTTGGCATCCTGCACCACAGTAGGGGGAGCATTTTTTGGGGGGCCCCCGGGCTCTGGAGGCTTTCCTTGAGCCCCTGGGAGGATGAAAAGGGAAAAGGAGAAGGGGGCGGCATTCCTGCGTGCTGTCCTTTTCGTGTGCTAATTCTGCTGTCCCTTCTTTGCATGGGATCCCCCAGCAGCAGCAACAGAAAGGGAGAAACTATTTTCCTTGCTGCCTATGCATAGAATTTGTATTATCAGTTTGCTGTTGCTGTGATGCAATTATGCAAAATATCTAAACAACAGGCCAAAATTACACAGGGCAGCTGATTGCCTCTGTAGAAGACCTTTCATTCTTTGAGGTACGCAGCTCAGAAAAAGTCATTTCAAGCGAATGCTTTCCTGAATTTTGAAACTCATCAATACTATTTACTGCAGACTGCATTTTCTTTACCAAGCTCCTGTACATTGTAACACTGTTTCCCAACCTTGGCAACTTGAAGATATTTGGACTTCAACTCCCAGAATTTCCCAGTCAGCGAATGCTGGCCGGGGAATTCTGGGAGTTGAAGTCCAGATATCTTCAAGTTGCCAAGGTTGGGAAACACTGTTGTAATAGTCTGTCCATTTGTCTGATCTATCTACCTACCTGCCTACCTATCATAAAAGTTTATGTGGCTCTTTTTCATTCAGATGATGCTGGTTCAGAGGTGAAATGCTCCCGGTGTGCTCATACCTGTCGGTTGTCGGAGAACTGGTTGTGAAGGGAGCGTGAGGCTCCGCCCACTTGCCTGAATGCTGCCATTTGGATTCTTTTACCTTTTGTGCATGCACAGAATGCAAATGGCGGCATACGGGCAGGTGGGAGGAGCCTGATACTCCCTTTCACAACCGGCTCTCCGACGACTGACAGCCACGAGAGAACCAGAAGCATTTCACCCCTGTGATGGCTGTAGATTTAGCTGTAGGAAGCACTTTGCATTGTTATTCACCTGCATCCTCTTATGTGCCAGATTTCATCATTAGTGAACATATTCAAACTGCAAACATTACAGGATCTGGTAGATGCTGGCATTGAATTAAGTGGTGGTTCCTTTTATATACATGCTCATCACTTCTTTACTTGTTGCCTCCATTGTTAACATTACTGGTCGGTAGGAAAGCTAGCACCAGATGCACCAATTACAGGTTTTAAGTTCCAATTATTATAATTCCTATGCAGTCAGGTAAATAGCCAGGATTTATCTAGGCGGCCTGGGAGTCATGTTGACAGATCTGGGCATGTAGCATGACCTTTACAGTAGTATATAAAAACAATCCCTTTTTACATACTGTAAATTGTTATAATGGGATGAAGGTGGCGGGAGAGAGAGCAGATTGTCTAGACTAGAAGGAAAGAAGAAAATAATAATCTTGAAGAGTACGCCTAAAGTTACATATACTCAGTGAAGGGTTACCCAAATTTTTACTACCACACTGTGGGCGCGGCTTATGCAAGTCTACGGAGAGGGGCGGCATACAAATCTAGTAAGTAAGTAAGAAAGAAAGAAGTAAGTAAGTAAGTAAGTAAGTGAGCGAGCGAGCGAGCGAGCGAGCGAGCGAGCGAGCGAGCGAACGAACGAGCGAACGAACGAACGAACAAACAAACAAACAAACAAACAAACAAACAAACAAATAAATAGCATTCTCTGCATTTTCTTTCAACATCTTTCAGTGCAAATTGGGTGCTCTGGGGTGGAGCTCCATTTTCGCTATCCCACTGCGTTCGCCAGCCCCCTGTCCGGGCAGTAGCCCATCCCTGCATATACTTAATGAATCTTGCTGGGTTACACCCTAATGTTTCCCTCCTTATAGCTCTGTCTATGTTTCACATAAACGTAGCTTGCTATAAATATATCACTTTTCACCTTTCTCCATATACAGTAGAACTACTGACTTATTCTGCCTCTAAAGTTTACTGCAGCTGTGTTTTCACTTCCTAAATCAGTGTTCTTCAGCCTCACCATCTTTAAGATATCTGGACTTCAATTCCTAGAATTCCCCACGGCATATTAACTGGAGAATTCTGGAAGTTGAAGTTCACTTATCGCAAATTTGGCCAGAGTAAGACCACTGTGCTAATTTCTGATCTATGACTTATCACCTTGCTGTTGGTATGTGTTCTGTCTGGGTTTTCCCAGACCTCCACACCCACTGAAAAAACAGCCAGACACTCTGGTAAAATCCAAAAGTAGTTTATAGCAGGAAAAAAATAAGCACAAAGGAAAACCTGTCTTCACAGCAGACAGGTTACAGATACGTACAACAGGGTCCTGATGTCCAGTCAATTTCACAAGCTGCTTGCTGGCACCCCCCCCCCCCCAAGGTTTCAATAGTCCAAGGCACAAACCAGGATTGTAGCCACCAAAGTTCACAGACAGGTCTCACGAATCTCCAAGATAAAACTCCACAAGCCAGGAAGGGTGGGGCCACCTTTTATCCTTTCCCAAGAGCACCACACCCAAACCCAGCTGCAACCACTAATGCTGGAAATACCTAGCCAATTGCGTTCTTCTCTCGTTAGCTCTCCTCTGTCGCATATCTATGAAGTCACTAGCATCTTCCCCCAGGGAATCCAGGCTGCTTGCTGGGGAGAGCTCCCCCTGGTGGAACTCTGGCTGTCCTTCATCTTCAGCCTGGGATTCAGCTTCTTCGTCAGTCTGCCCCTCCTGGTCCTCAGCCTCTGAGCTGGACACCGACAGCAAATCAGCCATTCCCGGAGGGGTCCCAGGCTGAACCACAACAGTATGTATACTGAGAGCTTATGTATCAAGGACATAAGGTATCCTTCGATACATACATACATGTCTAATCACTACTTGACTAATAAAGAATATTCCTATTCTGTAAGCACTGTTTTAGAAACTGCAATAGATTTATTTACAAAATACATTAAAATCAGAACAAAACTGTTAATAGTGTGAAGATCTGATTCATGTAGCGCTCTAAGCCAAAGGCTTTGTTTGACTTTGGCTTAGCCATAATAATTGGTCAATCATGGTTGACAACTTAACTTGCTTTGCAAATGTAGCATTTTGAGTCAGTACAGAGAAACACATACTGCTGAGTTTGGTGAATATCCTGTCCCTTTGCAGTAATTTATTTTGTAGCCTCACTGCTCAGCTTTTGCCAATGTAAGTCCTCCCTGTGTGAGCAAGACTTATTCTCAGACTTAGGTTTACAGACTATAACATAAAATTGCAGTGCTTTATCTTCTTCCCTGAAAGCAAGCATCACTCAACTACATAAGGCTTACTTCAGAGTAGTAGACTTATGAAAGGTTGGAGTGTTCGTCTCATCAACTTCTCTGCGATAAGGGGATAATTCCGGTTTATTAATATTTTAGAGAAACTTAAATATAAAACTATTTTGGTTACAATGCTTCAAGGTTTCTTCTGGCTTATTAAAAAGGCATTCTCACAAAACAATAGCATAAGAAATGCAGTGAAATATAATGGAATAACAGCCAAAACAGTAATGCAAATACTGCTGATAATGTCAGTGTCCCAATTAACATCCGAGAAATAAATAAGAGTCCAAGCTTTAGGCTTCTTCCAGGTTCCAATTTATTAACAAAGCCATGTTGGATACGAACTGTAGTCAACCCAATACTAACTTCCCCTACAGTTCTCCACCCAGGTTAAGGCTCATCCCTCGTCCACACACCCACAAGTTCATCATGTGGACCACTCCTGTTCTTTCAACGTCCATGATCCTCCCCTGTACTTCTGGCTAGTGCTGGACAAAAGATGACCTTGAATCTCTGGAAGGAATTTGTTGTGGCTAGTGTTTTTCCTTCTCATGCAACCATCCCTCCCCAATTCCCACAGTACTATTCTACTTGTGGCAGACCAAAGTCTCTAACTCAAAACGATGGCTTTGGGCTGACAGATAAGACACTAAAAATAAAATTTAACAAGTGAGGATGCATAAAACATAAAAAGGCTTTGTCACTCATGGGTTTTCCCTACAAAGGCTATTCCAGAATTCTGATATGATGAGACCAGTTCCAGCCAAAAGAATTCATATTTCTACTAGGCGTGAAACCCACCTTATAAGGCTGATCTTTGGTCTAAAGAGATTATACAATTTGGTCTAGTAAATAAGGCATCAGGCTAGAAAGCAGGAGACTGAGTTAATCTCTTCTTAGCCATGAGTGCCAGCTGGATGATTTTGGGATACCACTTTCAGCTCAACTCATCTCACAGGGTGATTGTGGGGAAAATAGGAAGAGGAAGCTGAATAACAGAATTCAAAGGGACCCTGGAGGTTTCCTAGTCCAACCTCCTGCTCAGACAGGAAACCTGAGGATATGTTGACTACCTTGAGTTATTTGCAAAACTAATAAAGTCAGGAATATAAATAAAATACAAACACTGTATAGAATAGAATTCTTTATTGGCCAAGCGGGATTGAACACATAAGGAATTTGTGTTCAATCCGACAAATGTAGTATGTTTCAATGTGTGAATGGTAATGGATGATTTTAACTCTATTAGTTTTAGTTATATTAATTGGATTCTTTAGTTATGTATATTATATATTCTTTTTAGACATGTTGTGAGCCACCCCAGTCCTCGGAGAGGGGCGGCATACAAATCCAATCAATCAATCAATCAATCCAAGGGCATGGGGTGAGGTATCATCAGTACGCTGATGAAACCCAGCTTTACATCTCCACCCCATGTCCAGTCAACGAAGCAGTGGAAGTGATGTGCCGGTGTCTGGAGGCTGTTGGGGTCTGGATGGGTGTCAACAGACTCAAACTCAACCCTGATAAGACGGAGTGGCTGTGGGTTTTGCCTCCCAAGGACAATTCCATCTGTCCGTCCATCACCCTGCGGGGGGAATTATTGACCCCCTCAGAGAGGGTCCGCAACTTGGGTGTCCTCCTCGATCCACAGCTCACATTAGAGAAACATCTTTCAGCTGTGGCGAGGGGGGCGTTTGCCCAGATTCGCCTGGTGCACCAGTTGCAGCCCTATTTGGACCGGGACTCACTGCTCACAGTCACTCATGCCCTCATCACCTCGAGGCTCGACTACTGTAATGCTCTCTACATGGGGCTACCTTTGAAAAGTGTTCGGAAACTTCAGATCGTGCAGAATGCAGCTGCGAGAGCAATCATGGGCTTTCCCAAAATATGCCCATGTAACACCAACACTCCGCAGTCTGCATTGGTTGCCAATCAATTTCCGGTCACAATTCAAAGTGTTGGTCATCACCTATAAAGCCCTTCACGGCATCGGACCAGGGTATCTATGAGACCGCCTTCTGCCGCACGAATCCCAGCAACTGGTTAGGTCCCACAGAGTGGGCCTTCTCCGGGTCCCGTCAAGGGGAAAAGCCTTCTCTGTGGTAGCCCCGGCCTTCTGGAACCAACTCCCCCCAGAGATTAGAATTGCCCCCACCCTCCTCACCTTTCATAAACTCCTTAAAACCCACCTCTGCCGTCAGGCATGGGGGAACTGAGATATTCTTTCCCCCTAGGTCTTTACAATTCATGCATGGTGTGTTTGTATGGATGGATGTTTGGTTTTACAATAAGGGTTTTTTAGTTGTTTTAGTATTGGATTTACATGCTGTTTTTTTATTACTGTTGTTAGCCGCCCCGAGACTATGGAGAGGGGCGGCATACAAATCCAATAAAATCAATCAATCAATCAATCAATCAAGTATAATTAAAATAGTGATAGATCATTATCATAAGCATTGTAAAAATACATTCATCAGATATGCATGTGAATAATATAGAATTAATTGTATAACTTTGGCCCTTTAGGTTGTTTTCACTCCATTTGCTAAGTCAGTGTTTTTCAACCAGTGTGCCACGGCACACTAGTGTGCCGCGAGACATGGTCAGGTGTGCCGCGAAGCTCAGAGAGAGAAAGAAAGGAAGAGAGAGAGAAAGAAAGCAAGAGAAAGAGTTAGCAAGAGAGAAAGAGAACAAGAGAGAGAAAGAAAGCAAGAGAGAGAGAAAGAGAACAAGAAAAAGAAAGCAAGGGAGAGAGCAAGAGAGAGAAAGAAAGCAAGAGAGAGAGAGAAAGAGAGGGAGGGAAGGAGAGAGAGAGAAAGACATAGAGGGAGGTAGGGAGGGAGAGAGAAAGAGAGCAAAAAAAGAGAGGAAGGAAGGAAAAGAAAGAAAGAGGGATGGAGAGAGAGAGAAAGAAAGCGGAAGGTAGAGAAAGAGGAGGGACAGAGAAATAGAGCGAAAGGGAGGAAAAGAGAGAATTCTTTTGTCCAAACTTTTTTTAGCCACCCACCACCACCCCGCTCAATGTGCCCCAGGGTTTCGTAAATGTAAAAAATGTGCCGCAGCTCAAAAAAGGTTGAAAATCACTGTGCTAAGTAACACATTCTCCAAACTCTCCTCTGCTGCTTCCCTTTTTGTTGTTGTTGTATAGCTGGCTCTGCAGAGGACTCTTTGCCTAATGACGATTTCTTATGCAAATCAACATTAGTGAGGTTGCAAACTGAGGTAAGCCATTGTAAAAAGCAAATTGCAAGCACACGGCTGAAACAATTTGAAGTAACTTTTCACCCGCTGGTGTACCACTCTAGATATCACTCGTTTAATTAGCCCGCTTCCTCATCTCACGGCATCCATTTACAAATACATAGTTTAAAAACCTCCAAACGTATTGTTCACAGCAATACGTTTACATTTATCATTGGAGTTGGAAGGGACCTTGTAGGTCATCTAGTCCAACCTGCCCCATTTCAGACAAATGTCCATCCAATCTCCTCTTGAAAGTCTCAAGTGTTGGGAGCTCTCACAATCTCTGTAGGCAAGCTGTTCCACTGGTTATACTTTTACTGTCTGGGAATTTCTCCTTATTTCCAGGTTGGATCTCTCCTTGGTCAGCTTCCATCCGTTATTCCATGTCTGGCCTTCTGGTGCCTTGGAAAACAGTCTTCTCCTCCCTGTGGCAGCCCCTCAAATATGGGAACACTGCTATCATGTCTCCCCTGGTCCTTCTCTTTGCTGGACTAGCCATGCCAATCTCTCTTCATATGTTTTAGTCTCCTGAATCTGTAGTATCATCACCTAACCCCCAAAACTTTACCCTTGGAGCAGTGTTTCCCAACTTTGGCAACTTGAAGATATCTGGACTTCAACTCCCAGAATTCCCCAGCCAGCGAATGCTGGCTGGGGAATTCTGGGAGTTGAAGTCCAGATATCTTCAAGTTGCCAAGGTTGGGAAACACTGCTTTAGAGTATCCACTCTTGATCTCACCAGATTCCTAAGAGCTCAGTAAGGGGTGTGCATATCCGTCCCCTGTCCTAATGTTTCTCTCTTACTAGTATGTATATAAACGTTGTTATATCTTTGTATACTATCAATACGTACTGTACTTGACTAAATCAGTCAATCAATCGATCATCCCGGTTGCTCTCCTCTGCACTTTCTGTAGAGTTTCAAAGTCTTTCTTGTAGTGTGGTGACCAAAACTGAATGCAGTACTCTAGGTGTGGTCTAACTAAGGCTTTATAGAGTGGTATTAGTACCTTCCTGGTCCTAGATTGCAGGACCTAGATTTTATCCCTCTATCCTAGATTGTATCTCTCTATCAGTGCAACTTAGGACTGCATTGGGTTTTTGGCTGCAACTGTACATCACTGGCTTATATTTAGCTGGTTGTCCACCAAGACTCCAAAGAGCCCTCTCACAACTATTATATCCACAGCTACTATTATATTCACACGCAGGTCTAACCAACTCGACCTAATACTCAAAACCACATTCCTTGCAAATCGAACTATCCCCCGATCCCGAAAAGGGCCTTGGAGCACCAGAGTAACAATAGTTCCTCTGAGCACTTGCAGAGTATCGTTCGCTCCTGACTGAGTTTGCGTCCCCGGAGGTTCTTAAGTCTAGGCTCGAAGGCGACCATCTCGGACTCGGGCACTTTTTTAGTCCTTTACGCTGGCGAATTCTGCCCAGCTGCTGCATAGCTGTGGGCGACGCTCATTCTCCTAGAAGAGAATGTTATGCTTTGGGGAAGGGTTCGGACTATAGGAGGGAGACAGAGGGGGAGCCATAGGAATAAAAGAGCCACCGGGATCGCCCTTCTCCCCCAAGCCGAGCATCGGCTGAGGAGGTTTCGGATCTCAGACGCGGTCCTGACCCGCCGAGGGACAGCACGAACGCCCGCTTGGAGCCTGCTGAGGAGCCCGCTGAGGAGCGCCACGCACCGGCCACCCCCACCGGCGGCTCTTGGTACGGTCCCCCAGCTTGGCTCTTTCCATGTGTTGTGATTGAGGCTCCAGTCGGCTCCAGAACTGGGCGAAGGGAGGAGCGGTTGTAACTGCGAGAGTAGCACCAGCGGAGGAAGGGGAGGGGGAAAAAAACAGCCCGCCGCAGCAGCGAAGCGAGGACCAGGGAGCTCCCTCCACAGAGAGTACGCGGAGGAGGCGCCGTAGGAAGCCCCTTCGCCTTTTCCGGTCGAGGTAAGAAACTCGGCTCGGCGGGGGGAGCTGTTTTGGAGGACTCCCCTTATCCCCCCACCCATTCGTAACAGGAATGCAGAGCGAGAGAGAGAGAGAGGAAGGGAGAAAGAGCGGGGCGAGCGGGATGGAGGCGCCCCACCGCTCTTGCCTGGCCAAACTCGGCTTTCTTTGGAAGCGAAGTGCGCGCCGGGGTGAGGGCTGGGGGAGGGGGGTGCCTTCTGGGTTGCGTGTCTGGGGCAGCGGCGTCGGGAAGCCCCTTGCTTCATTCCTTCCATGGAATGGGGGGTGCTCCAAATGGGGAGCAAGGCTTGGTGGGGGGTGGGAGCGCGCGCGGTGCCGGCAAGATTTAGGGGGTCGCTCTCCTAGAGAGGCCGACCAAAACTTTGACGGCCGGAAAAGATGGAGGGGGGGGAGAAGAGTGAGAGAGGGGGGGGAGAAGAGTGAGAGAGTGGGGGGAGGCTTCCCCCCCGGGAAAGAAATGAAGGGGAGGGGAGAGGCCAGCCGATTCCTCTTTGGCGGGCTCCGGGCTTGGGTGCGCCTTTTGGGATGCGTGCGGACGAGAACTTGCGATCTCTATAGCATCTCCAGTCAAGCGGCGGGACCGTTTGGACGGAGAAATTGGGGAAGCGGGGGGGGGGGCCGCAGGAAACGCTCGAGGGTCTTGAGATGGTCTGAATCTGATTGTGTGAAGGGAGAAGCGGGGGGTTGTTTTCGGCAGCTGTGGGCAGGACACTTTGCTCCAGCTGCAAAGAATGGAAGGGTTTCCTCGATTTGGAAGCTTGGATGGATTGAAATTGGTGGGGCGGGACTGCGAGTATTACATGGGTCTGCTGAAAGAATTACTCCATCAGTCGCCGGGGAATTGACTTGCTTACTTAGTTACTTACTTACTTACTTACTTACTTACTTACTTACTTACTTACTTACTTACTTACTTACCTACCATCTGTCTGTCTGTCTGTCTATCTATCTGCCTGCCTGCTCGCCCACCCACCCACCCACTTATCTTATCTATCTATCTATCTATCTATCTATCTATCTATCTATCTATCTATCTATCTATCTATCTATCTATCTATCCATCCATCCATCCATCCATCCATCCATCCATCCATCCATCCTTCTATCTGTCTGTCTATCTATCCTTCCATCCATCCACCCATCTATCTATCTATCTATCTATCTATCTATCTATCTATCTATCTATCTATCCATCCTTCTATCTATCTATTGATCTAAGCAGGAGGTTGGACTAGAAGACCTCCAAGGTCCCTGTTGTTGTTTGTTGTTATCATTATCTTCTGCCTGCCTACATCTCTCTCTCTCTCTCTCTCTCTCTCTCTCTCCATCCATCCATCCTTCTATCTATCTATCTTTCTGTCTGTCTGTCTGTCTGTCCGTCCGTCCGTCTGTCTGTCTTTCTATACAGTATTTGTCATACATGTATAGGATAGCAGTCGTTTGCATAAACATAACGTTAAAGTAAGGATAAAAGAGGACGGTAGGCACAGTGGGGTGCTTATGTGCGCCCCTTACAGACCTCTCAGAAATGGGGAGAGGTCAACCATAGACAATCTAAGGTTAAAGTTTTTGTGGTTTGGGGAAGAAACCACAGTCAGGTAGTGCATTCCAGGCGTTGATCGCCCTGTTGCTAAAGTTGTGTTTTCTGCAGTCAAGTCTGGAGCGATTTACATCTATTGTGGGGCAGAAATAAATAGAGGCTCTCTCGATGCTTGCTTTAAACCTCCTTGAGGAGCTGCCTCACCAAAGTTGGAGCATGAGGTGAGCTGAGCTAAACTGAGCTGGACTGTTTTCACAAACAGCCAGAGCTGGCCCAAAAAAAGAGAGACAAACCCCTCCCTTTGGCTTGATGGGACCCGAGATGGCCTCCCCTTTAATGCTGGAATTCAACTGCTTCATTTGAGTTTTCTTTGAAAGGAAGGGTGAGATCCCGACAGTGCCTTGAAGTCAGTGTTTTCCTCCCAAAGCAACGGAACTTGAGTATGTATAACTTTCTGATTGTGTAGATAGAATCAAAAGATAAGCAGCTTTGTGGGTGCATGAATGATCTAGAACGGCATCCGGGCATCTCATTCCGTTTTTTCCTGAATAATTTTCTTTCCCAACCATGCTTAAATATCTTACCAGTTCTGTTTTGGGTAACTCAGGGAGTCTGGAGATAATAAGAAAGAGGGGTGATGTTGCCCTGAGAGATAAGTAGGGGCTCTTGAGAAGGGTCCTATAATGGACCAGTTAGGTCCCACAGAGTCGGCCTTCTCCAGATCCCGTCAACTAGTCAATGTCATTTGGCGGGACCTAAGGGAAGAGCCTCCTCTGTGGACCCTAGCCCACTGGCCGACGAGTGTAAGTATGTTTTGCAGTGCGAATGGGAATAAGTGATTTTAAATGTTATTAGGGTTTTTAAAGATACTTTAGCAATATTAACTGGATTTTTAGATATGGATACTGTATATTGTTTTGATATGTTGGGAGCTGCTTCGTGTCCTTGGAGAGGGGTGGCATATAAATCCAATTAATAATAATAATAATAATAATAATAATAGTAGTAGTAGTAATAATAAATAGTAATAGTAATAATAAAAAAGCGGCAACCACTCTGGCATAAGCCAGTGAAAGTGGTCTCAGTGGTCCTTGGCATG
This sequence comes from Erythrolamprus reginae, assembly GCF_031021105.1. NCBI lineage: Eukaryota > Metazoa > Chordata > Lepidosauria > Squamata > Dipsadidae > Erythrolamprus > Erythrolamprus reginae. The sequence continues at coordinate 36,483,411 of NC_091950.1, read as the reverse complement.
CTGGGCGCAGTGCCAAAGGATCTCAGCGGACATTTGAAAACCATCAGAATTGACAAAATCTCCATCTGTCAATTGCAAAAGGCCGCTTTACTGGGATCGGCACACATAATTCGCCACTACATCACGCAGTCCTAGGTGTTTGGGAAGCACCTGACTGATGATGAAATACGAAATCTAGCATAGTGATCTCGTTTGCTGTGTTGTACTGACAACAACAACAACAACACCACCACCACCACCAACAATAATAATAATAATAGAGTCCTGGAGGGATGTTTGATAAGGGTGAACATTTACTTCTAGTTGTCATAAGTCCCTATCTCCTGTTGTATCTCTGCAGTGTTGGGGTTCAATCTGCTAGGTCTACATATGAGCCTTGCAAAGGACACACTCAAATTCAGATCCTCTGTACATTTTATGGTTCTGTGGAATCCTGGGTGCTCTCTGAGCTTGGTTTGCTTTCAAACACTTCTCTACCTGACTAGGTAGCAATAGCAATAGCATTTAGGCTTATATACTGCTTCACAGCCCTCTCTAAGCGGTTTACAGAATCAGCATATTGCCCACAACAATCTGGGTCCTCATTTTACCCACCTCGGAAGGATGGAAGGCTGAGCCAACTTTGAGCTGGTGCTGAGATTTGAACTGCTGAACTACAGCTGCAAGTAGCCTGCAGTGCTGCACTCTAACCACAGAGCCACCCCAACTCTAACGTCTTCAATGCTAGTGAAACGTCTGTAAGCTACCAGTTGTTCTCTTCTTTTGGTATTTCTGACATTCACTCTGTGTTTAAATTCAAAGTCAACTTGCTGCTTGTTGAACTAGAAGACTATTACCACGTTCTGATGTGTTATAGACAGGGATGGGTTCCTACTTACCTTGTTGCTGATTGGCTTCTTCCCGCGGTGCCTGGGCACACCACAATCATATACTGTATATAGTTGCAAACATTCCATTTTACAACAGCACGAAGCTTGGAAACTTCAGCCTGATGATGGTGAATGTGATTTCACCGAAACGTCGCATAAACATGCAAAATATTACACAGGGCAAAACCCAAATTCAGAACAATCTACATACATATACCCGTGAAAATTTACGAAAACAAATATATATATATATATATATGTGTGTGTGTGTGTGTGTGTGTATGTGTATGTGTATATGTATATATATATATGTGTGTGTGTGTGTGTGTGTGTGTATATATATGTCACATGTTTAAGCTGAATTTGAAAATTATATATATATATATATATATATATATGTCACATGTTTAAGCTGAATTTGAAAATTATATATATATATATATATATATATATATATATATGTCACATGTTTAAGCTGAATTTGAAAATTAAGGGAGACTAGGATAGATCTATTTCGGCCTTATTTTGGCCTCATCAGCTAGCCATACCCACTGGGACTTGAACCTGCAACCTTTGCCTTGTAAGGCAGAGAATTATCCTCTAGGCTACAGTATCCAATCCCTTCAGCTCTGTACCAGGGAAGGGTTACATTTTGTGTCGAATCACCCTGGTATATTGAAGGAACATCACAGCTCCTTTTTTGCCTCTCGGCAAAAAGTATATTTTAAAAAGAGCCAAAAACAAGATGGCAGCTGCATGTACAGTGCTGGAAATTTGGCTTCTGCACATGCTCAGAAGAAGAAAAAATTAAAAATGAATAAAAAGTTCAAAGAAAAGATGGTGGTGCCCACGGACCAGGTTGGTGACATCATCGTGACATCACCAGCAGGTTGCTACCAGTTCGCCCGAACCAGAGAGAACCCACCCCTGGGTATAGATAAAAGCACAAACACCCTTATTTAACAAACTAGAATATAGTTAAAGTTTGTAGTTTGATAGCCTCAAAGCAGCTGTTGCACTACATTAACCATGCTGATAGATGTTCATGGGGGTTATAGGCCAACTTACCTTATGCATATCACATTAATGGAGGTTAGGCTATTTTCCTTTACTTGTAGAAGTGGAGGTGGATGGAAAAAATGGGAGTGTGTTGAGCTCAGCATTAGTCTTAATTGAAATTATTCTAATTTCATGTCTGCTATAGATCTGCTGTTCAGATTTATTCATTTATTATTTATTTATTGCATTTGTATGCGAGCAAAGCATAATCTATTTTAGTTCTTCATCTGATCCTACTTTACAAGAATGTCACAATTACCAAGAATTTTTTTAAATACAGTATTAAGACTGTAGGAGACCTTACAGTCTTTAGAAGCACTAATTGAGGCCCAGATCTGAAACGGCGTTGCTGATCTTGGAATAAAAGCTGTAGAAAAACTTCATTTGATTTCCACTTCACTTTGGCTTCCCAGCATACCCCTTTTACCTGTTGAAGAAGAAATAGCTATTTCAGTTTGGCATCAAAGATGGAATAATGTTGAACTAAGACATTCTACAGAGACACCTGGAAAATAATAGATTAGCCTTTGATTAAGACGCCCAGGACTGTGCATTAGAGTGTTATTATGCAGGTAGGGTTCAGCCATCAAGCTCAGCCATGATGTGTTGAAGAAGATATAAAGTTTATGTAACATCCTATCTGAAAAACAAGCAAATCTTGCTTTCACTTAGCAGTGTTTCTCAAATAGTGGGGTGGGGTCTCCTGGGGTGTGTGGAGCGATGGCGGGGGGGCACATGACCTCATGGAATGTGCTTTTTTTTTTGGCACAGAGAGTAAGGGTTTTTTGCACCAAACAATAGCACACAGAGTAAGTAGGAGATGTGACGTGCATATAACCAACCCTTAAGAGACACCATGGAAAAATACTTAACAGGGATTAAAAGAAAGGAGGAGAGAGATGGAGATAATGAGACAAACGTAAGATTCCCAAAAGCTAAGATGCAGAAATATGATGAAGTGTATGTAGCACTTGGCTTCATTGTGATTATGGTGGGAGACGAGGAAAGAACGGTATGTTTACTGTGTCTAAAAATGTTGGCAGTGGACAGCATGAAGCCAAATAAATTAAGGCATCACACACATTACACCTAATCACGCTGATAAGCTGCTTGAGTTTTTTCAGCGAAAACCTGCTGAATATTGCAAACAATCATCCCATCGGAGAATTGGGTGTGTGCAAAATATTTACTTCTTCCGGGGGGGAGGACATAACAGAAAATAATTGAGAAACACTGACTTAGTGCAAAGTGTGAACTTAATCAGCAATATCCTATCTCCGAAGTTTTAATTTCTGGTGTTTTCACAATTATGTTAACACCAACTCTCATTTGTCAATAGTGACTCTGCTTGTTTTATATGCACAGATAGTCCTTGAGCTACAACCGTTCATTTAGTGACCATTCAAAGTTACAACAGCACTGAAAAAAGTGACTTAGACCCATTTTTCACAATTATGGTCGTTGGAGCATCCCCATAGTCACATGATTTACATTTGGATGCTTGAAAACTGACTTGCTTTTATGATGGTTGCAGGGTTCTGGACTCATGTGACCCACTTTTGCGACCTTCTGACAAGCAAAGTGAATGAGAAAACCAGATTCACTTAACAATTGCAGTGATTCACTTAACAAATGTGTCAAGAAAAGTTGAAAACCTTTGGGTGGCATACAAAAAAAGAAGGAAGGAAAGAAAGAAAGAGAGAGAGAGAGAGAAAGAAAGAAGAAAGAAAGAAAGAAAGAAAGAAAACTGGGCAAAACACGCTTAACAAATTTCTCACTTAATAACATAAATTTTGGGCTCAGTTGTGCTGTAAATGGAGGATTGCCTGTACTACAACTTTAATAGAATTGTCAGGGTGTCTTTGTTACATTTCATTGCTGTGCCATTTGTTTCCTCCTCAAGCCATTTCTTTATGACCGTGTTAGTGTACGTAGACAATCTTACCAAGGGAGAATATTTGACTGATACTGAATCTCAGATTCTGATAACAGTGATGCTCATGCCCAGTTTTTGAGAAGCATCTAATGGATAGCTGTTGCTGAGTTAGAAGGACCTTGATCTCCCCAGCGATATTGTTCTTGCATTCTTCTGCTCTCTAGGAATTCATGGCTTCAAGGACTGTCCTTTGTCCTGACCACTGAGATGTCTTAGAATTGACATGCACTTTATTACCGAGACAGTCAGAAACAATGAAGACTTGCAACATTTCAACCAAGCAATCTCGATAGCTGAACCCTGACAATAACTCTGCTATGGAAGGAAGTGGTCTACACCAGTGGCCTCCAAACTTGGCAACTTTAAGCGTGGCAGACTTCAACTCCCAGAATTCCCCAGCCAGCTTTTGGGAATTTTGGGGAATTCTGGGAGTTAAAGTCCATCAAGCTTAAAGTTGCCAAGGTTGGAGACTCCTGGTCAACAGCCATTCTAAACAGGAAAAATGCAATATGACCCTAATCTCTCTGTGATTTCTGGCCATTCTTGCCCTCCTTATTTATTTAATGAAAATGACTAACCCATCACAATGTTTTCCTCTATTGGCATCCAAAAGTAGTAATGTGCTATGTTGTCACTTCATTGTGGGATGTCACATGTGACTAAAGAAGTCTTTAGGGGGGGGGAAAGGGTTATGGGTGAATCTGCCTGACAAAAGTATAAAATCTACCTGTGGCCTTTTGTCTGAAAGATTTCAAGTTGCATAATCACAGAAAATCCTTAGGAAAGTCTAGAAAAGTGGCATCCTACATCTTCCTATTTCAGATGCGTAATGGACCGATAGATTTGATCAAATGTGTGGTTATGATTGGGTAGTATTGACTGCTTTTAAATGGTAGTGAGGTTTTAGCTATAGTTTTAATTATTGGATTTGTACTGCATTGTTTATTGTTGTTTAAATTAATTTAATTTATTAGACTTGTATGCCGCCCCTCTCTGAAGACTCGGTGCGACTCACAACAAAATACAAAGCACAAATCTAATATTAAAAACAATTATAAAAACCCATTATAAAAACAGTCATACCATCCAATTAAACCATACATAAAATGAAACAGCTAAGGGTCAAGTTATGTCCCCCAAACCTGGCAGCAGAGGTGGGTTTTCAGTAATTTGCGAAAGGCAAGGAGGTTGGGGGGGTTTCATTCCAGAGGGCCGGGGCCGCCACAGAGAAGGCTCTTCTCCTGGGGCCCGCCAGACAACATTGTTTTGTTGACAGGATCTGGAGAAGGCCAACTCTGTGGGACCTAATCGGTCACTGGGATTCGTGTGGCAGAAGGTTGTGAGTTTCCCCGAGTTTTCTAATAAATCTAATAAATTATTATTATAATTATTAATTATTTTGTCATTTACTGAATAAGCCACAATTTTACCTGGCATGCTTAGTTAAGCATCCAGATTGTTCTGCTAAAAGTCAGATCATGGCTGGAAGGCGGGCTATATAACAATTTTGTTCCAGTATACAACTGCTTTGTAGATTAATCTTATTACTACACAAAAATGGAGAAGCACACCTTACATTTGTTTCCATAAGTATCACTGCTGAACATTCTGCATTACGCTTGCTGTTCAATGTACCTCAAAGTTTTTGCACAGACTTTCTCAAATTGTTGAGAGCTTCAGTAGTATAAAATGTCTGCTGTATGGCTTTCTTGCTGCTTCCTTTTGGGACCAGCAATATATTCATATGTGTTTCTTTGCTCAAGTCTGCATTGCTTTTTTGCTGCGTAAGCAGCTCTTTGTGCGCATGGCACGTTGTATGGGGAAAACAACAAACAACCTGAAAAGGTGGTGAAACCAGATAGCAAAGAGGTAACCTGAAACTAGAAAGACTGTAGAGAAACAAATGAGTTGTGAGTAAATCCTGTTAGAGGTGTACAAGGCATTTTGCAGACTGAACTGTTATTGTTGAGTGGAAAAATACTTTTTTTTTTACTCCAGATGCATTTCAAACTTAGACTTCAGCGTTGTTTTGAATTGGAAATGGGTATTTTGACCATTGTCAGATGGTGCCTATAAAAGAGATGTTTTGACGCTCCTGGAGTGTTTTGATCTTGATATGATTTGTCTTCACCCATCTCTGCAGTTTATCAGTAATATTGTGCTATATTGCATGAACACAAAAGGCTTCTGTTTAGTGTCAGGTAGTGTATACGGTCCATTTGGGTGCATGGGAGTTGTGTAAAGATCCCACCTGTTTTCCCAACCACTTTACTTTTGCCAGCTTTAGTTTTGAAATAATAGCTATATTGGTTTTACGCGTCTGCATATGTCTTTCTTCTGCTTTCTTTTTTTATGTATATAAAACTGAAAAATAGCAAACATCCAGAACTGAATGAGGATTTGCAAAACTTTGGATTTGCAAATGGCTTATGTTGATGAAACGTCTGTTTCTTCCCTTGTAAGATGTGTTTGTGGCTAAGCTAGATGAGCATGTAGAGAATACTTTTGTGGTTGCTGATGTCATAATGATGTCATTGACCTAAAATAGGATGCATATATTGGGATGTTCTAAACAGTATGTCGTCCTCTGGTTTTGTGTGTGGGTACGCGCACGTTATGTAACTATCTGAACAAGTCCATACAATTTTCTGGGCAGCATTTTCAGAAATGATTTGCCATTGCCCAGAACTTTAGAAAGACTGGACTAAAATCACCCAGCTGGTTTTCTGCCTAAGGCAGGACTAGAATTTAGGATTCCTTAATCTACTTTAGGATCTTAATTTTTAGCCCAAACCATTTCTTCAGTATCTTTTCCTACTCACAACATGATTAGAAATAGAATAATTAAGCTACTCTGAGTCATAAAGAAACCAAAAATCAGGCAATATTTTAAAAGACTGAATATATTCAAATTAGAAACATAGAAACATAGAAGTCTGATGGTCCATCTAGTCTGCCCTTATACTATTTTCTGTATTTTATCTTAGGATGGATATATGTTTATCCCAGGCATGTTTAAATTCAGTTACTGTGGATTTATCTACCACATCTGCTGGAAGTTTGTTCCAAGGATCTACTACTCTTTCAGTAAAATAATATTTTCTCATGTTGCTTTTGATCTTTCCCCCAACTAACTTCAGATTGTGTCCCCTTGTTCTTGTGTTCACTTTCCTATTAAAAACACTTCCCTCCTGGACCTTATTTAACCCTTTAATATATTTAAATGTTTCGATCATGTCCCCCCTTTTCCTTCTGTCCTCCAGACTATACAGATTGAGTTCATTAAGTCTTTCCTGATACGTTTTATGCTTAAGACCTTCCACCATTCTTGTAGCCCGTCTTTGGACCCGTTCAATTTTGTCAATATCTTTTTGTAGGTGAGGTCTCCAGAACTGAACACAGTATTCCAAATGTGGTCTCACCAGCATTCTATATAGTGGGATCATAATCTCCCTCTTCCTGCTTGTTATACCTCTAGCTATGCAGCCAAGCATCCTACTTGCTTTCCCTACCGCCTGACTGCACTGTTCACCCATTTTGAGACTGTCAGAAATCACTACCCCTAAATCCTTTTCTTTTGAAGTATTTGCCAACACTGAACTGCCAATACAATACTCAGATTGAGGATTCCTTTTCCCCAAGTGCATTATTTTACATTTGGAAACATTAAACTGCAGTTTCCATTGCTTAGACCATTTATCTAGTAAAGCTAAATCATTTACCATATTACAGACGCCTCCAGGAATATCAACCCTATTGCACACTTTAGAGTCATCGGCAAATAGGCAAACCTTCCCTACCAAACCTTCCCCTATGTCACTCACAAATATATTAAAAAGAATAGGACCCAGAACAGATCCTTGTGGCACACCGCTTGTAACCTGACTCTGCTCAGAATACTCGCCATTAACAATAACTCTCTGATGTCTACGCTTCAGCCAGCTGCAAATCCATTGAACTATCCAGGGATTAAGTCCAATCTTCACTAATTTATCTATCAGCTCTTTATGTGGAACCGTATCAAAGGCTTTGCTGAAGTCCAGGTAGGCAATATCCACGGCACCACCTTCATCCAACACCTTTGTGACATAGTCAAAGAAATCAATGAGATTAGTCTGACATGATTTGCCTTCAGTAAAGCCATGCTGATTTGGGTCTAATAAGTTATTGTTTTTTAGGTGCTGATTTATCCTCTTTTTGAGTAGAGTCTCCATCATTTTAACGACAACTGATGTCAAGCTAACTGGCCTGTAGTTACCAGCTTCTTCTCTACTGCCCTTCTTGTGAATAGGCACAACACTGGCCATTCTCCAATCCTCAGGAACTTCTCCTGTTAACAAGGATTGGTTAAACAAATCAGTCAGGGGGGTAGCAATGACAGATCTGAGTTCTTTAAGAACTCTGGGGTGGATGCCATCTGGACCCATTGCCTTATTTATCTTTAATCGTTCAAGTTCTTCTAAGACATCGGCTTCTAAGATCACTGGAGCTGAATCCGTACAGCTGGAAGCAATGCTATATCCCTCTATAGTATTATTTTGTAAGGTGTCTTTTGAGAAAACTGAACAGAAGTAGCTATTGAAATGGTCAGCGATCTCCTTATTCCCATTAATGCATGTATTAATGGGAATAAATTGTTGTAAGATTTTGAAATATCCAGATCTTTTTGCAGCTCGGAGGCTGCAAAACCATAGATGGTGGAAGGAAAGAAAAGGAGAAAAAAACCCCTTAATATTGAAGCTCTGAAGTTGTCAGAGTTTTAAAATGGAGCAAAAGAAGAATTGCTTGAAGAAGGGAGGAACAATTGAGCTCTAGTAAGCATCTTGTAGATTTCATGTGACACTTGGATAACTAAGAAAAGTAAGCATGTCCTGTCCAATTCTCCCACTTTTGGGGAAAAAAATGTCTCTACTGTTAGATAAGATCCAGGTTTTTGATAGGCAGGGAGTGAAAGGAAGAAAAAGGCAATAGATTGTATATTTTAAGGTTGGCTCATACACTAAGCTGAAAAATTTAGATTTAGATTTAATTGGATTTGTATGCCGCCCCTCTCCGAGAACTCAAGTCAAAAGATGCAATGTTAGATAGTAGTACCTAAGGACTGGAGTAAGAAAGCCTGCAGAGTGAGTCTGTCCTATAGGCTAAGATGTCTTCCGGCAATACATTCTTATTTAACTTGGTATTGTCCAGCTGTACTATCCATGCTGGCTGGGAACTATGGGAATTTAAATCCAGCATAGTTGGAAGGGCATTTGCTTGGAAAATATTGCTGTATTTCATGTGATACTAAGCCAGAGACAGCAGTGTGAGGATTGCAGTTTTTATTGGATTGATCAATCATGTTTTTTTAAATGAATAGAAAGGAAGGGATTCTCATGAAAAAGAGGGGGGGGGGTTGTCAGCAGTGTATTTTATTCAAAGCCTGCCAGCCAAATATTCAAAAGGTAAAAGTTTATATGTACTTAATTAGACAATAAACTTTTTTTTTGCCATGTAACCTAGAGAAGGTGAGATTATTATTCTGTAGAAGTATTGCAAGAGGAGATAAATGCATTTGCTATAGAAGTAGCTTTGAAATTGGTTGGCATTTTGTGAAGAAAAGCAGTGCTATTAATTGGGCAAAACTCTACAGTAAATGTAATTCATGCTAGTAACATACAAGTTTGGAATTCCTGTACAGTGGAACCTCGACATACGAGCAGCTCTACTTACGAGCTACTCGAGATAAGAGCTGGGAGGGGAGCGACATTTTTGTTCGCCTCCCGAGCTCACATTTGGGATACGAGCGCCAAGGAGCTGTCTCCTGAAGCCGAACGCTAACTTCCGCGTTCGGCTTCAGGAGACAGCTCCTTGGCGCTCGTATCCCGCGTGTTTTAAAAGGTTGCAGCCGGCCTGGGGGGCTCGGGGGGGTGCTGGCAAGCCCCCCAGGCCGGCTGCGACATTTTAAAACACGCGCGCCGCTTTGCAGCTGTCTCCTGAAGCCGAACGCTAACTTCCGCGTTCGGCGGCAGCAGTTTTTTTTGTTGTTGCACGGATTAATTGACTTTACATTGTTTCCTATGGGAAACAATGTTTCGTCATACGAGCGTTCCGACTTACGAGCCTCCTTCCGGAACCAATTAGTCTCGTAAGTCGGGGTTCTACTGTATACTGATACATGTAAGAAAAAAAGTTTCCATGGAAAAGGAATGTCATATTTTAAAGCCAGCAAGGCTGTGCTCATGTGGGCAAAATATATTATTTTATAGCAGCTCATTTTAATTGCATCAAAACTATAATACATGTATTTTTCTCTAAGTGTGTATTGAACTAAGAAATACATGTGGCTTATATGTACAGAAATCTCTTCTCTTCTGGCCTTCAGACTTTTAAACAATAAGAGTTGGACCTATATGTTCCTCAGAGCATTGTAGAATGATAGACAGCCTGAAACCATGAATGTCATTTTTGTTTCCATGTTGATGAGACTCCAGAACTTTGAAAACTTAAACGACGGAAGATCCAGTTGAGCTTAAAATGCTGGAAGATGCAGATTCTCTGGTATAACTTATCTTCCACCTCCCTTCCTTTTAAACCTTACTTTTTAAGAGAAAGTTCTATAGAAGAGGAAAAAATCTAAATCTGCAAGCAATTATCTTATTACATGCAAGGCAGTGTTATGAAAGAATAATTCAGACCAGATGTAGAAAATACTGTATGTCAATTTCAAATGATCACAATTCCATTTTATTTTTTACATGTGCTGGAAACTGGGCAGATTTTGAAGTTGAAGAAAGTTTTGTTTGGTTTATTATTAAACTTTGTTTTGGATACTATTAGGGATGTTTTCAACTTCCTGGAAAAAGGTAGTTTTTAGCAGGGAATTTTGCCATGTTTCCTACCCCCCACCTATTTAATAAATTCAGCATATTTGCGGAGCCCTGAAACACCAAACTTGCTTTGACATTATGCATTTTTTTGTGGTGACCATTTTTCACAGTGAAAAATGTAAAGCAATAGGCAATGTACAGTAATACCTCATGATACGAACTTAATTGGTGCAAGGAGGAGGTTCGTAAGACGAAAGGTTTGTAAGACGAAACATTGTTTCCCATAGGAAACAATGTAAAGTCAATTAATCCGTAAAACCAAACACCCCCCCGCAAAAAAACGGCTTTCGGCGACTGCTGGGAAGCTGCGCGGCTGTTTTAAAAGGTGACAGCTGGCCTGGGGGGCTTCCCAGCACCCCCCCCGAACCCAGGGTTCGTAACTCGAACAAAGTTCGTAAGAAGAGGCAAAATTTTTCTGAACCCAGGGTTCGGGGGGGTGCTGGGAAGCCCCCCAGGCCAGCTGCGACCTTTTAAACAGCCGCGCCGCTTCCCAGCTGTCTCCCGAAGCCGAACGCGGAAGTTCGGCTTTAGCGTTCGGCTTCAGGAGACAGCTGGGAAGCGGCGCGGCTGTTTTAAAAGGTCGCAGCCGGCCTGGAGGGCTTGCCAGCACCCCCCGAACCCGGGTTCGGGGTTCGGGGGGGTGCTGGCAAGCCCCCCAGGCCGGCTGTGACCTTTTAAAACAGCCGCGCCGCTTCCCAGCTGTCTCCTGAAGCCGAACGCTAAAGCCGAACTTCCGCGTTCGGCTTCGGGAGACAGCTGGGAAGCGGCGCGGCTGTTTTAAAAGGTGACAGCCGGGCTGGGGGGCTTCCCAGCAACCTCCCGAACCGAACCCGGGGTTCAGAAAAATTTTGCCTCTTCTTACGAACTTTGTTCGAGTTACGAACCGGCGTTCGGGCGGCTTCTGGGAAGCCCCGCCGCCCGGCTGTCACCTTTTAAAACAGCCGCGCGGCTTCCCAGCAGTCTCCGAACGCCGGTTCGTAACTCGAAAAAAGTTCGTAAGAAGAGGCAAAATTTTTCTGAACCCCGGGTTCGTATCACGAGTTGTTCGTAAGACGAGGGGTTTGTATCTTGAGGTACCACTGTAGTTTGAGTCAGGCAGGAATTAAAATGGGCCTTAAAATTGAATACAAATAATTTGAAAGCTTTGATGCTGTGATCTTTAAGGGCTGCCTTATGGTAGTATTTATGGAATTGGAGTGGATTTCCAAGTACAGCTATTTCAGCTGACTTTCATCATATCTATATCTGTAATATATAAGTGACTTTTTTCAGTGGATTGCATACAATATAACATAATCAGATTGAAGTTGGAGAAATCCCAACCATGGGATACGCCTTAATAGAGTTCTCCAGGTTTTTGAGCTGGTCAACCCTGGAATTTTGAGTGCATGTTACAGTTAGCATGGTAAATAACCTTACTAGAAGACAAAATGCTAGGACTGTTCTCTTAATACAGTGTTCCCTCGATTTTCGCGGGTTCGAATTTCACAGAAAGTCTATACCACGATTTTTCAAAAATATTAATTAAAAAATACTTTGCGGGTTTTTTTCCTATACCACAGTTTTTCCCACCCGATGACGTCATATGTCATCGCCAAACTTTCGTCTGCCTTTAATAAATTTTTTTTTAATAAACTTTAATAAATAAACATGGTGAGTAATAATCTAAACACTGATTTAGATTATTACTAGCTCTCTCGCGCTCTTTCTCTCTTTCTTGCTTTCTTTCTCTCTCTCTCTTGCTTTCTTTCTCTCTTGCTTTCTCTCTCTCTTTCTTTCTTTCTCTCTTTTTTTCTCTCTCTTGCTTTTTTTCTCTCTGAGCTTCGCGGCACACCTGACCATGTCTCGCGGCAAGAGAGAGAAAAAAAGAGAGAAAGAAAGCAAGAGAGAGAGAAAGCAAGAGAGAAAGAAAGCAAGAGAGAGAGAGAAAGAAAGCAAGAGAGAAAGAGCGCGAGAGAGCTAGAAAGAGAACAAGAGAGAGAGAGAAAACAAGAGAAAGAAAGAGAGAAAGAGAGAGAGAGAGAGAGAAAGAGAGGGAGGGAAGGAGAGAGAGAGAAATACATAGAGGGAGGTAGGGAGGGAGGGAGAAAGAGAGCAAAAAAGAGAGGAAGGAAGGAAGAGAAAGAAAGAGGGATGGAGAGAGAGAGAAAGAAAGAGGAAGGAAGGAAGGGAGAGAAAGAGGGAGGGAGAAAGAAATAGAGTGAAGGGGAGGAAGAGAGAGAGAGAGGATTTTTTTGTCCAAACTTTTTTTAGCCGCCGCCCCCTCCCTGCTCAATGTGCCCCAGGGTTTCGTAAATGTAAAAAATGTGCCGCGGCTCAAAAAAAGTTTGAAAATCACTGATCTAAATGATTGCTAAGAGAATGGAAAATTGCAATTTAGGGGTTTAAAGTGTTAAGGGAAGGCTTGTGATACTGTTCATAGCCAAAAATAGTGTATTTACTTCCGCATCTCTACTTCGCGGAAATTCAACTTTCGCGGGCAGTCTCGGAACGCATCCCCCGCAAAAAGCAAGGGAACACTGTAATGCTTTTTCCTTGAGATGCTCTCTCTCAGTACAATGTAGCTCCACCTTTTCTGGGTAGAGATTTATCCTGCTTCCATCTTCTGCTCAGCATCTCATCTTAGAATTTGAGTTTCCAAGCCTTTGATCATCTGCATTAGCCTTCTTTGCACTAGTTTCAGTTTTTTGAGATTGTTATTAAAATGGGATGTCAAATATGGATACTTGAAATGGGAGCTAAACTAGTAGAACATAATAGAACAATTGTTACTTACCTTACCGTTTTTAACCACTTGTTTATATAGTTGACTCTGAGTCAACCTGCAGTCCAATTCAGCTTTAAGATTTCTTCAGTATGTAAATGTCTAGTACAGGGGTAGGCAAAGTTGGCTCTTCTGTGACATGTGGACTTTAACTCCCAGAATTCCTGAGCTAGCATGATTGGCTCAGGAATTCTGGGAGTTGAGGTCCACAAGTCATAGAAGAGCCATCTTTGCCTACCGCGGTCTAGTAGAATTAATATTTTATTTACTTTTTTAAAGTGGCTGATGGAAAGTCTTCATCAGTTGACTGTGCTGCTAGAATTGAGGGAAGATATTATCTAACATATTTGGAGCATATTAGATAATAATAATGATAATGATAATAATAATTTATTAGATTTGTATGCCACCCCTCTCTGAGGACTCCGGCGGCTCACAACAATACAATACAATACAAATCTAATATTAAGAAAAACAAGTTAAAACCCATTATTACTAAAAAACAATCAATGCTACACAATCACACCACACTCAAATGCTACAAGTCAGAAGGGGGGATTAGTCCCCCCATGCCTGGTGACATAAATGGGTCTTCAACGTCTTGCGGAAGGCGAGTAGGGTGGGGGCAATTCAAATCTCTGGGGGGAATTGATTCTAGAGGGCCAGGGCTACCACAGAGAAGGCTCTTCCCCTAGGTCCCACCAGACAACATTGTTTAGTCGACGGGACCTGGAGAAGGCCAACTCTGTGGGACCTCCTCGGCCGCTGGGATTCGTGCGGCCGAAGACAGTCCTGTAGGTATTCTGGTCTGATGCCATATAGGGCTTTATAGGTCATTACCAATACTTTGAATTGTGTCCGGAAACTAATTGGCAACCAGTGCAAGCCGTGGAGTGTTGATGAGACATGGGTGTATCTAGGAAGGCCCATGATTGCTCGCACGGCTGATGTAGACCTCCATAGTCTTAAGTAGCAAGTCACTACTCCAAGAAGAATAGAAGTTTAGTTTAGTGTATAGGGATGACAAGAAGGAAAACATGAATAAAATAGCATTGTGGGTGGCTTTCTCAATATTTCAGATAACTCTCTACACATTGCATTTGAGAGGTCATCTCTGCAGAAGCCTTAAGGCTGGAAGTTTTTTTAATCTGTTCCAAATCAACTCAGATGTCCCTGACTGGAACGTGAAACATGTTAATCCCCATTGGAGTTGACAGCAATGCCTCCATGCCCAGAGCAACTGGTACATTTGGCTTCAGTTAGGATCAGGGGAGCAAAGAGTTAAAATGAGATCTGACATCTAGGGCTCCTGGCTGTGGAGTCTAAACAAAAGAAAAGACAACAGGAGCCTGATGGTGCCATTCTGAGAAGCCAAAGTGGTGATTGGGAGGACTTTAAATGAATAAACAGTCTGGTAGGGCAAACGATGTGATTAGGGAGGAGTGGAACATTTAGGGACCTCACAAGCCATTCTGAATGTTCTACTTTCCTCATATGTTGGAGTACCACAACTGTGATCTGAAAACAATGCCACTCTGATGACTAGGAACAATGAGAATTATGGTACAACAAAGTGGGAGGTTGCTAACAGAAGAAAGGCTGATTTATATTTACTGCTTATTCAATGCAATTCAAGCCAGTGCGATGTCACTTTCCCCCCTGCATTTTTCTACCCAGCTTATTCAATTTCATAATACAGTGATACCTCATCTTACGAACCCCTCGACATACAAACTTTCCGAGATACGAACCCGGGGTTTAAGATTTTTTTGCCTCTTCTTCTGAACTATTTTCACCTTACGAACCCCGCCGCCGCCGCTGGGCTGCCCCGCCTCTGGACTTCCATTGCCAGGCAAAAGCTCCCCTCATTGGGAAACCCCACCTCTGGACTTCTGTTGCCAGCGAAGCGCCTGTTTTTGTGTTGCTGGGTTTCCCCTGAGGCTCCCCTCCATGGGAAACCCCACCTCCGGACTTCTGCATTTTTGCGATGCTGCAGGGAAATCCCAGCAGGAGAATCTCAGCATCGCAAAAACGGGCGCTTCATTGGCAATGGAAGTCCGGAGGTGGGGTTTCCCAGCGAGGGAAGCCTCAGCGAAATCGCAGCAGCCCAAAAACGGGCGCTTCATATGGCAAAAAGGGTAAATTTTGGGCTTGCATACATTAATCACTTTTCCATTGATTCCTATGGGAAACATTGTTTCGTCTTACGAACTTTTCACTTTACAAACTTCGTCCCGGAACCAATTAAGTTCGTAAGATAAGGTATCACTGTACTTTGTTTTGGAAATTTCTTTCAAAAGGGAAGAAAATTCCAAAAAAAGCATTATCATCCGCGGAACAGGCAGTCCTAATGCACAGATGTCTATCGTCATCCCTCCAGCAATCTGCAGCTTCCTTGGCTTCCCAAACTTCAATCCAGGAGAAGGCACCAAGAGGAAGCTCCTCCCACTAAGATTTTTTATATTGAGAAGTGTGTACAGCCCAAGAGGCTTCAGAATGAAAGTAGGAAGGGAAACAAAAATTAGAACCTGTACTCTCTACCATTTCAACTATAAAATCAAAAGTGGTACCATGGAAGATTTGAAATAGCATTACAGGTCCTTCTATGGCAAAGATGAAAAATGGAAGCCATTTTTGTAGGAGAAAAATATATACTTGCCTCAACCATAGAAATATAGAAACATAGAAGATTGATGGCAGAAAAGACCTCATGGTCCATCTAGTCTGCCCCTATACTATTTCTTGTATTTTATCTTAGGGTGGATATATGTTTATCCCAGGTATGTTTAAATTCAGACACTGTGGATTTACCAACCACGTCTGCTGGAAGTTTGTTCCAAGCATCTACTACTCTTTCAGTAAAATATTTTCTCACGTTACTTCTAATCTTTTCCCCAACCTCAGATTGTGCTCCCTTGTTTTTGTGTTCACTCTCCTATTAAAAACACTTCCCTCCTGAACCTTATTTAACCCTTTAACATATTTAAATGTTTCGATCATGTCCCCCCTTTCCCTTCTGTCCTCCAGACTATACAGATTGGGTTCATGAAGTCTTTCCTGATAAATTTTATGCTTAAGACCTTCCACCATTTTTGTAGCCCATCACTGGACCCGTTCAATTTTATCAATATCTTTTTGTAGATGAGGTCTCCAGAACTGAATGCAGTATTCCAAATGTGGTTTCACCAGCGCACTATACAGCGGGATCACAATCTCCCTCTTCCTGCTTGTTATACCTCTAGCGATGCAGCCAAGCATTCTACTTGCTTTCCCTACCACCCAACTGCACTGTTCACCCATTTTGAGACTGTCAGAAATCACCACCCCTAAATCCTTCTCTTCAGAAGTTTTTGCTAGCACAGTACTGCCAATACAATACTCAGATTGAGGATTCCTTTTGCCCAAATGCATTATTTTACATTTGGAAACATTAAACTGCAGTTTCCATTGCTTTGCCCACTTATCTAGTAAAGCTAAATCATTTACCATATTATAAATGCCTCCAGGAAAATCAAGCCTATTGCACACTTTAGAGTCATTGGCAAATAGGCAAAACTTCTCTTATGTCACTCACAAAGATATTAAAAAGAATAGGACCCATTAAAAACCTTGATTTGATCATTAAATACAGGTATAAAAGAGTGGTTTAATCCTGACTCAAAATGACTCTTTTTGTGAGTGCACAAAGCAGCATCTGGAGGGGATGGACAAACCAACTTGTCTGATGAAAGCAGTATTGTATCACCAGAACGAAATCCATCCTCCTTTTTTGAATGTGACATGTTGCACACAGATCATTAAGAGGCTTATGGAGCATTTTGATGAAAGGCAACAATGAATACAAACACCATTCTCACTTACTTGATTAATATGAAAATGTATGATAAATCAGTGAAGATAATTGATGGTAGAGCCAGAAAGAAGGGGGGGAAAGTACTTCAAATATTGGGTGTGAAACTCTGGTGTGGCTTGTCCTCCCTTATCTACTGTTGTTGAGATTATCACCAGAGCCTTAGTTATTATAATTCAATTCTACAACTATGGCTAGTGGTGGTACAGTTTTGAATGACATTTTGGTGCAGCAGCTTAGAAGATTTGTTGCTTTAAGATCTTAAAGGTATTCTGGGAACATCTGGCTGGCTAATTGTGGAAACATATTTTCTGGATTAATAGACTCTTTGTCTCACTGGAGTTGATACACACTTGTAATGATAAATTGCCTGTGTTTAACACGAATGATTTGGAAACAGTCGCTTGCTAATTTATCTGTGGTTCATAAAAGCTGCATCTAAGCAGCCTAGCATACAATCTAACACAAGTGGCTTTCTTCTAAATTTGTGCTGAAAGCACAATTGTTTTATTCCGCTTCCAGGATTCCCTGGGGCATTTAGACAGCCACTGTGGGACACAATACCTGGTTTGATGATTTCAGCCACTGGAGCTTTTCATTGCAAAAGAATTGGGGGAGAAATTAATAGCTTCCAGTTCCAAGACTATCCCTGTACTGAGAAAGTAGCTTCACCCCAAAATGGGAGGAGGGTCTTCCTTGCCAGTCATAATTTGCAAGAGAAGAGAAGAGAAGATTGTACAAACAATGTTTCTCTAAGATTCTAAATAAAAAGTGTGCTGTGACATCAACGTGCTTCCATTCATCCCTCTTCTGTTTTACTAGAGGATAAAAAATGTGGAAGCCCAGGAGTGCAACCAGATTTTCATTAGAGGTTTTGGATTCTAAATCCCATAATCTTTGCACGGTGAGCATGCTAGCTGCTGTCATTGGAAGGTAGGTCCAAAATACGGCATAGAAACATAGAAACATGGAAGACTGACGGCAGAAAGAGACCTCATGGTCCATCTAGTCTGCCCTTATACTATTTTCTGTATTTTACCTTAGGATGGATATATGTTTATCCCAGGCATGTTTAAATTCAGTTACTGTGGATTTACCAACCACGTCTGCTGGAAGTTTGTTCCAAGGATCTACTACTCTTTCAGTAAAATAATATTTTCTCATGTTGCTTTTGATTTCCCCCCCAACTAACTTCAGATTGTGTCCCCTTGTTCTTGTGTTCACTTTCCTATTAAAAACACTTCCCTCCTGAACCTTATTTAACCCTTTAATATATTTAAATGTTTCGATCATGTCCCCCCTTTTCCTTCTGTCCTCCAGACTATATAGATTGAGTTCATTAAGTCTTTCCTGATAGGTTTTATGCTTAAGACCTTCCACCATTCTTGTAGCCCGTCTTTGGACCCGTTCAATTTTGTCAATATCTTTTTGTAGGTGAGGTCTCTAGAACTGAACACAGTATTGCAAATGTGGTCTCACCAGCACTCTATATAGCAGTATCATAATCTCCCGCTATGGCATTGTCCCATTGCCAACCTTCTGTAAGCAGCGGCTACTAACAACCGATGATCCTTGGATCATTATTTCAGAGAGACTTCCTTATCTAAATAGAGACATAGGATGACCCAGAGGAGGGCAAAAAAAAAGCAGTGGGATGACTTTCTTCCACCTTCCCCATTGACTTTCCTTGTAGGAAACAGACAGGGAGCTTTGGAAAATGCATAATAACCCAAGAAGAGCCATGCTGAATCAGGCCAAAGCCCATCGAGTCCAGCATTCTATGTCACACAGTGGCCCACCAATTGTCCATGGGGATCTTGAGCAGAAAGAGAAGGCAAAACATAGAAACATAGAAACATAGAAGTCTGACGGCAGAAAAAGACCTCATGGTCCATCTAGTCTGCCCTTATACTATTTTCTGTATTTTATCTTAGGATGGATACAGTGGAACCCCGACATAAGAGCTGCTCTACTTAAGAGCAACTCGAGATAAGAGCTGGGAGGGGAGAGATATTTTTGTTCTACTTACAAGCCCAAATTCGAGATACAAGCGCCAAGGAGCTGTCTCCTGAAGCCAAACGCTAACTTCCGCGTTCGGCTTCAGGAGACAGCTGCGAAGCGGCGCGCGTGTTTTAAAAGGTTGCAGTCGGCCTGGGGGGCTCGGGGGGGTGCTTGCAGCTTTCTTTCTTGCTCTTTTTCTTTCTCTCTTTTACCTTCCCTTCCTCTATTTCTTCTTTTCTTTCTCCTTCCCACCTTCTTCCCTCCCTCCCTCCCTTCACTCATTCCTCTCTTACTCTCCCCTTTCATAAGTTTCCTTGCTTCTTTCCTCTGTTCCTGTCCCTTCCCTCTTTCCTTCCTTCCTTCCCACCCTCCGTCCATTCATTCACCCATTCCTCTCTTGATCGCTTAAAGCCGGTCCCTGGTGCAAAAAGGGTTGGGGACCTCTGTCCTACAGGATTGGGTGGCAGAGAAGTTGAACATATGTAAATTTAAAAGTTTAAGAAAGTTTACAAGTTAAGTGAAAGAAACTTCATTATTCATTTATATGTACATGTACATTTCTTCATTAAAAACATGTCTTTCTGCATAATTTAGACTAACTTTGTGAGTTTTTTGAGGGCTGGAACCAATTAAAATTATTTACATTAATTCCTATGGGGAAAAGTCGTTCGAGATAAGAGCTGCTCGACTTAAGAGCCCAGGTCCGGAACGAATTAAACTCGTATCTCGAGGTACCACTGTATATGTTTATCCCAGGCATGTTTAAATTCAGTTACTGTGGATTTATCTACCACGTCTGCTGGAAGTTTGTTCCAAGGATCTACTACTCTTTCAGTAAAATAATATTTTCTCATGTTGCTTTTGATCTTTCCCCCAACTAACTTCAGATTGTGTCCCCTTGTTCTTGTGTTCACTTTCCTATTAAAAACACTTTCCTCCTGGACCTTATTTAACCCTTTAATATATTTAAATGTTTCGATCATGTCCCCCCTTTTCCTTCTGTCCTCCAGACTATACAGATTGAGTTCATTAAGTCTTTCCTGATACGTTTTATGCTTAAGACCTTCCACCATTCTTGTAGCCCGTCTTTGGACCCGTTCAATTTTGTCAATATCTTTTTGTAGGTGAGGTCTCCAGAACTGAACACAGTATTCCAAATGTGGTCTCACCAGCATTCTATATAGCAGGATCATAATCTCCCTCTTCCTGCTTGTTATACCTCTAGCTCCTCCCTTTCCCTTGACCCCCCAACAAATGGTACTCAAGGGAATCCTGCCTGTCTCAACCAACATAGAGGCGGCACATGGACATCCGTTTCAATAACCACCGATACATTTGGCATCCATTAATCTGCATAATCCTGCCTTGAAGCTATCCAGGCTGACAGCTGTCACGACCTCTTCTGGAAGTGAATTCCATAAACCAACGACCCTCTGGGTGAAGAAATATTTCCCTTGATTTGTCCTCACTTTCTTGCCTATGAGCTTTAGGGAGTGCCCCTCGTCCTAGCATTGTGTGATAGAGAAAATAATTTTTCTCTATCCACCTTTTCTATCCCATGCATGATTTTATACCCTTCGATCAAGTCTCCTCTTAAACGCCGTTTTTCAAGGCTGTAGAGACCAAGGCGTTGAAACCTGGTTTCATAAGGGAGGTGCTCCATTTCCTTGTGTGGTGGCAAAGCAACATTGAAGTGGTCACAACTGCCAAACTTCAATCCTGTGGGAGACTTGGGTCCCAGATTTTGAACATATTCTGTAAGTTAGTTTATTTGAGGTATGTTGATTCAAACATTGTTGCCCTGTGATGCACTGTTTCACCCAATTGAAGGTACAGTGTTCCCTCGCTTTTTGCGGGGGATGCGTTCCGAGACCGCCCACGAAAGTCGAATTTCCGCGAAGTAGAGATGCGGAAGTAAATACACTATTTTTGGCTATGAACAGTATCACAACCCTTCCCTTAACACTTTAAATCCCTAAATTGCAATTTTCCATTCCCTTAGCAACCGTTCAGATTATTACTCACCATGTTTATTTATTAAAGTTTATTTAAAAAAAATTTAGTAAAGGCAGACGAAAGTTTGGTGATGACATATGATGTCATAGGGTGGGAAAAAACGTGGTATAGGGAAAAAACCCGCGAATTATTTTTTAATTAATATTTTTGAAAAACCGTGGTATAGACTTTTCGCGAAGTTCGAACCCGCGAAAATCGAGGGAACACTGTACTCACAATTGAATAGACACCAGTTTTAATATCTGTATGTTTTGAGTTTTATTAGCATATACATGAAGCAGGACAATCCCAGGCACAATTACCATCTCTGCCAACAATAAAGCAAGTGATTCTTTGCCATTAACAGGCATGTTTTCTTCGGTTTGTATCCAGTAATGTTGTTACAAGATGAAATATATAATTGACAGACACGTCCTTCCACCAGACATCCTTTAGATCTGCTCTGGAGATTCTGATGCCGTCTCTAATAAATTGAGGAATCTTCAGGGGAAGAGGAAGGGCAGGGATTTGGCCTTCTGTGGGTAAATTTCATGTGAGCCCTGTGGAACTAGAGCTGAGAAGCAGGGCCAGTTTCTTCTTACTGGTTAGGATCCATTGCAACATGTTATAAAATAAACTGTTAAGAGAAAGAATGCAAGTAATATCTGGGCAACCAGAGAAGATTGGTTTGACAGTGTTCATCACCTACTGAGCCAGCTGGAATGAAAGGCATTTTCCACACAGAAAAAGTTTCTCAAAGAAAATTTGAATCATCTGATTTATTCTCTCTCCTTCTCCTTGAATGCCTTCTTGGAGGCCAAATCCACCATCTTTGCTGGCTGGCAAATACTTCTTATGTAATTGTACTGGTCACATAATTGTCCTCTTATCTCATAGCTTTGTTGCAGGGCATTATGTCATCTTGAGCCCCACCCTTCTCATATTTTCTCTCGTGCACATGTTCTGAATGCTTCTGTTTATTTCTGGAAATATTTTTTTTATTTCAATCTTGTTGGAAATGCTTCTCTCTCTGTCCGCAGAACAGGGTATCCAGCAAATCTGGAAAATGGGAATAAGGGAGTTATCAGGGAAATCGGCGGTTTGGGAAATATCAGAGAATTATAATATTTTTAAAAAATAATAATAATTTATTAGACTTGTATGCCTCCCCTCTCCAAAGACTTGGAATGGCTCACAACAAATACAAATCTAATATTAAAAACAATTATAAAAAGCCATTATAAACAGTCATACCATCCAATTAAACCATACATAAAATGAAACAGCTAAGGGTCAGTTATGTCCCCCAAGCCTGGCGGCATAGGTGGATTTTCAGTAGTTTGCGAAAGGCAAGGAGGATGGGGGCAGTCCTGATCTCCGGGGGGAGTTGATTCCAGAAGGCCGGGGCTGGGAATTCTGGGAGTTGAAGTCCAAATATCTTCAAGTTGCCACGGTTGGGAAACACTGCAGTAGAGGATAAAATTCTGATGAGGACAATAACAGCTTGAACGGCAACTTTGCCGGCCAGAGAACTGTTGCACAAATAGCCATTGTTCCCATAATCTCATTTCATTTTGCATAGTGCAGTGGTTATCAAAGCAAGGGCTGTGTGAATGGGGAGACTTCATGTTTGAGGGCATTCCCAATCAGTGAAACACTGCCCAAATCTCACACGCGGGTGAAAATATTGCCAGATTGCCAAATCATTTCAGTCATTTTTCTGCAGATTTCACTTCAAATCTGGCAAGATATCGTCCATGTACAATTTATTATTATTATTGTTGTTGTTGTTGTTGTTGTTATTATTATCATCAGTACAACACAGCAAACGAGATCACTATGCTGGATTTCATATTTCATCATCAGTCGGGCGCTTCCCAAGCACCTAGGACTGTGTGATGTAGCAGCGAATTATGTTTGCCGATCCCAGTAAAGCGGCCTTTTGCAATTGACAGATGGAGATTTTGTCAATTCTGATGGTTTTCAAATGTCCGCTGAGATCCTTTGGTACTGCGCCCAGCGTGCCAAGTACCACTGGGACCACTTTCACTGGCTTATGCCAGAGTCATTGCAGCTCGATTTTTAGATATTCGTATTTCACTAATTTCTCTAGCTGCTTCTCCTCAATTCTGCTGTCTCCTGGGATTGCGATGTCGATGATCCATACTTTCCTTTTCTCCACAATCAGGATGTCTGGTGTGTTATGCTTCAGAACTCGATCAGTCTGAAGTCGGAAGTCCCACAGTAGTTTTGCTTACTCATTTTTGACCACTTTTTCGGGCTTATGATCCCACCAGTTCTTTGCCACTGGTAAATGGTAGTTCCGGCACAAGTTCCAGTGGATCATCTGTGCCACAGCATCATGTCTATTATTATTATTATTATTATTATTATTATTATTATTATTATTATTATTATTATTATTATTACTATTAATTAGATTTGTATGCCGCCCCTCTCCGTAGACTCAGGGCAGCTCACAACAGTGATAAAAACAATACATGGTAACAAATCTAATAATTAAAATCTAAAATAACAGTTTTACATTACAAAGTCTAAACAAACCCAAAAAACAACCCAGTAGGTAAAATACATACACACAGTCATATAATGCACAAAACTACATAGGCAAGGGGGGGATGTCTCAGTTCCCCCAAGCCTGACGACAGAGGTGGGTTTTAAGGAGTTTACAAAAGGCAAGGAGGGTGGGGGCAGTCCTAATCGCTGGGGGGAGTTGATTCCAGAGGGTCGGAGCCGCCACAGAGAAGGCTCTTCCCCTGGGTCCCGCCAGACGACATTGTTTAGTCGATGGGACCCAGAGAAGACCAAGCGGACCTAACCGGCCGCTGGGATTCATGCGGCAGAAGGCGGTCTCGCAGATTACCACTTGGGATTATTTGACAGTGATTCCTTGAAGAAGAACTTGCATGATACATACGGTGCTTTGATGGGCAAATACGGTTCTGTGTGTTTAATTTTGGAGAGGTGCCATTGGGAAGCTTTTAAAACCCTGATTAAGAAAAAATGGCTTACTAAACCTCTGCAGAGCTTGACGTTCCTTTCCCTTTCAATTTGCCCAGATGTTCCAGAATTGAGTTTACAGACATTTTATACCTAAGTCCCTTGTGTCCCCAAGGAATGATAAACATTTCGGTCGTGACCTGATGCTATGATTGCATCACTGCCACTGGAGCTAGGAAATTAGTATCAAAAAAATACACTGTTGTGTGTGTAGAGAGAGCCGTCTGCAGCACTGCCAGGTATAATATGAAATGTATTTTAGATGCTTCTATGAAACAGTAAACAACTTTCCCTTAATTAAAAGAATGCTACAGGTGGTGACTAAGCTGACACAATGATATTTTATTTATATTTATAGGAGCAGAAAAATATGATTACAGAAACATGCAGTGTTGTCATCCCTCTTACAGTCTCACAGGGTGTAATCTAGCAACCGCTACAGCCTCCAATTCTCTTGCATGTGTAAATTGGCTTCAGCTATTATAGTGGACTTTTGCAGCTGCTCTCCAAACAGCTTGCCCTCAATTAATTGGAGGAAAGATTGGCTACATTCACAAAGCATACTCATCCTTTGCTCATTTACTTACCGCTAACTCAATTAAGCCAATTGTTCAAGTTCACCCACAATGACCTGAATTTGCAAATAAAGTTTGGGCTAACCTTGAATCTCCTTTTGGAGGATTTTGGGATCATGAATGGGGAGTTAGATAGAACAACAGAAAAGTGGTCAGAAATTACTTGATGCTTAGGTGTGAAATTACTGCTAAAAAAGGGATCCCATCTTCGTAGATTCGCCCACGTTTCTACAACACTCCGTGGCCTGCACTGGCTGCCGATCGGTTTCCGGTCACAATTCAAAGTGTTGGTAATGACCTTTAAAGCCCTTCATGACATTGGACCAGAATACCTCCGGAACCGCCTTCTACCGCACGAATCCCAGCGGCCGATAAGGTCCCACAGAGTTGGGCTTCTCCGGGTCCCGTCGACCAAACAATGTCGTTTGGCGGGGCCCAGGGGAAGAGCCTTCTCTGTGGTGGCCCCGGCCCTCTGGAATCAACTCCCCCCGGAGATTAGAACTGCCCCCACCCTCCTTGTCTTTCGCAAGTTACTCAAGACCCACCTATATCGCCAGGCATGGGGGAATTAAGACATCTCCACCAGGTTTTCTTATATTTTATGTTTGGTATGTATGTGTTGTATGGTTTTTAAATTGTTGGGGGGTTTTCATGTAATTTTATTATTAGATTTGTTCCATTGTTATACTGTTTTTATTGTTCTTGTGAGCCGCCCCCAGTCTTCGGAGAGGGGCGGCATACAAATCTAATAAATTGAATTGAATTGAATTGAATTCAATCATTGTAATGAATCATCACAAAATCTTATATGGCAGGAATTTAAAAGCTGTATTAAGAAACCCTTTTGAAGACTCTTTTCCCAATTCCAATTTAATTGCAAAGTTTTAGGACCAATCTTGGAAAACATCTGGTCACCAATTTGCACTTGAATGACAGGAGTACAATTTAAATGCTCATCCTTATACTAATGGTTATTACAAGCAAGCAAGCAAGCTGAGGACATGAGTTGGAAAGTGAACAGCTCACCCTCCCACAACTGCTTTTATTTCTAAATAACATTCCTAAGTATGCAGAACCAAATTCTTGCACAGCATAACTGGGCGGCTTCTTTGCTGACATTTACCACCCCAGATGTCTCTTGATGTTGAATCTTTACATGTCTGTGTCTTCTCGTCCCAGCCTTTGTAAAAGCTGCATTGGGGGTCTCTTAGGATTTTCACCATTAATTCTGTCCTTCAGATTTCTAGAATTCTTTATTTATTTTTTATTTTATTTATTGATTTTGTCCAATACACCATGTTGGTTTTAGTGGGTATATATCTATATACACATAGTAAAATACATGATGAAGGTTATAGAGGAGATACTCATAGTAAAATATATCTAAGAAATAATAGAAAAGAAGATATAGTAATAGAACATATCAATGAAAGAATAGAAGAAGAGATATAGGAATAGAAGAAAGGTATAGGAGATATGGGAGAGCAATTCCTATCACCCATTTCCTCCCATGTTGACTGTATGACTGTAACTTGTTGCGTATATCCTAAGATTTTTATTAATATTGCTTCTTCATTGCTTATTTGACCCCTATGACAATCATTAAGTGTTGTACCACATGATTCTTGACAAATGTATATTTTATTTTATGTACGTTGAGAGTATATGCACCAAGACAAATTCCTTGTGTGTCCAATCACACTTGGCCAATAAAAAATTCTATTCTATTCTAAAAAAAAAATAGGACAGGGGATGGAAGGCACTCTAGTGCAATTGTACTCGCCCCCTACTGACCTCTTAGGAATCTGGATAGGTCAACCGTAGATAATCTAAGGGTAAAGTGTTGGGGGTTTGGGGATGACACTATGGAGTCCGGTAATGAGTTCCACGCTTCGACAACTCGGTTACTGAAGTCATATTTTTTACAGTCAAGTTTGGAGCAGTTAATATTAAGTTTAAATCTGTTGTGCGCTCTTGTGTTGTTGTGGTGTGATTGGACACACAAGGACTTTGTCTTTGGTGCATATGCTGTCAGTGTACATAAAAGAAAATATACATTTGTCAAGAATCACGAGGTACAACACTTAATGATTGTCATAGGGGTCAAATAAGCAATGAAGAAACAATCAATATTAATAAAAATCTTAAGGACACAAGCCAAAAGTTACAGTCATATAGTCATAAGTGGGAGGAAAATAGGAACGATGAGAAAAAAAACTAATAGTAAAAGTAGTGCAGACTTAGTAAATAGTTTGACCGTGTTGAGGAAATTATTTGTTAAGATGTCGTTCGGGGAAAAACTGTTCCTGTGTCTAGTTGTCTTGGTGTGCAGTGCCCTGTAGCAACGTTTTGAGAGTAGAAGTTGAAACAGTTTATGTCCAGGATGTGATGGGTCAGTAAACATTTTCACAGCCCTCTTTTTGATTCGTACAGGTCCTCAATGGAAGGCAGGTTGGCAGCAATTGTTTTTTCTATTATCCTCTGATGTCTGTGTCAGTCTTGTTGGGTTGCAGCACCAAACCAGACAGTTATAGAGGTGCAGATGACAGACTCAATGATTCCTCTGTAGAACTGTATCAGCAGCTCCTTGGGCAGTTTGAGCTTCCTGAGTTGGCACAGAAAGAATATGTCATTTTCCTGCATGACAGCAACATGTGGCATCTGTATGAAGGGATATATGATAATGTGCATTATAGCTGATTCCTGACTTTTTTAAAATTAAAGTTTACATCAATCAAAGCCGCCCTTCCTGATTTGAGACAGATATTGTCCCCAAATGCCTGGATTTTTAGAAAAGACCCCTCGGTTCTTTCACTCCAGATGTTTTGGGGAAAGAAGCCAAGTGAAAGAAAGATAAGTCGTCTACTACTCTATCCTTGCAAGTTAAAAAAAACCCTGTAGTTTTAACCAGTTCTTTTCCATTTTAATTTGTTCCTTTTGTTGTTGTTGTTGTTGTTGTTGTTGACAAGTAGGACTCTTCATTTGATTATAATCAATTATGGTATCTGTAATGGCTGTTCTTGGGTTATTGTTGGGGTTTTTTTACTGTGAAATGATGTGAGCTGGTTTATAATTGATGGAATGGTTAGGGTGGGGTTTAGGATGGCAATTTATGCATCACCAAAAATGAAGACAAGAAAGAGGTCACTTTTTATAAGCACTTCTTACATGTGCTTATATAGATGCCAAAATGGAAATAATTACTATCCATTAAATAGAAAAGGGCATTAATTAAACACAAATGGGTAACAATTATCTTATTTTGATGTGGGCATGGACCTACAGGTCAGCCTCCTGTTGTTCCTTGCAGTTCTTTATTTTTAAGCTGGATTTTAGCCTGAAAGCTTTTTAATAGTCCTCTTTAAAGTAGGAAAAAATTCTTTTCAAAAATCAGATATTTCCTGGTTGGGTTACAAAACCATAAAATAACATTCTGAATAATACAGATATTATTTGGAATTCTTTATTAGCCAAGTGTGATTGGACAGACAAGGAATTTGTCTTTGGTGCATTTGAAGTATATAATTTTTAAAAAATAATAAAACAAGGCAGACAAAATGTCTTTGGAGATTCTCAGTCATCCAGATCATAGTAGATCAAATATGCTTTTTCAATTGGATTGTTTTTTCCTTGAGGAAGAAGACGTTTTGCTTCTTATGGAAGAAGGTTCATCAGTTGTCATTTGACAGTTATGTTTAAAATTAATAAACTTTCCCTACTTTAAAGATGACTATTACAAAGCTTTCAGGCTAAAATCCAGCTTAAATAAATGCTCGTTCTATTTATGTTTTAATATCAGAGTCTAGGAGTGAAGAAAGTCACAGCCTCAGTTTTCATGTAATTACAAAAAGTTCTGACTGGATGGATTTGGAAACTGGGTGATTGATTAGTGGGACTTTGATTAATTCTGGGTGGCTAGGGAATTTTGGTAGTTTAATGTCTTAAAGTTTCCAAATGTGAGGAACACTAAGATAGAGGACAACAAAGGAAATTCAGGTTTCTCCATTAAGCTGAATGATCTCTTTGGGCTATCACAACATGTATGGTGGTTAGAGGGCTAAGCCATCCACCTCTCTGGTACAACATTTTTGGAATCCTTCTCCTACATGGCATTGAGCTTGAAGTTCTATTGGCATCAGTGACATATTGTTTTTTCCTGATATTCCTTGTCATTGGATAAAAGTTATACAAGGAGAATAGCACATGGAAAGAGGAATATTAGCTCTTATTTCCTTAGGGAGGAAGTTTTTGGATAAATCAGTACTGAAGGAATAATAAAGAACCTCATTATGATGCTCACCTGTCCCGCACAGCAAAATGAGATCTGTCTAGGCCAGAGCAATTTTAGCAATTTTAGCAATTTTAAGACTTATGGACTTCAACTCGACTTATGATCTCACCAACTCAACTTGGTGAGATCATCCAAGGGCATGGGGTGAGGTATCATCAATATGCTGATGATACCCAGTTGTACATCTCCACCCTATGTCCAGTCAGTGAATCAGTGGAAGTGATGTGCCGGTGCCTGGAGGCTGTTGGGGTCTGGATGGGTGCCAACAAGCTCAAACTCAACCCGGACAAGACGGAGTGGCTGTGGGTTTTGCCTCCCAAGGACAATTCCATCTGTCCGTCCATTACCCTGGGGTGGGGAATTATTGCCCTCCTCGGAGAGGGTCCACAACTTGGGCATCCACAGCTAACATTAGAACACAATCTTTCAGCTGTGGCAAGGAGGGCGTTTGCCCAGGTTCACCTGGTGCACCTGTTACTGCCCTATCTGGATCGGGAGTCATTGCTCACAGTCGCTCATGCCCTAATCACCTCGAGATTCGACTACTGCAATGCTCTCTACATGGGGATACCTCTGAAAAGTGTTCGGAAACTTGAGATCGTACAAAATGCGGCCACGAGAGCGAGCGTGGGGCTTCCCAGATTCGCCCACGTCTCAGCAACACTCCACGGCCTGCACTGATTGCCGATCAGTTTCCGTTCGCAATTCAAAGTGTTGGTAATGACCTATAAAGCCCTACATGGCATCGGACCAGAATACCTTTGGGACCATCTTCTGCCGCACATATTTTCTACAAAATATCTTTGCCTACATAGTTGCCACATTGAGCGGGTGGGGGTCATAGTGAAATTATTATTCCTTCAGTTTTGATTTATTTGACTTCGGATCTGAAGAAACAAATGCACGTTGGTAATATTTATTGTTCATGTTCTGGAACAAAATCCCCCCTCCCTCTCTCTCCCCCCCTCTCTCACACATAGTACATTCATGCTTACTACATTGTATGTTAAACCTGATCCAGTTAGGCTTCAGTATCAGAAGAATTGAGGCAGGAAGTCTACCAGGCATTGTATTTCATTCTGTGTGGCGACTTCAAATTAGTACAATTTTCATTCCCTTTTATCAGTTCCAGCAAGGCATATTCAATTCTATCTTGGTAATGTCTCCTGGTATTTTTATGTTAAGCTAAGCCACATCCATTTCATATGCGACCCACCTTGCTTTGAGAATCATCTCTTGAAGATCTCCCTTTCGATCCTTCTCAGTGCACAATACTCCAGAACAAATTTATCCTTTATTATTATTTTTTTATCCCATCTCCTGTATGCTTTTTCATATACAGTGATACCTTGTCTTATGAACTTAATTGGTTCCAGGACAAGGTTCGTAAGGTGAAAAGTCCATAAGACGAAACAATGTTTCCCATAGGAATCAATGTAAAAACGAATAATGCGTGCAAATCCTTCAGGAAAATCCCAAACTTTAGAAGGGAGGCGAACAGAGGGCAGGGAGGAGCAGTGAAAGGGGGCGGGTGGAAGAAGCAAGGCTAGGCTAAAGGGTGAGTGGGAAGGAAGAAAGGCAAGGGGGGCGCCCCTCCCTTTTCTTTCTTCAACAGACACCCTTTCAGTGCCTCTGCAAGCACTCCGTTCTCCTAGCTTTGTTAATGCAAACTACTCCGTCTGCAAGCCGCCCCTCCCTTTTCTTTCTTCAAAAAAGAAAAAAAAAGAAACCCCTTCATCCCAGCAGCAGCGGCTTGTGTTCGTAAGGTGAAAATAGTTCGGAAGAAGAGGCAAAAAAATCTTAAACACCGGGTTCGTATCTTGAAAAGTTCGTTAGAAGAGGCGTTCGTAAGACGAGGTACCACTGTACCTGAATTCAAACCTTCTCACAAACACAAAGCACAGGCAGTAACTACAGAATAACACTGTGGTGTTTAATAATTCTGGTGGTATTCTGGTGGAAGCGATAGATAGGATGACAAGCCAAAGCCCTATAAATCCAAGCATGGTAACGTCAGTGGCTTCCCTGTTTGTAAGTACCCGTAAAAAATGGCAGGGAATAGGGCAAGCTAGTTTGTTGCCATCTGTCACCAGTTATTAAAAAACAGGATTAGAAAGCGCTGTTTGAAAACAAATCCAGTACGGTGCATGCTATACTGATTGCAATACCTATTTTAAATTCTGAGGAAGCCAGGCTCCTAAATTTAACTTAAAACAGGAAGGAAAAGATACTTTTGGCACAAGCAGCACAAGCATCAGCAGTTGTGGTTTCTCTGCTTAGGAGCCCTTTCCAGATTTTTCTGTAATCCCTGGGGATCAAGGCAAACATTTTTCCATGGAGAGAGCAAAATGTTTTGCATGGCTTGATGGCAACAAGAAGCCCAGCTTCTCCCTAACAAAATAAGTCTCAGCAGCTTGGAGTTGATGCAATGTAGAAAATGTCGGCAAACTTTCCAACCCATTTTTGAGGTGGTGGCACTTTCTGTTGCACTGACCCCCAAACTGGAGGAGAAATGCCATCATCAGAGTGCAATGTATGTTCCCTTTGAAGTTGTCTTCTGGAATCTGGTACCTTCCTGCAGAGGGGGGTTCCTCCAGGTTCGGACCGGTTCACCCAAACCACTAGCAACCAGCTGGTGACACCATGATGACATCATGGAAATGGGTCTGTCAGTGCCAGTCTGTGGATGATGCCTCCTCCTCTTCCTCCTCCTCCTCCTCCTCATCATCATTATCATTTCTACTGCTGCTGCTGCTACTACACTGGGGAACAATCTGTAACACAATTTCTGTTGAGTTTGATTTTTGAGCTTTTTTACAGTTAATTAGGCATGCTGGCTTCAAAACTGTAGTTAGTTTTCTTCTACCACGTCAAGGTTTTTTCTCTACAACATATATATATATATATATATATATATATATATATATATATATATATGTCACATGTTTAAGCTGAATTTGAAAATTAAGGGAGACTAGGATAGATCTATTTCGGCCTTATTTTGGCCTCATCAGCTAGCCATACCCACTGGGACTTGAACCTGCAACCTTTGCCTTGTAAGGCAGAGAATTATCCTCTAGGATAATTATCCTCTAGGATAATAGTATATATATATATCTGTGTGTGTGTGTGTGTGTGTGTGTGTATATATATATATATATATATATATATATACATATACATATACATATACATATATATATGTTTTCGTAAATTTTCATGGGTATATGTATGTAGATTGTTCTGAGTTCGGGTTTTGCCCTGTGTAATATTTTGCCTGTCTATGCGACGTTTCGGTGAAATCACATTCAAGGTTCTTAAGGTGAAAAGTTTGTAAGACGAAACAGTGTTTCCCATAGGAATCAATGGAAAAGCGATTAATGCGTGCAAGCCCAAAATTAACCCCTTTTGCCAGCCGAAGCACCCGTTTTTGCACTTCTGGGATTCCCCTGAGGCTCCCCTCCATGGGAAACTCCACCTCCGGACTTCTGTGTTTTTACGATGCTGGAGGGGAATCCAGCAGGGGAATCCCAGCAGCACAAAAATGAGTGCTTCACTGGCAATGGATATCCGGAGGTGGGGTTTCCCATGGAGGGGAGCCTCAGGGGAATCCCAGCAGCACAAAAACGGGTGCTTCGCTGGCAACGGAAGTCCGGAGGTGGGCCATCCCAGCGGCCGCGGTGGGTTTGTAAGGTGAAAATAGTTTGTAAGAAGAGGCAAAAAAATCTTAAACCCCAGGTTTGCATCTTGAAAAGTTTGTATGACGAGGCGTTTGTAAGACGAGGTATCACTGTATATATATATATATGTGTGTGTGTGTGTGTGTCAAATGTTTTTTTAGCTGGAATTTTAAAATTAAGGGAGACTAGGATGGTACCATTTCGGCCTTGTTCTGGCCTCATCAGCTAGCCACACCCTTCCTTACTGGGATTCGATCTGGTGGACTCTGCCTTGTAAGGCAGAGAATTAGCAGCTGAGCTATCAGACCTGATCCCTTCCAGCTCTGTACCAGGGAGGGGCTATATGGTTTTTTATGTCGGATAACCCGGGTATATTGAAGGAACGTCACAGCTCCTTTTTGCCTCTAGGCCCAACCCAGGCCCATTTCAAGGCAGTTAATTTATTTATAGCCGACAACTATATTCTGTATGTGTCAAATGTTTTTTTAAAATATAGTTAATTAGGCAACACAAGCATCAAATTGCATTTTTTACATAGCCATCTTACTAACTTCCTGGAAAATCTTGGTGCAGTCAGTGTTCATCAGGGTGAGTGATTCCACTAAGATCTGAAGGTCATGGAGATATGGTATCAAGGTAGATGGGGTGTACATATGATGGCTGACTATTGTTGGAGCATCAAGCAAGAATGTCAACAGATTAAACACTCCAGAAAAAGTTGTAAGCAAAATTTTTTACCTTAATATGTATAATTACCATTTGATTAAAAAAAACTATTTGTATGAACACAATTTAATTTGCAGTAACTATTAAAGCCTTTGTATGAATAAAATTATTCTTTGTAAAGAATAATTCTTTGTACAGTATTTGGTAAGTTTTTACTTTCCTTTATATGCACAATTGAGGGTATCTTGTAGCTTAAAAATTTGATGTGATAGATGAAAACTGTGGTTATTTTTGGATCCAGAGGCCAAAAGTTAGTTGAAAACAAGTCACAGATTTAAGACAACGAAGTTGCTGTTCCCCAGTGTTATTATTATTTTATTTATTTCCATTTTTCTGGGTTTTTTTCTTCTATGAATGTGCAGGAACCGAGTTTATTTATTTATTTATTATTTAGATTTGTGTGCCACCCCTCTCCGCAGACTCGGGGCAGCTCACAACAAAATAAAACAATTCATGACAAATCTAAATTATAGTTTAAAATATTTTAAAAACCCCATTTACTAAGCAAACATACATACAAACAAACATACCATGCATAAATTGTATATGCCCGGGGGAGATGTCTCAGTTCCCCCATGCCTGACGACAAAGGTGGGTTTTAAGGAGCTTACGAAAGGCAGGGAGAGTAGGGGCAGTTCTAATCGCTGGGAGGAGTTGGTTCCAGAGAGTCGGGGCCGCCACAGAGAAGGCTCTTCCCCTGAAGTTTCCGAACACTTTTCAAAGGTAGCCCCATGTAGAGAGCATTACAGTAGTCGAACCTCGAGGTGATGAGGGCACTGCGCGTGCATCTTATTTTTGGCTTCTTCCTTTTTTTGGGATTTAAATTTTTTGGGGGGCATTGCACATGTGTGCACCCATGATGGTGTGCACCCACGACGCAGTGTGGGAGGAAGAAAACCGGCAACAAGGTCCCACCCTTGCCTTCCTGATGTGATAGATTTCAGCCATTGAGTGTGATAGATAGAATCTGGGAGCTGACATATATGGTAATAAATCTGAAAAGCAATAATTTGGGGATGCGGATTCTTTGTTTCCCAAGATTTCAGAACTGCCCGGGTGATGGGACATTTAGTTGTGTTGATAACTGGCAAAGGTCACTTATCTCGTATTGTCTTGACTGTTATTTTTGACTAGTAGGTAAAGTTTCCAGGCAATTTATAATTCATCTATCTTTGAAACTTATTGGGGCAGAGATAAAGAATGCTTCAACCTCAAATTAATCTTTTACAAGTTAACTAAAGTATTCTCAATTTGAAAACCTGTTGATGATGTCAAGCCGGTGATGTCAAGAAGTTGGTGATAAATTAATGGCTTGCCAGAACATCTATAGAAGGCCTGATGTTTATGGGAACTTGGGAGGGGTAATTTTCATGAGATGCAGCCACAAAGCATTCTTTCGAGTGGTTCAAGGACATCCTATGCCCACCCACCTGGGGGGAAGCGAAAGGAGGACTTGCCACGCTGGCACAATCTGAGTGAGCAGTGTGACATGTTTGTGGGTGGGGGACAAAGGATGTGAACTTTTGAGTGGGAAAGTCAGTTCCAGGTTTCCCATTGTAGGTGCCAGGATGGCTCCGGAGATAAATTGGAACTTTGAGGAGTACTTTGACTTGGATTCTGATTTAGTTCAGATGTTACTTGGAACCTTGCCACTTCGTCAAAGATGCCAGAGCCTACACCTTCATGTAGTAGAACTATCACGCCCAGAATTCCCAAATACCATAATTCCTGGGAGTTCTATTCCAAAAATTCTGGAGGGAGCTGTATTGGGTGGGCTGTCACATTCTGCAATATAATCCAATGCATGACATGAGATACAGTGATACCTTGTCTTACAAACTTAATTGGTTCCGGGATGAGGTTCTTAAGGTGAAAAGTTTGTAAGACAAAACAATGCTCCCCATAGGAATCAATGGAAAAGCGATTAATGCGTGCAAGCCCAAAATTCACCCCTTTTGCCAGCCAAAGCGCCCATTTTTGTGCTGCTGGGATTCCCCTGAGGCTCCCTTCCATGGGAAACCCCACCTCTGGACTCCTGTGTTTTTGCGATGCTGCAGGGGAATCCCAGCATTGCAAAAACGAGTGCTTCGCTGGCAACGGAAGTCCGGAGGTGGGGTTTCCCATGGATGGGAGCCTCAGGGAAATCCCAGCAGCGCAAAAACGGATGCTTTGCTGGCAACAGAAGTGCGAAGGCGGGGCATCCCAGCAACGGCGGTGGCTTTGTAAGGTGAAAATAGTTTGTAAGAAGAGGCAAAAAAAACCTTAAACCCCGGGTTTGAATCTCGAAATGTTTGTATGATGGGGCATTTGTAAGATGAGGTATCACTGTATTTTGCACAGATATCTGTCATCCTTCTTCTCAGAAAATATCAACAACCTTTCCTGTCTGAATACTGAAAAAGAGGGAGCTTTCCTCTGCATAAAGAAAAAAAAATGTAGCCTTCACAGGAAAGCAGAATAATGAGGATTTACTTCCTTGTGTTTTTTTAAAAAAACATCACTGACACACTGCACTGATCCAGTGTGACATAGTGGCAAAAGTAATGGGTTTGAATTTGGGAGAAATGCATTCAAGATACACTTGATGTCTAAATCATGACTCTACTGGCAAAACTGTCTCTCAACTGAATTTCTCCCTCAGGCTGTTTTGGGTGTGTTTTAATCTGAATATAGAAGGTTTAAAAATACGTGTTAACCAGAATTCAAGTGTTTTCTTGGATCAGGTTAAAATTGTTGGGTATGTTGATTATTATTAATATTATTTGTATTAGCAGAGTTCAACTGGCTTAATTTGCAGCGGAGTTAGCATGGCAAGAAATAACACGTGGTTCAGAATCCCATTTGTAAGCAATGAATGACCACTCCTTCATAAAGATGAAAAGTACAATCTTTACTTACAATTATGTTGATTCATGCAATTGATAGATTGCAGGCAGATAAGTTTATATTCCAGTCCATATTAATAACTTCTGGATGGTCCCATGTGTGAGGATGGCTTTGGATTTCATCTCACACATGTGTCCTCAGCCGAGGACAATGGAGCACACAGGAGTTCAGAAGAAGAAAGTAGAAGAGGTAGAAGAGAAGGGGGGGGACATCTACTCTGCAGAGGTTTATATAGCCTGCAGAGCATCTGCCTCTTTTGGTCATCAAAAGGTGACACACTGGTCAGTTAATTGCAACCTGACCATAGAGATGTGTTTACAAGACAGTGCAAGCATGTAGTAGAGTAGTTAAACCCAACAAAAATTGCATCTAGTCTAGAAGTCCTCCTGGTTCAACCATGACCAACTAAATGTATCTGCAAAGTCAAAAGTTGGAGTCCATAGATGACATACTTACCAATATATGCTGTCGATCTGATAACTTTTGAAGTACCATGCTTCTTTTGGCTTACAAGGGACAAGTCTTTCAGTGCATACCTAATGGGATTTATTTGGGGTTTTCTGTTTATTCATGATTCTGCGCAGTAAACCATACATTGGAGGTCTACTTTATAAATGCACTGGGTTGAGAACACCTTAAAGAAATTGGTAAATAGTCTCTCATCCTAGATTTTATTCTGTTGAATAGATACAGCAGCCTCTGCAAGAAGTGTTGACAAAAGCTGGAAGATCATTTTCTAATAAGCAGGGATAAATGTCTTAATGTCTGATTTCTCATTCTCAAGGCATTAAGCTCCACTTCGGATTTGGGTAGGGGAAAAAGTTGTTCAACTTGGCACCGTACCATTGCTGAAGCAAAACTCAAAGCACCTTTAAAAATTACAAAACAAGGATTGTTCAGTTCTGCCTCTTTTAGTTTTATAAAGCTTCTTTGATTCCCTAATTCCCAATTACTAAATTACAACACTTGGTGTTATCTAGAGCTTTTGGATCTCATTCAGCACTTTTGATTCACTGATCTTAACGTAAAAAAGCTTAGGACATGTAATTTAAGGACTTGTGAGCTACGGTTGGTTTAGTCATCCAGATTATCTCCTCCTCTGCAGTCTTTTAAACAAAACACACCTCCTTCTGTTAGAAAACACAACTTACCTGATTTTTGGGTTAAAGGACTGTGTTGCAATGCTTAGTATGAAACCGCAATCTGCATATAGAAAGCTCCTCTTCCCCCATGGAAGGAGGCCTCTCACGTCTTCTTAATACATCAGGAGCACATAAGCAGATCATATTGGTCTTGGTGAATCACTGCTCTGACTCACTGACTGTGCTACTTCCTTCTTCTAAAGAACTTTTTCAGCATAAATCTATGTCATAATACTAGCGTTCTGATTTTCAGCCTTCCTTAATAATTCCCATTTTGGATTTACTCGCTTCACCTCTGCCTTGAGCAGTGTTTAAATATTCATATAATTCTTCCAACGTGACAGTAGGATCTCTTTCCCGCGGAGCAATTGCCAAGTCAAATCCCTTCAGTATCCACGAAGCTAATTTTTTTTTTGCCATGATTTGCCCTTGCTTACGTCATGATACCCAGATGTATCTAAATCTTAGGATTACCATTTGAATTTGAAATATCATACTCACTGTTTTTCTCTTCTGCCTCTGCATATGAACTAAAGTAAACTTTGAGTCATTGGACAATAACAGCAGGAATGGTGCTTCTTTTTTAATATGCCAGTCTCAGAAGCTATCTGTGTGGTCAGACTGCTGTTTAGAATAAAGTAGAGCAGGACAGGATAGAATAGGATAGAATAGAATAGGATAGAATAGAATAGATTTTTTTATTGGCCAAGTGTGATTGAACACACAAGGAATTTGTCTTGGTGCATTGTACATAAAAGATACATTTGTCAAGAATCCTAAGGTACAATACAAACTGCCATGATACATATGACATATTCTTTCTGTGCCAACTCAGGAAGCTCAAACTGCCCAAGGAGCTGCTGATACAGTTCTACAGAGGAATCATTGAGTCTGTCATCTGCACCTCTATAACTGTCTGGTTTGGTGCTGCAACCCAACAGGACCGACCCAGACTTCAGAGGACAATCAGAACTGCAGAAAAAACAATTGCTGCCAACCTGCCTTCCATTGAGGACCTGTATACTGCACGAGTCAAAAAGAGGGCGGGGAAAATATTTACTGACCCCTCACCTCCTGGACACAAATGGTTTCAACTCCTACCCTCAAAACGTCGCTACAGAGCACTGCACACCAAGACAACTAGACACAAGAACAGTTTTTTTCCGAACGCCATCACTCTACTAAACAAATAATTCCCTCAACACTGTCAGACTTTCTACTAAATCTGCACTTCTATTCTACTAGTTTTTCTCATCATTCCTATCACCCATTTCCTCCCATGTTGACTGTATGACTGTAACTTGTTGCTTATATCCTAAGATTTTTATTAATATTGCTTCTTCGTTGCTTATTTGACCCCTATGACAACCATTAAGTGTCGTACCACATGATTCTTGACAAATGTATATTTTATTTTATGTACGCTGAGAGCATATGCACCAAGACAAATTCCTTGTGTGTCCAATCACACTTTGCCAATAAAAATTCTATTCTATTCTATTCTATACTTAATGATAGTCTGGGTACAAATTAGCAATGAAATCATATTAGGGACCAGTCAATATAAATCATAACGATACAAGCAACAAAGTTACGGTCATACAGTCATTTGTGGGAGGAGATGGGTGATGGGAACGATGAGAAGATTAGTAGTAGTGCAGGCTTAGTAAGTGGTGAGGGAATTCTTTGTTTAGCAGAGTGATGGTGTTCAGGAAAAAACTGTTCGTTTGTCTACTTGTTCTTGTGTGCAGTGCTCTATAGCATCGTTTTGAGGGTAGGAGTTGAAACAGTTTGTGTCCAGGATGTGAGGGGTCTGTAAATATTTTCACAGCCCTCTTTGACTCGTGCAGTATCCTCAATGGAAGGCAGGTTGGTAGCAACATCAGCAGAGACTTGTTAATAACCAGTTTTGTTGTGCACAACCGGTCATTCCTTCTGGTTTTCATTTGACCCCTATTGTGTGCAAAGGGACTTGCTTCCACCCCCCATCCAGCACAAATATAAGGGCTCAGTAGAGATCAAAGGAAAATTGCCACCAGCTGTTGGTTGGCCATTTCCGTAGGGGAAAATGGAAAGAGAGTCCAATGCCAAAACCTGGGTAGCTTGAAAGACTAATACTGTAATAATAATAATAATAATAATAATAATAATAATAATAATAATAATAATAATAATAATTGTTGTTGTTGTTGTTGTTACATCATGCAGTCCTAGGTGCTTGGGAAGCGCCCGACTGGTGATGAAATATTATTATTATTATTATTATTATTATTATTATTATTATTATTATTATAACAACAACAGCAACAACAACAACAACAACAGAGTTGGAAGGGACTTTGGTGGCCTTCTAGTCCAACCCCTTGCTTAGGCAGGAAACCCTACAGACAGATGGTTATCCAACATATGCTTAAAAACGTCCAGTGTTGGGGCATTCACAACTTCTGGAGGCAAGCAGTTCCACTGATCAATCATTCTGACTGTCAGGAAATTTCTCCTTAGTTCTAAGTTATTTCTCTCCTTGTTTAGTTTCCACCCATTGCTTCTTGTTCTACCTTCATGTGCTTTGGCGAATAGGTTGATTCCTTCTTCTTTGTGGCAATCCCTGTGATATTGGAAATCTGCTATCGTATCTCCCCT
This sequence comes from Erythrolamprus reginae, assembly GCF_031021105.1. Classification (NCBI taxonomy): domain Eukaryota; kingdom Metazoa; phylum Chordata; class Lepidosauria; order Squamata; family Dipsadidae; genus Erythrolamprus; species Erythrolamprus reginae. Next base: position 36,443,107 of record NC_091950.1, on the reverse strand, counting down.
GGTCCTTCTTTTCATTAAACTAGCCATGCCCAGTTCCTGCAACTGCTCTTCATATGTTTTAGCCTCCAGTCCCCTAATCATCTTTGTTGCTCTTCTCTGCACCTTTTCTAGAGTCTCAATATCCCTTTTGCAACTGAATGCAGTTTTGAAGATATGGATTGGATTTGCCTATTCCGAGATCAGTTAAGGAAATAACTTTTCCCATCCCAATCGTAGCAGAAATATCTCAGACAGACCAAGGGACATCTCAACTTGGAGGTTTCCTTTCCTGATCACCAACATTGTAGAAAAGTTTGCAGCAGCATTTTTGTCTACCACTACTACACTGCTGAGGGGGGAGAATTTGGCTACTTTAGCTGTTTATTGTGCATGAAGGAATCAAAGATTTCTTTGTGAAAATGAAAAGCAGATGGTTGAAAGAATTTTCCCTGACTCCAGCAGTCTCTCTCTTTCTAGCCCCCTTGAGCCCGCACTGTGAAAAATGCATCTAATGACTTTAATTTTTTGTTGTTGTTGCTTGTTGGAATTGAGATACTGTACTTCCATTTATCAAAGCTATTTTCAATGTGGAAAGAAATTTTTAAAAAATCCATTGCCTCCATGGATTTCTTAATTATTATTTTAGAACAAACAGATCTCAGGTCCAATTATGTGACAATGTGTCTTTCCAACATGTTGAGCTTAAGCAAATAGCTCTGTGGCAGGAGCATTTTTCCAATAGAGGTTCAAAGATCACCTCTGTATATGAACATTAAACTCTAACCACTGCAAAGGAAAGAGATTCTAGTGTTGAAGATTTCTGACTCCCTAAAACACTTTTTAACAAATGAATTGTTTTATAAAAATTACTATGCCCCTCTAGCATTAGAAAAAAATCAAAAATAGATCCATAACACAGTGTTTTTCAACCAGCGTGCCGCGGCACACTAGTGTGCCGTGAAACATGGTCAGGTGTGCCGCGAAGCTCAGAGAGAGAAAGAAAGCAAGAGAGAAAGAGAAAGAAAGCAAAAGAGAGAAAGAGCGAGTGAGAGAGAAAGAGAACAAGAGAGAGAGAAAGAAAGCAAGAGAGAGAGAAACAGAGAGAGAGCAACAGAGAGAAAGAAAGCAAGAGAGAGAGAGAAAGAGGGAGGGAAGGAGAGAGAGAGAATGACATAGAGGGAGGGAGGGAGAGAGAGAGCAAAAAGAGAGGAAGAAAGGAAGAGAAAGAAAGAGGGATGGAGAGAGAGAATGAAAGAGGAAGGAAGGGAGAGAAAGAGGGAGAGAGAAATAGAGCAAAATGGAGGAAGAAAGAGAGATAATTTTTTTGTCCAAACTTTTTTTCGCCCCCCCCCCCCCCACCTTGCTCAATGTGCCCCAGGGTTTCATAAATGTAAAAAATGTCCCGCGGCTCAAAAAAGGTTGAAAATCACTGCCATAACACAATAAAAGCCAAAAACGATGTAGTGTGTCAACAAATAATGCATAAAAAGCAAGACTGTCAAATGTAAATATTACATATTTAAATATGTAATATTTACATATTTAAACCCAATGGGAAAGGACAGTTTTCAACTGGTTCCATCAATTTTGATCAAATAGGAAGTCCTACAGTCAGGGCAGGTAGATTCAATTCAATTCAATTCAATTTATTAGATTTGTATGCCGCCCCTCTCCGAAGACTCAGGGCGGCTCACAACAATAATAAAAACAATGTTCCAGCAAAAATTACAGGTAAATGGCTCTGCTTATCTCAAGTTAGTGCACGAGGGCTATAATCAGAAGCAGAATTGTGAGCAGGACCTACCTAATATCTCTCTGTCTGGGTTGGTGATGCTGGGGGAGACATGTCTCTTTAAAACTTGAACAATGGGCGCTATTTAATAAAATGAAATTCAGTGGTGAAAAAAGTTAGGTTCTACATTTAGGCAAGAAAAACAAAATGCACAGGTACAGTATATGTGGTACATTGCGCAACAGTAGTAACTGTGAGAGGGATCTTAGAGTCCTAGTGGACAACCATTTAAATATGAGCCAGCAGGTGTCCAGCAGTTGCCAAAAAAGCCAACATAGTTCTAGGCTGCATTAACATGGGGATAGAATCAAGATCATATGAAGTGTTAATATCACTCTATAATGCTTTGGTAAGCCAACACATGGCATACTGCATTCAGTTTACACCACAATGTAAAAAAGATGCTGAGACCCTAGAAAGAGTGCATACAAGAGCAACAAAGATGATTAGGGGACTGGAGTCTAAAACACATGAAGAACGGTTGCAGGAACTGGGCAGGGCTAGTTTAATGAAAAGAAGGACCAGGGGAGACATGATAGCAGTGTTCCAATATCTCAGGGGTTGCCACAAAGAAGAGGGAGTCAACCTATTCTCCAAAGCACCTGAGGGTAGGACAAGAAGCAATGGGTGCAAACTAAACAAGGAGAGAAGTAACTTAGAATTAAGGAGGAATTTCCTGACAGAACAATTAATCAGTGGAACAGCTTGCCTCCAGAAGTTGTGAATGCTCCAACACTGGAAGTTTTTAAGAAGATGTTGGGCAACCATTTGTCTGAAGTGGTGTAGGGTTTCCTGCCTAAGCAAGGGGTTGGACTAGAACAGGGGTAGGCTAAGTGGGCTCTTCTATGGCTTGTCGACTTCAACTCCCAGAACTCCTGAGCCAATCATGCTAGCTCAGGAATTCTGGGAGTTAAAGTCCACATGTCATAGAAGAGCTAACTTTGCCTACCCTCGGATTAGAAGACTTCCAAGGTCCCTTCCAACTCTGTTATTGTTGTTGTTGTTGTTATAAAACTAGTGCTTTTCATTGATTCTGACTGAGTATGGTGTAGCAGGAAGGCAAAAATGTGCAAACGTTTGCCCTTAAGTCTTCCAAGTGAGGGGGGGACCCTGAAATGAATATTCATTTTTTGATTTGATTTGATTTGATTTGATTTGATTTGATCTGAATGCCGCCCCTCTCCGTAGACTCAGGGCGTCTCACAGCAATAATAAAGACAATGTAAAAACAAATCTAATAATTTAAAAAACACTAAAACCCCCATTATTAAAAGCAAACGTATACACAAAAATACCATGTATAAACTGTATAGGCCCGGGGGAGATGTCTCAGTTCCCCTATGCCTGACAGCAGAGGTGGGTTTTAAGGAGTTTATGAAAGGCAAGTAGGGTGGGGGCAGTTCTAATCTTCAGGGGGAGCTGGTTCCAGAGGGTCGGGGCCACCACAGAGAAGGCTCTTCCCCTAGGTCCCATCAGCCGACATTGTTTAGTCGACGGGACCCGGAGAAGGCCAAGTCTGTGGGACCTAACCGGTCATGGGATTCATGGGCGGAAGGCATTCCCGGAGATATTCTGGTCCAATGCCATGAAGGGCTTTATAGGTCATAACCAACACTTTGAATTGTGACCGGAAACTGATCGGCAATTAATGCAGACTGCGGAGTGTTGGTGTAACATGGGCATACCTGGGGAAGCCCATGATTGCTCTCACAGCTGCATTCTGCACAATCTGAAGTTTCCGAACACTTTTCAACGGTAGCCCCATGTAGAGAGCATTACAGTAGTCGAGCCTCGAGGTGATGAGGGCGTGAGTGACTGTGAGTAGTGAGTCCCGGTCCAGATAGGGCCACAACTGGTGCACCAGGCGAACCTGGGCAAACGTCCCCCTCGCCACAGCTGAAAGTTGGTTCTCTAATGTGAGCTGTGGATCGAGGAGGACGCCCAAGTTGCGGACCCTCTCTGAGGGGGTCAATAATATCCCACTCTCTTTGATAGCATCACTGCCATGCCAGTTTGAGGCCTTAAAGATTGAAAAACTAGCAAAACTAAACATGAACCATGAAGCACAACTATCACCTGCAAAGGTATCATGTTTGCATCTCCTTCGGGATTGGGCGGCATAGAAGTCACAATTAAGTAAGTAAGTAAGTAAGTAGGTAAGTAAGTAAGTAAGTAAGTAAGTAAGTAAGTAAGTAAGTAAGTAAGTAAGTAAGTAAATTGATCGATCAATCAATCAATCAATCAATCAATCTTTCAATCATAATCATTGATTACTGTTCATTTCTTCACTTAACCTATTTTATTAAGCATATGAAATTTAAGAGTCCTGTGTCCAGATTTTCTTGGACAGGGTTTTTTCTTTCTTTTTCCTTTTTGGCATAGAGCTGTGCCACAACTAGCAATGAAGGCAAGTTAACTTGAAATGTCTGTGAAACAAGAATAAAAGGTGATGACAGGTTGAACAAACAACACAAGCAGCATTCAAATGGGGTTTGTGGAGGCTGGTGATTTTGAACAGGAAACACTGATCTTGCTTGCATAAACTGATAATTTTGTACAAACACTAGTTTCAAATAGTAAACAATGACAAGACTTGGTCCTGGGGCACCGTTTCAGAAAAGAGGATGGAATATTTAAAACAAGAATGCAGAAATAGCTCACAGTTAAGGAATCAGTAGACACTTGCTGGATATTGGTGTGATACCTGCACAGGAATCATTTTTGTTGTGCCCTCCATTCTCTTTATGGTGTTAAAGAAAACTGGAACTTGGAGAAACATTGCAAATCACCATACATCAGGCCCCGAAGCTTCAGAATGGAGCTTTAGAAATAGATAGAAGTTATCATACCTGATGGCTTCTTAGCTTCAGTAGATGTGACAGAGCCTACACTACAGATAGTCCTCAACTTACAACCGCAATTGAGCCCAAAACCTCTGAGGTTAAATGAGACAGTCATTAAGTGAATTCCCCATTTAATAATAATAATAATGATGATGATGATGATGATGTACATAATTCGCCGCTACATCACTCAGTCCTAGGTGCTTGGGAAGTGCCCGACTGGTGATGAAATACGAAATCCAGAATAGTGATCTCGTTTGCTGTGTTGTATTGACATAATAATAATAATAATTTAAAAATAATAATTAAAAAGAACAAGTTAAAACCCATTATTACTAAAATCAATACTACACAATCACAACACACTCAAATGCTACAAGTCAGAATGGGGGATAAGTAAGTAAGTAAGTAAGTAAGTAAGTAAGTAAGTAAGTAAATAAATAAATAAATCTAAATGTACATCCTTTCTGATATCAGTTTGTTCAACTGACTGAATATTTATTTATTTATTTATTTATTTAGTCCAATACATAATACACATTGAAGAGAATAGATATGTAGTAATATAAATAAAGAAAAGAATGGATGAAAAGATATAAAAATATAGGTGAACATATTTGAAAGGAAGAAAAGATAAATGAGATAAGGAGAGACAATTGGACAGGGGACGGAAGGCACACTGGTGCACTTATGCACGCCCCTTACTGACCTCTAAGGAACCTGGAAAGGTCAATCGTGGATAGTTTAAGGGAAAAATGTTGGGGGTTAGGGGTTGACACTACTGAGTCAGGTAATGAGTTCCACGCTTCCACAACTCGGTTACTGAAGTCATATTTTTTACAGGCAAGTTTGGAGCAGTTAATATTAAGTTTGAATCTGTTGCATGCTCTTGGGTTGTTGCGATTGAAGCTGAAGTAGTCATTGACAGGTAGAACGTTGCAGCATATGATCTTGTGGGCAATACTTAGATCGTGTCTTAGGCGTCGTAGTTCTAAGCTTTCAAGACCTAGGATATACCTTACATTTTTAAAAAATGTATTAAGGTAACCATATTGGCTTTTCATTATTTTTCAATAGAAGAGAATATCTGTAACTCAGTTGAATGAATTGTGGAGGTCTGTGTGCTTTTCAGAAATTTCGGAAACTTCAGAAACTTCAACTTGTCCAAAATGCAGCCTTGCGAGCAGTCTTGGGCCTTCCAAGAAATGCCCACATCTCGCCATCACTCCGCGGACTGTATTAGCTACCAATCAGTTTCCGGGCACAATTCAAAGTGTTGGTTATGACCTATAAAGCCCTACCTGGCACAGAACCAGATTATCTCTGAGACCGCCTTCTGCCGCATGAATCCCAGTGACCGGTGAGGTCCCACAGAGTTGGCCTCCTTAGGGTCCCGTCGACCAAACAATGTTGGCTGATGGGACCTAGGGGAAGAGCCTTCTCTGTGGGAGCCCCGACCATCTGGAATCAGCTCTCCGCAGAGATTCGCACTGCCCCCACCCTCCTTGCCTTCCAAAAGAGCTTAAAAACTCATCTTTGCCACCAGGCTTGGGACTTTTAGATCTTCCCCCTGACCACTGAATGCTTAAGTATCATTGTTGAATCTTTGGCCGATAAGTTTTTCTTTTAATTGGTTTTAAATTGTAGTAATAATTGGATTTACATAATTGTTCTGTTTTTATATATGCTGTGAGCTGCCCCGAGTCCTCGGAGGGGGCGGCATCCAAATCCAAATCCAAAAATAAATAAAGTTGGCCTTCTCCTGGTCCCGTCAACTAAACAATGCCGTTTGGCGGGACCCAGGGGAAGAGCCTTCTCTGTGGCGGCTCCGACCCTCTGGAACCAGCTCCCCCCAGAGATTAGATCTGTCCCCACCCTCCTTGCCTTTCGTAAACTCCTTAAAACCCACCTTTGCCGTCAGGCATGGGGGAATTGAAACATATTCCCCGGGCCTATACAGTTATGTATGGTATGTTTGTGTGTATGTTCGCTTTTAATAATGGGGCTTTTAGTGTTTCTTTTAAATTATTAGATTTGTTATATATTGTTTATTATTGCTGTGAGCCGCCCCGAGTCTACGGAGAGGGGCGGCATACAAATCTAATAAATAAATAAATACATAAATAAATAAATAAATACACACACACACACACACACACACACACACACACATATAAATAAATAAGTAAATAAATAAGTAAGTAAGTAAATAAATAAATAAATAAATTTCATCATTAATGCAAAACTGCAGGATTTGCTGCCTGCTTACATATAGTAGTTTACACTGCCAGCTTTGGTGGGGGCGGAGTTTCCTCTTTAATTATTTCCTTGGGTAGCTGGAGTTGCTATTAAATCACCATTGGCAGACCTGGTGTTTTATCCATAGGCAAAAGGCAGGAACATTATAATTTACTCAGTAGGGAAAGGAAGAATGTGAGTAAATACAGCAGGTACTCTGTCTACCAAAGAGAAAAGAGGCTTTTAAACAGATTACTATGCAGTCTTTAATTTAAATACTACGTTATCCTTAGCTTGCTATGCCAACAGGAATGCGGGTTTTTGTTTTTTTGTTTTTACTTCAGAGCACTTAAAAATTATAATTCTACTTCTGGAGGAAGTGAGCTTCTGGAGGAAGGGAGCTCGCCCCATCACTCAGCAACACTGGGTCGCGAACGTGGGCTTGTTGATTGTCAACGTAGCATCCTAACCATGTGAACCAGCACACTTCTCAGTACAGTGGTACCTCGTCTTATGAACGCTTCTTCATACAAACTTTTCGAGATATGAACCTGGTGTTTATTTTCACCTTACAAACTTGAGCCGCTGCTGCTGGGATGCCCCCCTCTGGACCTCCGTTGCCAGCCGAAGCGCTGGGATTCCCCTGAGCCTCCCCTCGCTGGGAATCCCCACCTCTGGACTTCCGTTGCCAGCTGAAGCGCCCGTTCATGCATTGCTGGGATTTCCCTGAGCCTCCCCTCGCTGGGAATCCCCGCCTCTGGACTTCTGTTGCCAGCTGAAGCGCCCGTTCATGCATTGCTGGGATTTCCCTGAGCCTCCCCTCGCTGGGAATCCCCACCTCTGGACTTCCGTTGCCAGCTGAAGCGCCCGTTCATGCATTGCTGGGATTTCCCTGAGCCTCCCCTCGCTGGGAATCCCCGCCTCTGGACTTCTGTTGCTAGCCGAAGCACCTGTTCTTACGTTGCTAGGATTCTCCTGAGGCTCCCCTCGCTGGGATTCTCTTCATTTTTGCCGGCACTGCTTTGAATCCCAATGAGGGGAGGCTCAAGGGAATCCCAGCAATGCAAGAACGGGCGCTTCGGCTGGCAATGGAAGTCTGGCAAAAGGGGTGACTTTTGGGATAAGGTTGCACGCATTATTTGCTTTTACATTGATTCCTATGGGGAAAATTGCTTCTTCTTACGAACTTTTCTACCTACGAACCTGGTCACGGAATGAATTAAGTTAATAAGACGAGGTACCACTGTATATCCCTATGAATTAGGATCTTTCTTCTCCTCTTGCTTAAAGGCAGATTTTTATCTTGGGGTTAAATGCGATGTTTTTATTTGGGACACAAGAACTGCTGCAGCTTGTGAGCTTTGTGAGAAACACTGATCTGTCTTTGGTCAGAATCAAATAAATAATCTGTAGTGAATGAACTCAATCTGTATAGTCTGGAGGACAGAAGGGAAAGGGAGGGGCATGGTCGAAACATTTAAATATGTTAAAGTGTTAAATAAAGTTCGGGAGGGGTGTTTTTAATAGGAAAGTAAACCCAAGAACAAGGGGGCACAATCTGAGGTTAGTTGGAGGAAAGATCAAAAGCAACGTGAGAAAATATTATTTTACTGAAAGAGTAGTAGATGCTTCCAGCAGACGTGGTTGGTAAATCCACAGTAACTGAATTTAAACATGCCTGGGATAAACATATATCCATCCTAAGATAAAATACAGGAAATAGTATAAGGGCAGACTAGATGGACCACGAGGTCTTTTTCTGCCATCAATCTTCTATGTTTCTAGTGCAACACTTAGAGTTAGCAGCAAGTGATCAAAATACGTATTAAATGAAGTGGTCTAAAATCCATGAAAGCTCACGTGCAATGACACATTTAGTCTTAATGTGCTATGAGATACTTGGTTGTTTAACAATCTAGATGGCAATCTTTATTGCAACAAAAAGATCTGAAACGTAAGAAAACGGCAAGGTTTCAGCAAGAGGGATGCTTCAGTGCTGATTCACATCTTACAAAGCAGCTGCCAATGCAGCAATACCTTGTCTGGAAGATTTTGGCCTTTAAGGGCCTGCACCTTTAGACCTATACATTAGTATAAATGAACTTTGGAGCGTTTTGGAGATGTATTATGAAGATTGTCTTCTCTTGGAGTCGGTTCTCATTGGAATCTACTGATCCTGAGTCATTGTCACTTTCAGATCCAGATATTAGAAATTTTAAGATCAGAATCCTTATGGTTCTGCTATCCACTTCATGTGCCTTTGAACTGAACCTCCATTTTGACATGTGTCTGAACCTCCATTTTTAAGAAGTCAAATGTATAAAGATATAAAACTGTAGAGTAAATGATCTTGCAGCTTAATCTTTTGGACGAGGCTCAGCATAAGAGTGATGAGTTTAGAAATCTGTCATCTGTAGCAGAGCTCTAACTAAAAGTCAAGAACCCATACAAACCTAATTCAAAATAGCTTATATGTTGGGATGCAAGGGTCTGTTCTGGGTCCTATTCTTTTTAATATGTTTGTGAGTGACATAGGGGAAGGTTTGGTAGGGAAGGTTTGCCTATTTGCCGATGACTCTAAAGTGTGCAATAGGGTTGATATTCCTGGAGGGGTCTGTAATATGGTAAATGATTTAGCTTTACTAGATAAATGGTCAAAGCAATGGAAACTGCAGTTTAATGTTTCCAAATGTAAAATAATGTACGCGGGGGAAAGGAATCCTCAATCGGATTGTATTGGCAGTTCTGTGTTAGCAAAAACTTCAGAAGAGAAGGATTTAGGGGTAGTGATTTCTGACAGTCTCAAAATGGGTGAGCATTGTGGTTGGGCGGTAGGAAAAGCAAGTAGGATGCTTGGCTGCATAGCTAGAGGTATAACAAGCAGAAAGAGGGAGATTGTGATCCCCTTATATAGAGCACTGGTGAGACCATATTTGGAATACTGTGTTCAGTTCTGGAGACCTCACCTACAAAAAGATATTGACAAAAGATATTGAACAGGTCCAAAGACGGGCTACAAGAATGGTGGAAGGTCTTAAGCATAAAACGTATCAGGAAAGACTTAATGAACTCAATCTGTATAGTCTGGAGGACAGAAGGAAAAGGGGGGACATGATCGAAACATTTAAATATGTTAAAGGGTTAAATAAGGTTCAGGAGGGAAGTGTTTTTAATAGGAAAGCAAACCCAAGAACAAGGGGACACAATCTGAAGTTAGTTGGGGAAAAGATCAAAAGCAATGTGAGAAAATATTATTTTACTGAAAGAGTAGTAGATCCTTGGAACAAACTTCCAGCAGATGTGGTTGGTAAATCCACAGTAACTGAATTTAAACATGCCTGGGATAAACATATATCCATCCTAAGATAAAATACAGGAAATAGTATAAGGGCAGACTAGATGGACCATGAGGTCTTTTTCTGCCGTCAGTCTTCTATGTTTCTATGTTGTGACAACTCTAAAATTCATGTTGTGAAGCCCATTTTCTGATCAGTGATTTCCACTAGAGGCCCAAACAGTTTTCTTCAAGCTGGTGCTCCGTCCATCTGTTGAGCGTAAAACTTATCAATCCTCTGCCACCCAGATTGCCACAGTGGAGAAGGCAGACTTCAGAATCAAATAAGCTGCCTACCCACATAATTGTGGGCTTTCTGTTATTTCAGATGAAGTCAGTAGTTTAACGCTTATCATACTTAGTTTTGGTAGTGAATAGCTGGCATACTAAGCTATTTTAAGTATCTGAATTCAAACGGCTCATAATAATCTTGGCTTTAAACTTTTTTCCAGAAAATAACTTTCAAAGAAAGGAGAGAAATTATATTGACAACTGTAGTGTTGCCCTTAATATTAATAAGAACATAAGAAGAGCCAAGCTGAATCAGGCCAAAGCCCATCGAGTCCAGCATTCTGTGTCACGCAGTGGCCCACCAATTGTCCATAGGGATCTTGAGCAGAAAGGGAAGGCAAAACCCTCCCTTTCTCCTGACCCCCAACAAATGCTACTCAAGGAAATCCTGCCTGTCCCAACTAACATAGAGGCGGCACATGGACATCCGTTTCAATAACCACCAATGCACTTGGCATCCATGAATCTGTCTAATCCTGCCTTGAAGCTATCCAGGCTGACAACTGTCACAACCTCTTCTGGAAGTGAATTCCATAAACCAATGACCCTCTGGGTGAAGAAATATTTCCCTTGATTTGTCCTCACTTTCTTACCTATGAGCTTTAGGGAGGGCCCCCTCGTCCTAGTGTTGTGTGATGGAGAAAATAATTTTTCTCTATCCACCTTTTCTATCCCATGCATGATTTTATACACTTCGATCAAGTCACCCCTTAAATGCCGTCTTTCAAGGCTGAAGAGACCAAGGCGTTGCAGCCTGGTTTCATAAGGGAGGTGCTCCATTCCCTTGATCATTTTTGTTGCCCTTTTTTGCTCCTTTTCCAGTTCCATTATATCCTTGAGGTGCGGTGACCAGAACTATTACTGCATAATAACTATGTATTTACAAATCAAGAATTCACTAATTGCATAAATGTACTTAGGAACAGTTCGCTTAAATACGCGAGTCAACAGAAACGGTTGACCATTAGCATCCTTTTCTTTTTCCTTCATTTTTCTCTCTTTACCTTTCTCTTTTCTTTTTTTCTTTTTTCTTTCCTGTTTCTCTTTTTTTCTTCTCTTTCTTTTCTTTCTTTTTCCCTTTACCATGTATAAATACAGTTTAGGCTTATGTGATAAGACAACCATGCAACTAAATAATAACAAAGCATAGTAAATACTGTATACTTAATTGATATGAAATATATAAAAAAGAATGGTAAACTGCTGAAATCTAAGCCTAAAAACCTCAACATGTTTGCTAATTTTGTTTATTTTAATTTAATTTAATAATTTTTTTTTTTAAGTCAGTTGCTTGACAATGGGTTCCTACTTATGATGGTTGCAATGTCTTAAGGTCATGTGATAATCCTTTGTGGCCCTTCTGACAAGCAACATCAATGGGGAAGCCAGATTTCACTTATCAACTGGGTTACTAACTAATCAACTACAGTGAATTCATTTAACACCTGCGGCAAGAAAGGTTGTAAAGTGGGGCAAAACTCACTTAACAAATGTCTCACTTAACAAAAGAAATGTTGTGCTCAATTGTGGTTAGTAATAGGTTTGCTAAGTGAATTTGGTTTCCCTATTGACTTTGCTTGCAAGAATGTGGGAAAGGCGATCACATAACCCCAGGACACTGCAACCGCCATAAATATGAGTTAGCTATCAAAATTCATATACCAGGCAGTCATAGCTGTGAAAAATAAGTCACTTTTCTCAGTGTCATTGTAACTTAGAGCTGTCTCTAAATGAACTGTTATAAATCAAGGACTACCTGTATACAACTGCAGTGGCTGGTTCACTTAACAAATGTGGCAAGGTCTTTCGGAGTAGCTATCCAATTTGTCTTTTAAGATTGCAACATATGGAACAAAACCAACAGCATCAATCCTACAATGTTGACATATGGCAACAAAATAGGATACTTATACAAATAATCTGTTCCTGATCTGGGTTGAAATGTTTTTCCCTCTTCAACAATTTTAGGAAGGTTGTATTAATATGTTATAATAGAAACAGCAGATGATACCATAATATTCATGGTCTTTTTAAAATCTTGTCTTAATTTGTAAATTAAGGCCACCGTTCCAAATCAATTCCTTTTTTCTTTTTTTTGAGATCCTGAGCTGATTTTAGTTCTTCTTTTTTGTCCAAGAATTCTGTGTAACTCACCATTTTGTTAAGACCTATTGTATTTGGATAGATCATTGCCTCCATTGATAACCAAATTGGGATCTTCCCATAATGATTCTTTTAATTTTTTTCCAAATACAATTGGACAAACTACTGCAAGGAAGTGGGGGAATGATTATTAAAATATGCAATTTTCTCTTAAAATACAAAATGGAGGAGGAGACAGTAAAGGAGACAATGATCAGCTGGGCCAGGGATTTTGGTTATGGTATAGGGTTAGAAAATTGGGATAAATTATGGGAAAGAATTTATAAACTTACAATGGCAGTAGCCTATAAGGAAAATCTTTACAAAATGTTTTATTGATGACATTTGCCCCCAGTGAGATTGGTCATAATGTTCCCAAATCTATCCCCTGAATGTTGGAGATGTTGCAATAAATTTGGAATGTTTTACATATGTGGTGGATATGACCCAAAGCCAGACAATAAGGTCTTAAAATTAAGAAATGGCTGGAAGAAATCACAGAACATAAGATAGAATTGAAACCAGAATTGTTTCTATTAGGAATATTAAATCTGAAAATGGGTAAAAATTTTCAATACATAATATTACATGTATTAACTGATGCAAGGATCGCTTTTGCACAACACTGGAAACAGACAAATACTCCCTCAGATGAAATAGTAATTAGGAAGATACTTGAGCACAAATGGATAGCATGACCATGGAATTTAAAAAAAGAGAAGAATCGGACTATTATAAAATTTGGAGTAGAATGTATACGTGTCTAGAGAACAGAAGTCAAAATAAGAAAAAGGAGAATTAAATTATTGACTATAATACAATATATGTATGTATGTATGTATGTATGTATGTATGTATGTATGTATGTATAAGAAGTATTACTGTTAACTAGTATTTTATCATTATAATTGCTTAACCTATAACCTATGGGAATGTAAATGTAGAATGGTGAACTACAAAATGCATGCTGATATGGAAAGCTGTAAACGTGTGTTATATTTTTGTGTTTTTTCCCCGTTTTTTTCATATTTCTCTTTTTGTGTATACATGTGTTTTTTCTTGTTTTTAAAGTTGGGAAATGTTTAATAAAAACTATTTAAAAAGAAACAGCAGATGTTATGACAAAGACTAAAATCGGCGTGAATTTACATGACTTTTGTGGAACAGTCTAGTTCATTAGACATAGGTAATGTTATTTTGACAGAGGTGTAATATATATTACATGGTGCTGTAATGGGTAAATTACATGGGTAATTTACAGGACTGTAATGGGTAAATTACATGGGTAAACGGGACTGTAAATGGGACTGGGAAATGAAGTCCACAAGGTCTAGGAAGTCCTTGCATTCTGTTCTGCGTGTGTATGTATGTATGTATGTATGTATGTATGTATGTATGTATGTATGTATGTAGTACAGAATGCAAGGACTTCCTAGACCACTTTTGCAGTCCCTTGAGGATGTCTCTATATGTGGAGTGGATCTACTATCCTGTTTCCCCGAAAATAAGACTTATCCCGAAAGTAAGGCATGTCAGAGGTTTTGCAGAATTTGCTAATATAAGGCACCCCCCGAAAATAAGGCGTAGTCAAGTTTACACACGGTACAGTGGAAAAACATACGGTACCATTCAAAGCTGTTCATAGCGGTACCGTAATAATGTGGCGTCCCCTGCTGCCCCCTTCCATCGCTTTGTACCATCCAGTACAGCAGACACAGTCTGCTGCTGTCTCACCGCCATTACAGTCTCCACTACAGCGCGTAGACTGTAATTCTTCTGGTGGCCGGAAGCTGCAGTAGCGGGAGTATACTGTTGTACCATATAAGTGCCGTCGTTTGTGTGTGTGGGTGCCATACTGACAGGTACCGTACCGTAATCAGTGTACCATATGGTACACTTTCTTTGGGGGTGTCAGCTTTTCTGCCTGTGAATTTGTCTTATTTGAGAAATATAAGGCACCCCCCGAAAATAAGACGTAGCACAACTTTTGGAGCAAAAATTAATATAAGACAGTGTCTTATTTTTGGGGAAACACGGTACAAAGGAGTATTTTTAAGGCCAATGGGACCTATTGTATCACTACTGAGTGGCATAAATCATGTATCTTCAGGGGTTGCAGACGGGGAAAATTAACTCTTAGTGACTTGGTGCAGGTATATGATTCACCTAGAGCAGAGATGGGGAACTATGGCCCTTTATGACTTGTGGACTTCATTTCACAGAATTCCTATGCCTGCAAGGGGTAAATGGGCTACAGTCCCCTACCCCTGACCTAGACCAAGAGTAGCCAGCCCTGTGGACCATTCAATGAGAATAGAATAGAATCCAATCCTTTATTGGCAATGTGTGATTAGACACAAGGAATTTGTCTCCGGTACATAAGCTCTCAGTGTACATACAACAATAGTGACAAATCATTATCATAGTCATTGTAAAAATACATTAATCATAAAACATTAGATAAAACTCTTAATGATAGTTATGGATATTAAATAAGCAATCAACATAAATTATGGCAGGGCCTTCTCTGTGGCAGCTCTGGCTTTGTGGAGTCAATTACCCTCAGAGGCTCGTACCGCCCCTCACTCTTCTAGCCTTCCGAAAAGCTGTGAAAACTTGTCTCTGCCGGCAAGCATGGGGCGTTGAACAAGACCAACTAGCACCAGGCCAAGAAGAATGGATGTTTGCTGAATGATTGTTTTATTTTGGGGTTTTATAATGCTATTGTTCATTATGTCTTTTTATTACTGTTTATATTGTTGTTATTTTATCATATTATTTGTATTACTGTACACCATCCAGAGTCTGCAAGGAGTTGGGCAGCTTATAAATCAAATAAATTAAATTATATAAATCAGGCTAGGATACTAAGTAAACAATATAAATAAGATACAAGCAACAAAGCTATAAGAAAATAAGGTGATAGTTAATAGGTGAGGATAATAATGGTAATACAGCCTTTCTCAATAGTTTGGCAGTGTTGTGGGAATTAATTGATTAGCAGAACGATGGCAGGTGGGGAAAAGCTGTCCTTGTGTCTAGTTGTTATGAGGGTGATTATAGCAATAGTTTTGGGACAATGATGCAAAGCAATGGGGCAGAGCTTAGCTTGATCATTGCATCGTTTAATTTGGCATAGTGGGCAAAATCTTCCTGTCCCAGGCTACAAGATGGGCTACAAAAATGGTGGAAGGTCTTAAGAATAAAACTTATCAAAAAAGACTTCATGAACTCAATCTATATAGTCTGGAGAACAGAAGGGAAAGGGGGGACATGATCGAAACATTTATATATGTTAAAGGGTTAAATAAGATTCAGGAGGGAAGTGTTTGTAATAGGAAAGTGAACACAAGAACAAGGGGGCACAATCTGAGGTTAGTTGGGGGAAAGATCAGAAGCAACGTGAGAAAATATTAGTTTACTAAAAGAGTAGTAGATGCTTGGAACAAACTTCCAGCAGACGTGGCTGGTAAATCCACAGTAACTGAATTTAAAGATGCCTGGGATAAACATATATCCATCCTAAGATAAAATACGGGAAATAGTATAAAGGCAGACTAGACGGACCATGAGATCTTTCAATCTTCTATGTTTCTATGTCCCTTCTCCGTGCTGTGCAGAGTCGTAACCAGTAATGGGCTGCTGCACCCATGGGGTTGGGTGGGGGCACAGTGGGGCTAGTAAGTTTATGTACTATTTATTGGATACTTAATAGTTTTTTTATTGTCCTTCCTTCTCTAGTACCTTAGTATGATCCTTAATTACTATTAAAATAGGAAATAATTAAATAGTAAGTTTTTACCCATAAACACTTAATCATTTTAATCATTATCTAGAACTGAACTTTTATAGCAATTAAAGAAAATTGAGCTATTTAATCTGTTATCACACTATTTAATCTGTTATCACACTATTTAATCTGTTATCACATTGTGGGTTCAATACAAAACCTTAAAATGTTACTGTGCTTCTCAACAGACAATGGTGTCTATCGTTTGTCCTTTTTGTGGCTATTCAAATAATGTGACTTAATCAACTGAAAAAGAGTCCAAGCACCTTTTTGAAAACTTACCTTGGTCGGTAAGCCACTCCCACCCAGTTACATGACCTTTAAGCCTCCATCCCCCAGTCACATGATTGTTAAGCCACTCCCACCTGGTCACATGACCATCAAGCCACACCCACACAATAAGCCACACCCACAGTATGGCAGTAAAAAAATTTACAGCCCTTCACTGGTCGTAACATCTTCTCTGTTTCTCTTCCTTTCCAGCCATGGTGCCTTTGGGGAGACATGCCGTCTTGTCCTACCTGCTGTGCCGTGGGTGACAAAGAGAAACTCTCGATTGACAGCTGTGCCCTTGAGTCTCCTGTCCAGTCTCAGAGTGGCTCACTCATCCATTTACAGAGAGGGCCTGGAACACAATGAACAAACTGACCTTCCACAATAACAGAATCATGCAGGACCGACGAAGTGTCTGTATTTTCCTCCCCAACGACGATTCCCTCAACATCATTATCAATGTGAGTGAACTGTTGCCGGTTATCAGCAATTTAAATACCTATTTTTCTTTGCGTAAGAGCAAAAAATTGCATCAAGGTAAACTGGTGGTTTGTCTTCCAATCCTAATGCAGGTGGTTCTTGACTAACAATTGGGACCTATACAGTGATCCCCCGCTCGTTGCGAGGGTTCCGTTCCAGGACCCCCCGCAACGAGCGGGTTTTCGCGAAGTAGCGCTGCGGAAGTAAAAACACCATCTGCGCATGTGCAGATGGTGTTTTTACTCCCACAGCGCTAGCGAGGAGCCGAAGATTGGGGGCGGCGCGGCTGTTTGCCGCCGGCATGGAGGGCTTCCTAGCAGCCCCCCAAACCCGGGTTGGGGGTCCGGGGGGGGCTGGCTCTCGGCGCTTTCGAGCTGAGTCCGGGAGCGAATTCGCTCCCGGACTCAGCTCAAAAGCGCCGATAACAAGCGGCAAGGAACGGCTTGTCTCGGCGCTTTCGAGCTGAGTCCGGGAGCGAATTCGCTCCCGGACTCAGCTCAAAAGCGCCGATAGCAAGCGGCAAGGAACGGCTTGTCTCGGCGCTTTCGAGCTGAGTCCGGGAGCGAATTCGCTCCCGGACTCAGCTCAAAAGCGCCGATAGCAAGCGGCAAGGAATGGCTTGTCTCGGCGCTTTCGAGCTGAGTCCGGGAGCGAATTCGCTCCCGGACTCAGCTCAAAAGCGCCGATAGCAAGCGGCAAGGAACGGCTTGTCTCGGCGCTTTCGAGCTGAGTCCGGGAGCGAATTCGCTTCCGGACTCAGCTCAAAAGCGGCGAGAATGAACGGCGTGGGCGGGCGAAGGGCGGGCGGCAGCGAGGAGTTTGTGTGGGCGGTGGGGAAACTCCTCGCTGACGGCAGCAAGAGGGGGAAGACTCAGGGAAGCTGCCCAGCAGCTGATCTCCCGGTTGCCATCTACGCATGCGTGCCCCGGGCACGCATGCGTAGATGGTATTTTGACTTCCGGGTTGAAAAATAGCGAAGTACCCTGTTCGCAATGGTTGGGGACGCAATAAACAGGGGATCACTGTAGTACAATTTCCATTGCTAAGCTATGTGATTCTTACCGTTTTTGTAGTTGTGGAGCAAACCACTGCAGTTGTTAAGTGAACGATGCAGTTGTTAAATAAATCCAGTTCCCCCATGGATTTTGCTTGTTGGAAGCTGACTGGGAAGGTTGCAAAAACCCTTGGAAACATCCTACACACATGACAGTTTCCAAGCCTTGAAATGTTTATTTAATTTATTGTTAGAGTTGAAAGGGACCATGCAGGTCATCAAGTCCAACCCCCTGCCTGAGCAGGAATCCTAAAGCACCCCAGCCAAATGGCAGTCCACTCTTGAAAGTGTCCAGAATTGGGGAGTTCACAACCTCCGCAGGCAGGTTGTTCCACTGGTTGATCGCTCTGACCGTCAGGAAGTTCTTCCTTACTTCTAGGTTGAATCTCTCCTTGGTCAGCTTCCAGCCATGTTGATCACATGGCTGTGGGGATGCTGCAACCATCTTAAGTATTGAGGACTGGTTGTGAGTCACTTTTTTAGCCCCATTGTTAAGTTGCAAAAGTTGCTAAACAAGTGATTTTAAGGCAAGGACTTCCTGAAAGCCAGCCTTCAAGAGTTTGGGGAACTGCTCCTAGTTTTCTCAGTCTTGCGCTTATGCTTTAATCACTGATGGGCAGCAGCCGGTGCTTCCAGGCACGGGGCTCCGGTAGGACAATCCCGGATGTGTGCGTCGCTATGTGGCCCTGCACAAGATTTGGCTTCTGGGCATACACAGGAAGCCAAATGTCGCGTGAGGATGTGCATGAGAGTGAGATTTTAGCTATTTTCATCGGGTTTTGCTTCTGTACATGCACAGCAAGCCAAATCTCACACAAGAACGTGAGAGACAGAGAGAGATTTTGGCTGTTTTCACCAATTTTTTTGCTTCTGTGCATTCACAGGAAACCAAATCTTGCATGAGGACGCACATGAGAGTGAGATTTCAGCTATTTTCGCCAAAGAAGTTTCACTGACCTAGAGGGAGGGAAATGTATATTCATCAAAGAAATATAGGCGAAAATAGCCAAAATCTCACTCTCTCGCAGATTCTCGTGCGAGATTTCGCTTGCTATGCATACTAGAAGCCAAATCTCGTGCCGATGGGCACGCGCACAACTGATGGGTAGACACGCGCCCCCGACTGCTTCCAAGGGAGCTCCGATAGCAGGTAAGAAGAGCAGCCCCTCACTGGCTTTAATGCTACTTTGATTCACACCTCGCATGCTTCTCCCGAGACCCATATATTGTCCACCAAGCTTTCTTTGGCAGGTAGGTGCTTTCAAAGGTCACAGGCAGGACTGAAGGCCACACTAAAGCACACAGAGTTGTGTGAATGTTGTAGAATGTTGTAGAGGCAGCCCTTGACTTACCACAGTCAAGCCCAACATTTATGTCGCTAAGCAAGGCCAGTTGTTAAGTGAGTCTTCCTCCATCTTACGACCTTTCTTACCACAGCTGTTAAATGAAACACTGCAGTTTAGTTTGTAACAACAGTTGTTAAGTACATCTGTCTTCTCCATTGATTTTGCTCATCAGGAGGTGGCCAAAGGTGATCACATGACCCCGGGACACTGCAACCACTATAAATATGAGTCAGTTGCTTAGCATCATGTGACCATGGGGATGTTACAACAGTTGTGTGAAAAATGGTCACAAGCGGGGCCAGCATGGGTGAGCATGCCATCGGCACGATATTTTCGCTTCTGCGCATGCACATGAAGCAAAACCTTGCACAATTTCAGAAATTCTCACTGATATTTTTGCTCCCACGCATGCACAGAAGCCAAAAATCACCAAAACCATGTGAAATCTCATGTGTGCACATGTGTCGGAGGCCCAACACTGGTCACAAGTCACTTTTTTCAGTGCCATTGTTAACTTTGAATGGTCACCAAACAAACTGTTATAAGTTGAGGACTAGGGTACCTGTATTTTTGGGAAAACTCATTATTAGGTCTTGCTTTTAAGCCATACTTTCATCATTCTTTCCTTCCCAGTTTTGCTGCTCTTATTAAATAAGAAGTCCCCTGATTTATATTTGAGAAATAAAATATATCATTTATTGTTGGGAAGAAGAGCAAACGGAGTTAATGTGTAGTCTTGCATTGATAAATTCGTGGGGAGGAAAAGGGTTAAACTGGCTTTCCTCTGCCTCTTCACTCAAGCTGAAGGCATCCAGCATTGCTTTATCTGGGTTTTTTTAAATCTGATTTACTTCTGAGAAGGCAAATGACAAAACTATCCATCACCCAAATTGTTTAGCCAGTGCAAATGTCTTAAGATAGCCTAAACTCACCTTCCAACTCAAATGTCCCTGCTATTGCTGACTTCCACAAATTGCTTTTTGAAAATAAGAGTATTTTTCTAACTCTTCATGGTCTCATCACTGTCCTTAAAACATTCTGTCAACTAAAAAAACCCCCAAAAAGCAGCTGTTATCTTGCCATATTTCTATTTCTCTTCCAAAAGTTGTTTATCTCAGCTTAGCAATAAGAACAGATTTGTTTTTGGAAATTGGAGGCTTTGAGTTTAATGTCTTGATTGTTTGGTGTTGCATAAAATGTTGAGTTCTTGGTGTACTCCAAACAGAGTTTTCTTCTGGCAGATGCTTCATTCCCAGACTGCATAACATCACCTATTCTGAGAATAAAATATCTGCTGAGCTCAGAGAACACCACAAACCAAGAAGTTCCATGTGAAGCAAAATGTATTCTCCATTTTTGCTTTATAAAAATGACTACATTTCCTGGGCAAATGATTTTTTCAGTTCAGTGATGTTGTTGTTTTAGGAACTACAGCTTTATTCTATGGTGTGTTTTTTACCTAATTGGATTACTCTGAATCGCCTTCTACTATATACTTTTATTTGGTGGGTTTTTTGTTTTTTTTAAGTAATGCTTACATTGCTCTTTTCCTTCTTTTTGCTACTAAGTTTGGCTTAGTGCCTTTCTGACAAGACTCTTGCAGAATCAAGAGAAACCTGCTGGAAATGAGATAATGTCACAGTGGGTTGGCAGATTTTATTTACCTTATTTTATCAAAATTGGCACCAAATTGATACATGAAGCAGGTGTCATCTTTCTCCCTAGCTCTTCACAATTCAATCTCACAAAATCCAAATTCTTAAATTAAGCATACAAAATAGCAAAAGATAAGGTTTAAGGACTTCTCAGTGTGATGGATTTTGCTAGTTTTCTATTTGCTATTAGTTAAAAAAGAAGAAAGATTAGATGAATTTGAATGAGTAGCATTTTGTCAGATAGAGCCAGCAAAAGTTAGCAAGCCATGAAAGCCTAGGGGACTTCTGCTTTTATGTAATTTGTAATATAAATAATTCAAGTCTGCTTTGGCCATAGCTTGCTAGGCCTTTGAATAAGTTGAGTTTGTGATATTTTATCTACCTAAGTCGTTGATCTTGTTTTATGGTGATCGCTGTAGTTCCTTAATAAAAAAAAAATAAGATTAATGGCACAATAACTTTCCTTGCGATTTCTCCTGAAATTTTTGCTAAAGCAATTACAGATTGAACTATTTTTCTTTTCCTTTGCATTCTGTAGGTTAAAATATCGTGCCATGAGTTACTTGTCCAAGTTTGTGACCTGCTACGGCTAAAGGATGGGCATCTCTTTGGGCTCAGTGTGATACAAAGTAAGTCCAAATGGAACAGTGCTATTTCTGTGATTCTCTACTAACTTTGTTTTTGGATCATTGATCTTTGCTAAGTCTGTGGTTTTTGTTTGGTATTTGTTTGCTGCAGAAAAATTGAATTGGTGCAGAATTATAAAGCAATGTTTTCAAGTAGATAGAATAGAATAGGGTAGGGTAGGATAGGATAGGATAGAATAGAATAGGATAGAATATGATTAGAATAGGATAGAATAGAATAGGATAGGATAGAATAGAATTCTTTATTGGCCAATGGTGATTGGACACACAAGGAATTTGTCTTTGGTGCCTATGCTCTCAGTGTACATAAAAGAAAAAGATACATTTGTCAAGAATCATGTGGTACAACACTTAATGATTGTCATACAGGTCAAATAAGTAATGAAGAAACAATCAATATTAATAAAAATCTTAACATAACAATATAAAACATAACAGTATAACGTAACAATAGAGCCAGCTTGGTGTACTGATTGAGCCACTAGGCTACAAACCCATAAGTCTAGTCCTAGCATAACCACAAATGTGACAGAATAATTTTGGGCTAGTTAGGACTCGGGAGGCAATAGCAATCATGCCAAGAAAATTGCAGAGTCCAGGAACTCACCAGGAGTCTATATTGATTCAAAATTATTATTAAAAAAACCAACAAGCAGTATCGGAGATAGTCTCACTAAGATATATCATAGTTTGATTTTGGCTTAATCACTATAAGAATGTAACTATTTGGTGTAAAACCTCAGTGCATTACATGAACCAAGACAAGTGTTCATTATGCAAATTAGATCAATAACTTTGTTTATAAACTGAAGCAATGGATTGAAGGTGCAACTAAAAATTGACCATGCCTTACAAAAACTATAATTCTCTCTAAAAAATCAAAACAAAACTAGAGTCCTTGAAATAAGATCAAATTTCCATGGGCAAATAATAGGTTAGTTAATACTTTGCTACTTGAACCTTTATCATAGAAGTATCAGAATAAAAGTATAGAAACATCAAGCTATCAGGATTCTCCTTAAAGAATCAAACTTTATTAACCAAACAAAACAATGTCATTAGCCTTGCTACATTATTTGCACTAGGTATGCAAATATACAACTTTTGCAACATTTTTGTTGTGAGCTGCCCAGAGTTCTTAGAGAGTTGAGTGGCATATAAATTATTATTGTTGTTGTTGTTGTTGTTGTTGTTCTTATTGTTACTGTTACTGTTATTGTTATTATCAACAACAATAACAACTTTTTAAAAAAGTGGACAACTTCTGCTAAGACGAATAAATAATTGAAGCCCTTTTTTTAAAATATCAATTTCCTGAAGAAAAGCTTATAAGGAAATTCTAACTTTTTTCTCTCCAGTAGAATTGCTTCAGCTGGTCCACAAAAGCAGCTTTATAAGCTTGGCTTTCCTTAGTCATAAGTGCATCATTGTTACTGGTTTTTAAAAGAATGTCAGAAAATGCTTTGCTCAGCCTGCATACAAAATATAAAACTTCTTGTCCCTTTCTGTGGCAGATAATGAGCATGTATATATGGAATTATCCCAGAAGCTCTACAAGTACTGCCCAAAAGAATGGAAGAAAGAAGCGAGTAAGGTAGGAGTGCCACTCTGGTTTCATCTCTGTGGTTAGGAGGACTGAAGTAGGGAGCAGCTGCCTACTTACATCACATGTTTGCCTTTCTTTGCCATTGCTGTGACTAGTATTCAACCTGTCCTGTGTTATGTGTGAGGCATTAGCAGAAGGGCTGCCTGACCTCAGAGTCAGTTATCTGATACACCAGTACAGTATTGGGGTTACTTCACAGTGATGGTTTTCCCACAGTGAGCATCTGAGAGGGAAACACAGGCTGCTGTTCAGCTTGTAAAGCAGTGGTTCTCATCCTGGGACCCCTTTGGGGATCAAATGGCATTTCATAGGGGTCGCATAAGACCCTGGGAAAAGACAAATTCCCCATGGTGTTAGGAACTAAAGCTTCTATTCTAGTGCCTTGGAACTTATTTTTACAATCCAACCAATCAGGTGTTTACAGTGGGGGTGTCCCTCTGACCTTCCTGCCAATCAGCTTAAAGCTCTATTGGGAGAATTGGCGCTAGACTTTTGGTTGGGGGTCACCACAACATGAGGAACTGTATTAAGGGGTCGCGGCATTAGAAAGATTGAGAGCCACTGATCTAGAGGCAATTTCAACATGAAGTCAAAGGGAAACCCTCAAATAACACATCCTAGATCTGAATGAATGAAATATTCTCATTGAATACTTTGTTCCGTACAAAGTTGAATGTGCACAACAGCATGTGAAATTGATTGCCAATCAGTGTTGCTTCCTAAGTGGACAGTTTGATTTCACAGAAGTTTGATTTACTTGGAGTTATATTGTGTTGTTTAAGTGTTCCCTTTATTTATTTATTTTGAGCAGTATATAAATATATATATATGTATGTGTGTGTGTAATTATACTCTTTCATCACAAGCCCATCCAGACCTCCTGTTTAAATTTATTAAAAGTAAAAGCAGAATCGTTGCACAGCTGGGGCCTTAGCGGGATCATATCTAGGATAGGTTCTATTTACCTTCCCCACCATCCATATTGCGGTGTAAGTACACATTTTGCACACATGCGCCCCTCCCCAGAAATAATCCTATGCGCATGTGCAGTACTTTAAAAAAAGGCTTCTGTACATATGCAAATAACAGGATGGTGGTACCGTAGGTTCGGGGCCGTGGCAAGCCTGGGTCATTGCCAGTTCCAGCAACCTAGGCTGCCAAGTTACTAACGGTTCTATAGAACCGGTCCAAATTGGCAGGGACTCACCTCTGGATCATATCAACCCCTGGAGCATTACAGTTTTACAGTTACTATTGTTGTCCATATGTCTGCAATGTCTTTGGAAGCAATCAGAGAATGGGAAAAATCGCAAAAACTACAAACTCTGCATGCCTGGTGGTGGTGAGGAGGAAGAGGATTTAAGATTTTATGCCCCCCAACTTTCAATAATTCAGCAAGAGAATGGGCAGCAATTAGAAAGGGATTTGTACAGGAAAGGGCATCTTCAGAGCTTATTTCTCAGCTATCTTCATTAAATTCAGCTCCATCAGTCTCCTTCAAAATGATTTGAATTCGCTGAGAGGAACCCAAGGTTTTTGGCCAGCAAACAAAGGTTAAATTTGAGAAAATTGCCCCTTCACAAAAGGAAAACCATAGTGGTGGCAAAAATAGCAGCCAAGTATGTTCACCCTAAGGTTTATAGTATCTAATGCATCTTGAATTTTTCAATGATCTAGACTACTACTTTAATCAGTAAACTAAACATTAGCCTATGCCAGGGGTAGGCAAAGTTGGCTCTTCTATGACATGTGGACTTCAACTCCCAGAATTCCTGAGCTACCATGATTGGCTCAGGAATTCTGGGAGTTGAAGTCCACAAGTCATAGAAGAGCCAACTTTGCCTACCCCTGGCCTATGCTAATTTTTTAACTTGTGATCTTTGACATCTTTAGTAAATTCTGCCCCTTCTATATACAGTGAAGATGATAAAGTAGTTGTGGCTTGAAGCCTGAAGGACTCTAAGAAAATGCTCTGGAAAGACATTGTTACTCCTGGGAATTGCATTGGGTCCCCACTGGGCCCACTAGTCTTACAATAAAACAGCCAGCAGCTTTAATTTAGCCTCAGAGCCCTTTTAAATATACTTTTATTTCCTTTTTTTCACAGCAAATAAGATGCTAAATAAGTAGGAGCTAAGTAATCTCCAGTTGATAGGCAATTTTCTAAGAAATGAAATATTAACCAAAAGTTCCCTGTTCTCTAATTCCACAATTTATTTATTTCTCAGTCTGATTTCCCATCTCAGTCATAAAACTGACTCGAGTCCAGTTATCATTCAAATGTAGCAACATCATGCACTCCAAAACAAATGATACAGTGAAGAAGATAACCTATAAATCAGTCAGTTGTGTCAAATGCTCCAGAGATCTCAGCTCTCATTTATGAAATGAGATCTCAGAAAGGTTTGAGCTTTCCCCAAGATAAATTAAAGGGATATGGAGACTATCTCATAAAATTAACATTTGGAGTCCTGTGAGATTTGACCTATCCTTCCCCCACACACTCCCAAGTCACTGTATCCTTTGCTGTATCCAAACAAAAGAGCAAATAGTGAAGCTCAGGTATCATTTGGGATAGAGACTGATCTAAATTTTGAATTAAGGTCTCATTCCACTTGTTAATTGATGGACAAAATGTTTTAAACAGTGTCCTTGGCAAAGATGATTGCAACTTAGCCAACACTGTTTCTGCATCATAGTGTGCCTCCAGCTGGTGCTCCTTATAAAAACAGACAGAATAATTAGAAAAATATTATCTTGGGTTTCTGGATAAAGATTACTCATCATCATTGATGTAGCTGACTTTGGTTATTAAGAGGAGGTATTCTTTAAAGGCTGGACACAAGTGAGAGGTGGTTGCAAATGGCCAACCGCTGCAAGAACAGAATGTGGACTAGACCAGGGGTGAAATTCAGCAGGTTCTGACATGTTCTGAAGAACCGGTAGCAGAAATTTTGAGTAGTTCAGAGAACCGGCAAATACCGCCTACTGGCCCCAGAGTGGGGTGGGAATGGAGATTTTGCAATATCATTCCCCAAGGAACGGGGAAGGAATAGTTATTGTGCAGTATCCTTCCCCTGGAGTGGGTACGGAATTAAGATTTTGCAATATCCTTCCCCAAGGAACGGGGAAGGAATAATTATTGTGCAGCATCCTTCCCCTGGAGTGGGGACGGAATTAAGATTTTGCAATATCCTTCCCCAAGGAACGGGGAAGGAATAATTATTGTGCAGCATCCTTCCCCTGGAGTGGGGACGGAATTAAGATTTTGCAGTATCCTTCCCCAAGGAACGGGAAAGGAATAGTTATTGTGCAGTATCCTTCCCCTGGAGTCTGGACGGAATTAAGATTTTGCAGTATCCTTCCCCAAGGAACGGGGAAGGAATAATTATTGTGCAGTATCCTTCGCCTGGAGTCTGGATGGAATTAAGATTTTGCAATATCCTTCCCCAAGGAACGGGAAAGGAATAGTTAATGTGCAGTATCCTTCCCCTGGAGTCTGGACGGAATTAAGATTTTGCAGTATCCTTCCCCAAGGAACGGGGAAGGAATAATTATTGTGCAGTATCCTTCGCCTGGAGTCTGGACGGAATTAAGATTTTGCAATATCCTTCCCCAAGGAACGGGGAAGGAATAGTTATTGTGCAGTATCCTTCCCCTGGAGTGGGGAGGGAATTAAGATTTTGCAGTATCCTTCCCCTGCCTTGCCCACCAAGTCATACCCACAGAACTGGTAGGGAAAAAAATTTAATTTCACCCTTGGACTAGACATATTTTTGGGGTGATCCAGCAGAGGTCTTTTTGTGGCCCTCCCTTTGCTCAGTCTGGAAACTGATATTTATATTTGCTATTTATTGCAGGGTATAGACCAGTTTGGTCCCCCAATGATCATTCACTTCCGAGTGCAGTATTATGTGGAGAATGGTCGCTTGATCAGGTAAGTTTCGGGAAGCCAGACAACCTAGGGGAAGGGGAATGTGTATTCATCAGAGAGTCCACTTCAAAGCCTTGATGCTAGAAGATTGCAAAAAATAAGTATGGGTGCTCAGAATTGTCCACAAGCTAAATAATATTTTAGCTTATTGATCAATTTGTTCAACTTCATGCCAGGAAATCTGAGAAGATATGATCACAATAAATACATGAAAGTTACAGCCTGGGAAAAGTTGCACTGACATATTACCAAATCATCTGCAATGGGACTCTATGAGATTTTTCATTAAGATAATTTGTCCTGTTTATCTGTATTTAAAAAATCTGCAGGCTGTCGTTGAAGCTGAAAGCTTCCTCGAGGCTTACCTAAATTTGATAAAGTAATAAAACAGTATGAACGTTAATAAAACGAATAAACAGCAGTGAGATAAATGTTAAGGCAATGAAGCAATGGCAAGAAGAAATTCACATCAGCGGGCGCATTCATAGCAAGAAGTCAACACGTAGGGGAGAACTGAGATGGCCTTAAAAATGTGCAGCTATCTCCAAAAAAAACATAAGCATAGCCTGGGAAAATAGGAAGGCCTAAGAAAGATATTCAAGGGTGTTCTGCCTTGATTCTCTTTGGTGTAAAAGGGAGGGAAAGGAAAACACTGTCAGACTTTCAAGATTCTGTTATCAGTGTTGGACTTCAGTGTGCTGAATGGGTATTATGGGAGTTGGGGTCCATATGTCTTAAATTTAAAGACTCTCCGAGTCTTCGGAGAGGGGCAGCATACAAATCCAATTAATAATAATAATAATAATAATAATAATAATAATAATAATAATAATATTTTTATTATTATATTATTATTATTATTATTATTATTAGTCTTAAATTTGCCAAATTCAGGAAACATTTTGTTATCTCAATAAAACAGACTTCTCTTATTTGCAATAAAAAGAAGTCAAATATAAATTAAAACAATAACCCCAGATAAAACCCATGACTCAAAAACCCAATCAACACATACATACCATTCAATACGATTTGGCCATGAAAGATGTACGAATTCGCGGAGAGGGGCAGCTTACAAATCTAAATAATAAATAAATAAATAAATTCATGGCCTGCCGGCAAAACCAGGTCTTCATAGCCTTTCAGAAAGCCAGCAGGGTGGGAGCAGTACAGACATTGGGGAGGAGTTGCCAGGGCAGTCACAGAGAAGGCCCTCCCCTGCGGCCCTGCCAACCTGCAATGCTTAGTCGATGGGACCCGGAGAAGGCCAACCCTGTGTGATCTTACTGGTCTCTGGGAGGTTTACGGCAGGAGACGGTCCCATAAAAATGGTATGGCTGCAGTAACCTTCTTGACATTTTGGTCCAACTCCTCTCCCATCTTTGAGATGCATCAGGTTTTAAGGCATTATCAAAGATTTGGGACAATAATGTTAATCTGTATACAGATTTGTTTTTTTAATTAATTAATTTGTGTGCCACCCACTCCCAAAGGACTCTGGGTGGCTTACAACAAGAAAACACAGTATAAAAATCGGTTTAAAATCCAATTAATACAATCATATCATATCATGCAATCTTACTGTGGCTGGAACTGAAAAAGTGTCGATTATTCACAGCCCCCAGGCCTGCCGGCGAACACAGGTTTTCGAGGCTTTCTGGAAAGCCAGTAGGGTGGGAGTAGTACGGATCTTGGAGAGTAGTTGGTTCCAGGAAGCCGGTGCCTCCACAGAGAAGACCCTCCTCCACAGCCCCGCCAGCCAACATTACTTAGTCGATGAGACCCAGAGAAGGCCAATCCTGTGGGCTCTAATCAGTCGCTGGGAGTTACAGTGGTACCTCTACCTAAGAACGCCTCTACTTACAAACATTTCTAGAGAAGAACCGGGTGTTCAACATTTTTTTTGCCTCTTCTCAAGAACCATTTTCCACTTACAAACCCAAGCCTCCGAAACTGTAACCGGAAAAGGCAGTGACAAGCCTCCATGGGGCCTCTCTAGGAATCTCCTGGGAGGAAACAGGGCCAGAAAAGGCAGGGAGAAGCCTCTATGGGGCCTCTGTAGCAATCTCCTGGGAGGAAACAGAGCTGGAAAAAGCAGGAAGAAACCTCCATGGGGCCTCTCTAGCAATCTCCTGGGAGGAAACAGGGCCAGAAAAGGCGGGGAGAAGCCTACATGGGGCCTCTCTAGGAATCTAGGAGGAAACAGGGACCTGGAGAAGGCCAACCCTGTGCGATCTTATTGGTCTCTGGGAGGTATATGGCAGGAGACGGCCTCCACCCTCCCTGTGGTTTCCCCAATTACACACATTATTTGCTTTTACATTGATTCCTATGGGAAAAATTGCTTCTTCTTACAAACATTTCTACTTAAGAACCTGGTCATGTTCGTAAGTAGAGGTACTACTGTATTAAATCAGGTAAAATATTCTGTTAATCCATGGATAAGGGTTAGAATACTCTGCCATCAAGCACCCAAAAGCTGCCAAATGAGACCAGCATACAGCCATTTCTAATAAAGCGAGCTCCTCATTTCTGGTTTTCTTGTTGATTTGTTCCATGTCCTGAACATTTGCTCTTTTTTTCCCCTCTTCTTCTTTTTTTTTTTTTCATCTTTTCATCTATGTCCAGTGACCGAACTGCACGCTACTATTATTACTGGCATCTGAGGAAACAAGTCCTGCGCTCTCAGTGCCTGCTGTGCGAAGAGGCCTACTTCCTCCTAGCAGCCTTTGCACTGCAGGCTGACCTAGGCAATTTCAAGAGGAACAAGCACTTTGGGAAATACTTTGAACCTGAAGCATACTTCCCTGCCTGGGTAAGGGCGCCTTCCAAAACCACCTTCTTGTCTTCGAGGGAAATGTTCTTTGTTTATTTTGAATGCTGAAATACTCTGGGGTGGGTGGGGAGGGCATTTCCGGAAACATTTCAGGCAACAGATGTTGTTTTGGTACAGATTTAGCCAGTGACCCCATCAATAAAATTGCAGGTCACAGTAGGCTTTTTCCACTTCGCCAGAGCCAAGTTTGTTTTTTGCAGAAATTTGGCCACAGAGTCTCCTCCCTGCTTAATTTTTATAATGGTAATGGGGAGGGAGGAAATATGGTTGTTTGATCAACTTGAGCCCAAGTGGCACAGCGATTAGAGTGCAGCACTGCAGGCTACTTCAGCTAACTGCTAGCTGTATTTCAACAGTTCAAATCTCACCACCGGCTTAAGGTTGACTCAGCCTTCCATCCTTCTGAGGTGGGTAAAATGAGGACCCAGATTGTTGAGGACAATCTGCTGATTCTGTTAACTGCTTAGAGAGGGCTGTAAAAGCACTACGAAGTGGTATACAGTATAAGCCTAAATGCTAAATGCTAACTTTGCCATCGGTGTGCTTAGCCAATTGAAGCAATTGTGAGACTCATAGCATAACTGTGCTATGTGGACAGAAATTGTTAAGGTATGTGCAGAGTAGTAGTAGAAGTCGTAGTAGAAGTAGCAGTAGATGATGATGATGATGATAATAATAATAATAATAATAATAACAACAACAACAACAACAACAACAACAACAACAGAGTTGGAAGGGACCTTGGTTATCCAACATCTGCTTAAAAACTTCCATTGTTGGGGCATTCACAACTTCTGGAGACAACCATTTTGACTGTCAGGAAATTTCTCCTTAGTTCTTCTCTCCTTGTTTAGTTTCCACCCATTGCTTCTTGATATACCCTCAGGTGCTTTGGAGAATAGGT
Organism: Erythrolamprus reginae; assembly: GCF_031021105.1. Classification (NCBI taxonomy): domain Eukaryota; kingdom Metazoa; phylum Chordata; class Lepidosauria; order Squamata; family Dipsadidae; genus Erythrolamprus; species Erythrolamprus reginae. The sequence goes on along the minus strand of NC_091950.1, from coordinate 36,411,963 downwards.
TGACTCCTTCTTTTTTGTGGCAACTCCTGGGATACTGGAAAACTGCTATCATGTCTCCCCTCATCTTTCTTTTCATTAAACTTGCCAGTACACACATGCACGTTAGAGTTGAGCTAGGGCAATGGCTCATGTGCTCGCAGATATGGCTCCGCGTGCCATAGGATTCACCACCACTGTCCTATGGGCTGCAATTCCAGGTAGGACCCAGCAGTTTCTCGAAGCAACTCCTCTGAATCAAAAACTAGTGGAGGACATGGTTCCTACAGAGGCTGGATGAGTGGGTGCTTTGATGAAGCAGCAGTTTCCCTAGAAGGAAATGAATGAGACAAGGACCACCATAGCCCAAAGTGATAGGAGACAGAATAGCTACCCCCCAGAACAGTGGTTCCCAACTTTTTTTTGGCCATGCCCCACCTAAGCATCTCTCAAATCCTGATGCCCCACCCCCATGAATAGTTCTTACTATTCAAAAAGTGAACTACTCACATGGAGGAAGCTTAAAAGCTGGCTGAGGAATTCTGGGAGTTGAAGTCCACACGTCTTAAAGTTGCCAAGGTTGGAGAACCCTTTTTGGGATCATAACTTATCTCATCTGCATATTTGTCCTCAGAGAAGCAGATAGTTTATTGGCTATCTTTTTAAAGTTGGTTAACAGTAACCATATCAGAGAAATCATTCATAGTTTCAAGAACAACAGGTAACGTGTCGTTATCCATGTTTCTGGAATAATGCAAGAGCTAGAAGAGTGAATGAAGAGGAGCAAATTAGGGCCCATGAAATGAAAGTACGTGCTTGGAATTAAAGAATAGTGATGGAGTGACAGGAGTCTGCATTGGTTGCCGATCAGTTTCCGGTCACAATTCAAAGTGTTGGTTATGACCTATAAAGCCCTTCATGGCACCGGACCATATTATCTCCGGGACCGCCTTCTGCTACACGAATCCCAGCAACCAGTTAGGTCCCACAGAGTTGTCCCTCTCCGGGTCCCGTCAACTAAATAATGTCGTTTGGCGGGACCCGGGGGAAGAGCCTTCTCTGTGGCGGCCCCGGCCCTCTGGAACCAACTCCCCCCAGAGATTAGAATTTCCCCCACCCTCCTCGCCTTTCGTAAGCTCCTTAAAACCCACCTCTGCCGTCAGGCATGGGGGAACTGAGATATTCTTTCTCCCTAGGCCTCTACAATTTATGCATGGTATGTTTGTATGTATGTTTGGTTTTATAAATAAGGGTTTTTTAATTGTTTTAGTATTGGATTGTTACATGCTGTTTTTATCACTGTTGTTAGCCGCCCCAAGTCCATGGAGAGGGGCGACATACAAATCCAATAAATAAATAAATAAATAGTTTGTGAGCATGTGAAAAGATCTTCCTCCGGCGGTGCCTTGTGGTACTATGTGATTGTTTGTGGCAGCCAGTGCTTCAGCTGGAATTTTGGGTAGTGCAGCTGCTGTGAGCATCCCCAGAATAGATCCTAGTTATAAGGAGAGGGTGATGTCACGGGGAATGCATAACAGAGACATTCATGCCTGTTTGGTGCAGTACAACAACATGGGTGGAGGGGGTGTAGAGAAGAATTCAGTGAACTGTTTTATGGTCCTTATTGCCTTCATGTTGCCTGAGGGAGAAGGAGCCAACTTTCCAAATGTGACCCGTCTGAAAAATACTCAGTGGAAGGCAACTGATGAATTAGCAGTTTCTTTATTTTTCTCTCAGTCAGAACAGGCAGGTTAAACAGATCAGTTAGGGCAGTGATTTTCAACCTTTTTTGAGCCACGGCATGCTTTTTACATTTACAAAATCCTGGGGCACACCACCAACCAAAATGACACAAAATGACACTAACACAGTACATATTATATACACCATCAGGATAGACATAACCAGCTGAGGCTGAGGCTTCATCTAGTGGTGGCAATATTTACCTCCAGTCCTGACCAGGATTAGAAATCGAGACCATGGGGAGGAGTGGCAGCTTCAACTACTCGCCGCGGCCACACAATGACAAGTGCGCGGCAGCCCGAGCGGGCCTTCCTGGGTGTGGATGAGAGGCGGCCTGCTATTGGTTCATCGCTAGTGGTCAGGATGAATCCTAGAAGGTGATTGGTCAGTGAGCGTTCCCTGTGCCTCCACTCTTCCTGTCGTTGATACTGGAGGGATTGTGAGGGGAATGTTTATGTTCGGATGGAGGCGGCTGGTGGCAGGCTGGATAAATGGCCTCCGCGGGCTGTATCCGGCACGTGGGCCGTAGTTTGGGGAACCATGTTTAATTTCCCCACGGCACACCTGACCATGTCTCATGGCACACTAGTGTGCCACGGCACACTGGTTGAAAAACACTGAGTTAGAGTATAGTCACTAATTCTCTCTCAGAGAAAGTGACACGTCTTTACCCTATTTATAGGCTTCACAAAGTAACAAACCTTATTTGACATAGTAACAAATTCTCCCGCCGGAACGAACAGCCAATCAGGAGACAACATTCAAATCCTGCCCTTAGTAACTCACTCTCTGCATATTTAACACCGTCTTCATATCATCATCCTTATAGTTACCATCCTGTAGGCCAGGGGTGTCAAACTCGATTTCATTGAAGGCAGCATCAGGGTTGTGTCTGATCTTGAGGGACTGGAGTGGGTGTGGCCAGGGTGGGCGGGGCCAACTTGACATCACTCCTGTCAATGGTCTGAGCACTCTGCCAGCGGAAACAGACTCCTCGGCCCTATTTTTACTGGCAAAGGGTTGTAGGAGGCCGTGGCAGCCAAAATCGGAGCTCTGGAGCCTGGTTTTGCTGGCTAAAAGCACCCTGGGCTGGTCCTTTTCTGTTTCCTGGGTGACCCCCATGGGCAAGATCTGATCCCCAGGCCTTAAGTTTGATGTAGGGAAGTCTGTCTGGATGATCGTCATAGACATAGCATTTAGACTTATATACCGCTTCATAGTGCTTTTACAGCCCTCTCTAAGCGGTTTACAGAAACTGCATATTGCCCCCAACAATCTGGGTCCTCATTTTACCCACCTCAGAAGGATGGAAGGCTGAGTCAACCTTGAGCTGGTGCTGAGATTTGAACTGCTGAATTACAGGTAACAGTTAGCTGAAGTAGCCTGCAGTGCTGCACTCTAGCCACTGTGCTACCCCGGCTCTACATTCCTTTGTAGACAATGGATATATTTTTAATTTATATCCTACATTTTATTCCATGACTCACAACAAAATACATACACATATTACATAGAATACATACTTATTTATTTATTGTTAGACTTGAAAGGGACCATGAAGGCCATCAAGTTCAACCCCCTGCCCAAGCAGGAACCCTATAGCACACCAGTCAAGTGGCAGTTCAATCTTCTCTTAAAAATGTCCAGAGTGTTGGAGTTCACAACGTTCGCTGGTAGGTTGTTCCATTGGTTGATCGCTCTGACCGTCAGGAAGTTCCTCCTTATCTCCATGTTGAATCTCTCCTTGGTCAGCTTCCAGCCGTTGTTCCTCGTCCGGCCCTCTGGTGCCCTGGAGAATAAAGTGATCCCCTCCTCTCTGTGACATCCCCTCCTATACTTGTAGACTGCTATCATGTCCGCTCTGGCCCTCCTTTTCTCTAGGCTATCCTTCGTAAGTCTTGGTTTCCAATCCCTTAATCATCTTGGTTGCTCTTTTTTGCACCTTCTCCAGAGTTTCAATGTCTCTTTTGAAGTGTGGTGACCAGAACTGAATACAGTACTCCATGTGTGGTCGGACCAGGGCGTAGTAGAGTGGTATTAAAACTTCCCTGGTCTTGGAGTGTATTCCCCTGTTGATGCAGCTTAGGATTGTGTTGGCTTTTTTAGCTGCTGCTGCACATTGTTGGCTCATGTTTAGTTGATTATCCACCAAGACTCCATACATACCCAATCTCATTTTGTTTTCACAACAATCCCATGAAGTAAGTTGGGCTGAAAATCATAACTGACCCCTTCGTTTTCCCAATCCTAGTTCAGTATTCTAGCCAATATAGAGCTTCGGTGGTGCAGTGGTTAGAGTGCAGAACTGTAAGCTACTTCTGCAGATCGAATCTCAGTTGGCTCAAGGTTGACTCAGCCTTCCATCCTTCCAAGATCGGTAAAATGAGGTCCCAAATTGTTGGGGGCAATATGCTTACTCTCTATAAACCGCTTAGAGAGGTCTGTAAAGCACTGTGAAGCGGTATACAAGTTTAAATGCAATTACTAATGCTATTGCTAGTATTACATTGACTCTGCTAAGTTGCCTCTGACAGGTAATTCTAAAACTCAAACATAGCACTAGGCTGTTAATATCTTGGTGAATTATTTGACTGTCGCATCAGACCCAGAGCTATGCAAAGATCACTTCACTAAATTCTTTGATAGGGTGATGCAAAAGGAAACTCTTAGAGTGTTCTCTGAGAAAATTTAGAATGTTATCAAACAAAACAATATGGCCAAAAAAATGGCAATCAAGCCCATTGTTCCTTCCAGAATCAATGCTAAAATGACTTCACAGTTGCATCCCAAATTTTTGATCCTTTTTTTAGTTAGCAGAAAGAAGAAGTAATTTCACTGCAGGACAATTTTAGGAGGAAAAATCTAAAATATAACTTTTAGAAACTATATAAAAAGAAGAAAGTCAAAACTTTTCTCTGTTGTTGCAAGATGTATGTTCCAGAATAATACATTACATTCCTGGAAGGCTGATCGCAATAAGAATAGTTTAACAATTACTTAGAGAGGTGATGTATTCAAAAGCCAATTGGCCAATTTATCTTGGAATCTTTCTAGACAAATTACATTAAAAATGATAACCCAGTGGTTGCAAGTGAACAATTGGATTCCAAATATAGTGGGTTCTGTTCTGGTTTCTGGTAGAAATTTAGCAATTACAAATAACTCTTATTAAATGCATCATTTCATGAATAAAGAAACTCCATTTATTTCTCTGCTCTCCTGTAATTCAACCACATTCCATACAGCACTCGGTCCGTTATCTCTCTCTTAGCTGCATTTCTCACATTCCTTCTTCTGCTTTACTTAAACAAGATTTATTTTCCTAACAGCATAACTTGGAAAAAAAACAGTAGCACTGACTGATAACAATATAAAATACTTTGGCTTACTTTAGCATGGCAAAAACACATCCATTTTTCCTTTCAGCAACGTTGAAACTCCACCCTTCTTCTCCACTGACCCCCTGACATGCCAAATATATCACTACAATATTTAACCCATTCCTCTCCTTAATATCTTCTTCCAGACCTCTGCTCTCTATGTTTTTGGGCCCTTCTGAATTTAGGGTTAACCCAGTGAGCATCTGATTCTCCCTCACTAGATCCTGAACTCATAGTCCCATCCTGTGGCTGGCCTCCCACCTGTTCTACTACCTGTAACCCGGCCCCCCACTAATTCATAAACACTATCTGAATCCGAGTCCTTAACTGATCAGGAGTATGTACAACAGGTTCTACCTCTGGGATCTCTGTGAAAAAAACATGGCAAATGCTGGAAGGATGTCTTCTGGTTTTTGCAGATACAACCTTATGCTCTGCAGATATGTTGGAACCACAGGCTCAGAATTCATAAGCAGCAGTTATTTGCCCATACTGACTGATAATCCTGGAATTATGGGCCCAATGCTGACTGGGGAATTCTGGGAGTTGGAGTCCACCCATCTTAAAGGTGCTGAGGTTGAGAAAGACTGTTGTATGGCAGTGTGGCACATTAGCATAAGGCAGCTTCATGCTTCAGTTGCTTGCGGTGAAACCTTCCTTCAAATATTGAGCAATGGAAACATGGTTGGATAGCTTTTCCAGTAGGTGAACTGAGCTCTTTTTCAAGGTCTGCCAACTCCCAAGATAACTGTTGGTATAAACTTGCCAGGTAAGAAGATAATAACCTCTCAACAGTGTTGACTCACTGTTTCCATTTTAAGCCATCTTCCCAGGAGTATTGTAATATCTCCTCTCCTCTGCTTTGTTTTTGAAAGCCATGAATGTCAGTTAGTACAGTCAGCCATAGAGGATCGATCTATTGTTTGTTTGTTTGTTTGTTTGTTTGTTCATTTATTTATTGTTAAGTTGGAAGGGACCATGCAGGTCATCAAGTCCAACCCCCTGCCTAAGCAGGAACCCTATAGCATCCCAGCCAATGGCAGTCCAATTTCCTCTTAAAAATGTCCACAGTATTGGAGTTCACAACGTCCGCTGGTAGGTTGTTCCACTGGTTGATCGTTCTGACCATCAGGAAGTTCTTCCTTATTTCCAGGTTGAATCTCTCCTTGGTCAGCTTCCAGCCGTTGTTCCTCGTCCGGCCCTCCGGTGCCCTGGAGAATAAAGTGATCCCCTCCTCTCTGTGGCAACCCCTCGTATACCTGTAGATTGCTATCATGTCCGCTCTGGCCCTCCTTTTCTCTAGGCTATCCATGCCCAGTTCCCGCAGTCTCTCTTCGTAAGTCTTGGTTTCTAGTCCCCTGATCATTTTGGTTGCTCTTTTCTGCACCTTCTCCAGCGTTTCAATGTCTTTTTTGAAGTGTGGTGACCAGAACTGAACACAGTACTCCATGTATGGGCATTCGCTGGCTGGGGAATTCTGGGAGTTGAAGTCCAAATAGCTTCAAGTTGCCAAGGTTGGGAAACACTGTCCTAGCGGATTCAGGGCAGTGAACAACAATAAAATACAATACAAAAGTTAAAACCCCATAGCAAAAAACATTCATCGCACAATCATACCACAATCAGGAGCAGGTGTCAATGCTCAATGGTCTTCTCAGGCCTGCCAGCAAAGCCATGTTTTTAGGGCCTTTTGGAAGGCCAGGAGAGTGTGGGTGCTATGAATCTCCAGGGGAAGCTGGTTCCAGGGTGCCGGAGCCACTACAGAGAAGGCCCTCCCCCGTGGTCCCGCCAGCTAACATTGTTTGACTGAGGGGATCTGGAGGAGGCCAACTCTGTGGTATCTGATTGGTTGCTGGGATATGTGAAGCAGAAGGCGGTCCCATAAGTAAGCTGTTCAAGTAATCTGAATTAAGGCAAGCAAGTAAGTAAGGATGCGACAAAATGGACAATACAAACCTGGTATCGATATATGGTGGATCATATTCAATTTGAGATTATGGATAAGAGGATGAATGAATGGCCAATGAAACTGATCTGTGGGAACTGATGGGATGATGGGACAAGATAAGAGGATATATGGTCAGTAGAATTTGAGACCAAGCTACAAGGAATCACTTTATAATATGTAAATAGATATATTGCTCTTGAGTTAAAATGGTGTATACAAAATATGCCCCCATTTTGGTAGAGGGGTATGTATGTTGTCTGGTGGGGGGCACTAATCACTGAGCATTTGTTATATGTTATGTGTGTGTTTATATTATAAAATCAATAAAAATATATTTTTAAAAAATTAAGGCAAGTAAGTAATCTAAATTAAGGCAAGCCTTAATTTGATTCAATGGGGTTGTTTTTATATTCTTCATCCCTTCATTATTCTGAAATAGAACAATCTATTAATGCCTAAAATGTTCTAGGAAATGCATAAGCACCATTTTCAATGCCTCCAAGACATCTGGAGCAGGGAAGGCTGCAATCAATGTGCAAAGGGGGCTGTCTCCTGGTTATATTAATGATTGTTGTGGTTTGTTTTTCCGGGCTGCTATGTATTTTAATCTTTGCACACATTTATTTTACCTTTTTAACACTCTTTGTCGCCCAGAGTCATATAAATTGACTAAATAAATAATTGAGCAGCGGAGTGCCTGAGAATATGAAGCCATGTGCCCTAATAATTAATGTGCATTTTTCTTATTGACAGGTGGTGGCCAAGAGAGGGAAGGAATACATCCTGAAACACATCCCCATCATGCACAAGGACCAGTGTGCTCTGACAGCCTCGGAAGCCCACCTCAAGTACATCAAGGAGGCTGTGCGGTTGGATGATGTGGCTGTCCATTATTATAGATTGTATAAGGTATGGAGTGAGGCTACAGCAAGCAGATATTTGGGTCAAGTGCCCACTGCTCGGCAGTTTCTAATCTTTTTATGAGCTGCCCCGAGTCTCCAGAGAGGGGTGGCATACAAATCTAATAAAATATTATTATTATTATTATTATTATTATTATTATTATTATTATTATTTCAGTACAACACAGCAAACGAGATCACTATGCTGGATTTCGTATTTCATCACCAGTCGGTCGCTTCCCAAGCACCTAGGACTGCGTGATGTAGCGGCGAATTATGTTTGCCGATCCCAGTAAAGCGGCCTTTTGCAATTGACAGGTGGAGATTTTGTCAATTCCAATGGTTTTCAAATGTCTGCTGAGATCCTTTGGTACTGCGCCCAACGTGCCAAGTACCACTGGGACCACTTTCACGGGCTTATGCCAGAGTCGTTGCAGCTCGATTTTTAGATCTTCGTATTTCACTAATTTCTCTAGCTCTTCTCCTCAATTCTGCTGTCTCCTGGGATTGCGATGTCGATGATCCATACTTTCTTTTTCTCCACGATCACAATGTCTGGTGTGTTATGCTTCAGAACTCGATCAGTCTGAAGTTGGAATATTATTGTTGTTGTTGTTGTTGTTGTTGTTGTTGTTATTATTATTATTATTATTATTATTATTATTATTATTATTGGAATGCTGCATCCCAGTCGTAACTTTTAACAATTTCCCTATCATACGTTCATTCGCATGACAATGGAATGGAATGGAATAGAATAGAAAAGAATAGACCAAGTGTGATTGGACACACAAGGAATTTGTCTTGCTACACATGCATAAAAGAAAACATGTTTGTCAAGAATCATAATGTACAACACTTAATGATAGTCCGGATACAAATAAGCAATCAAATCATACTAGGAACCAGTCAATATAAATTGTAAGGATACAAGCAACAAAGTTACAGTCATGCAGGCATTTGTGGGAGGAGATGGGTGATGGGACCCCGTTGAGAAGATTAATAGCAGTGCAGACCTAGTAAATAGTTTGACAATGTTGAGGGGGTTATAGAGTGATATAGAGGGGGTTATAGAGTGATGGCGCTTGTTCTTGTGTCTAGTTGTGTGCAGTGTTCTATAGCGCCGTTTTGAGGGTAGGAGTTGTAGCAGTTTGTATCCAGGATGTGATGGCTCTGAAAATATTTTCACGGCTCTCTTTTTGAATCGTGCAGGTATACAAGTGTACAAAAATAAAATAAAATAAATTATTTGGAGGTAGGCTTAAAGCAGGGGTGTCAAACTCTACTTCATTGAGGGTCACGTCAGGGCTGTGTTTGACTTGGAGGGACCAGGATGGGCATGGCCAACTCAACGTCTCTCCTGTCAGGGCGCCTGTGGCTCCCAAGTTCCACTTTCAGTTACCATGGTCTCCTGCAGGACTCTGCCAGTGAAAACGGAGCTCGGGAAGGCCGCACTGGCAGGGAGTTGCAGGAGACCATGGCAAATGAAAGCGGAGTTTGGGAGCCCATTTTTGCTGGCAGAAGCACCACGGGCCAGTCCTTCCCTGTTTCCAGATCCAGCCCCCGGGTCTTGAGTTTGACACGCCTGGCTTAGAGGCACATTTTAAATTGCAAATCAAGAAGGTGCAGAGGGTTATTTTTTTAATAGCCCCTTTTCCAAAACTGGTGATAAAGATGTACAGTGAAATTCTAAATCTATGAGCATTGCGCTGCTTGGCAGCTGAGATTCAGGAGGATGTTACCTGGACTGGCACTAACTTCGCTGGATGTAGTCATGATCCTTTAGTAATTGCTTTGCAAGCAAATGTTTGAAATGTTTTTCAGAATGACAATGGGAGCCGTGGATTATTCAGTGAGTTGAGTAATGCACACAGCTCAGAGGAAAGATGGGTTAACAATAGGAATGGACCAGAATTAATTCCCCTTTCTTGCATATAAGAAGATATGCTTTCCAGATCCTGATCCAGAGGGTGATATATGTTGGTTTGCTGAATATTTTTCAAATAATTGAAATGCATTGCCCAATAGCAAAATAAACTCCACTTGGCAGGAACTATTCAAGTCACTGGGATAAAAGCAACATGAGAAAATATTATTTTACTGAAAGAGTAGTAGATGCTTGGAACAAACTTCCAGCAGACGTGGTTGGTAAATCCACAGTAACTGAATTTAAACATGCCTGGGATAAACATATCTCCAGCCTAAGATAAAAATACAGGAAATAGTATAAGGGCAGACTAGATGAACCATGAGGTCTTTTTATGCCGTCAGTCTTCTTTGTTTCTATGCTTCTAGTTGACCATCTTAGACACTGTATTTGGGGATGTTCAAATACAGACATAATTGTTAAATGGAGCTTCTATTTGCAAAGATGTGTAGTATTTCCAAATACTAGTCGTTTGTAGGGAGCAAGCAAGAGATGCTGGGTTATGTTTGACTTAGCTGTTTTGTGGAGAGCCAGATCAGCTATGCCTCCAAATGTCCCTCCAAAGCAAAATAAAAATAAGAAAACCTTCCAAGCTAAAAATGCTGATCTCACCTACTTCCAGAGATGCCAAAAGGATGATGCTGAAAGAGAATGACAATTGCCCACGAGTTGTGGGTTATGCATCCTGCATCTTCATCCTGGTCTTTCTGAGGATTATAAGGTTGTGGTCCCACTAATTCTTACAGTCCTTAAAAAAAACACACACAAAAATCACAAGGGGCTGTTCTGCGTCCTATTCTTTTTAATATGTTTGTGAGTGACATAGGGGAAGGTTTGGTAGGGAAGGTTTGCCTATTTGCCAATGACTCTAAAGTGTGCAATAGGGTTGATATTCCTGGAGGGGTCTGTAATATGGTAAATGATTTAGCTTTACTAGATAAGTGGTCAAAGCAATGGAAACTGCAGTTTAATGTTTCCAAATGTAAAATAATGCACTTGGGGAAAAGGAATCCTCAATCTGAGTATTGTATTGGCAGTTCTGTGTTAGCAAAAACTTCAGAAGAGAAGGATTTAGGGGTAGTGATTTCTGACAGTCTCAAAATGGGTGAGCAGTGTGGTCGGGCGGTAGGAAAAGCAAGTAGGATGCTTGGCTGCATAGCTAGAGGTATAACAAGCAGGAAGAGGGAAATTGTGATCCCACTATATAGAGCTCTGGTGAGACCACATTTGGAATACTGTGTTCAGTTCTAGAGACCTCACGTACAAAAAGATATTGACAAAATTGAACGGGTCCAAAGACGGGCTACAAGAATGGTGGAAGGTCTTAAGCATAAAACGTATCAGGAAAGACTTAATGAGCTCAATCTGTATAGTCTGGAGGACAGAAGGAAAAGGGGGGACATGATCGAAACATTTAAATATGTCAAGGGGTTAAATAAGGTTCAGGAGGGAAGTGTTTTTAATAGGAAAGTGAACACAAGAACAAGGGGGCAAATCTGAAGTTAGTTGGGGGAAAGATCAAAAGCAACATGAGAAAATATTATTTTACTGAAAAAGTAGTAGATCCTTGGAACAAACCTCCAGCAGACGTGGTTGATAAATCCACAGTAACTGAATTTAAACATGCCTGGAATAAACATATATCCATCCTAAGATAAAAATATAGGAAATAGTATAAGGGCAGACTAGATGGACTATGAGGTCTTTTTCTGCCGTCAGTCTTCTATGTTTCTATGTTTCTTCTTTCATTTGGGTCAAAGGAATGCTTCTTTTCTCAATCAGCTGGGGAATATGTGTACAGCTTAGGTTGTCACTGATGATGTCAGCCAAATGCATTATGTGGGAAAATAATGCAAGTGTATTTTCTCTCTTGTAGGACAAGAAAGAAATTGATGCTTCCCTTTCCCTTGGGCTTACCACAAAGGGAATCCAGATATTCCAGGTACATGTTTCCATAGCTGACTTACAACAATAGCAATAGCATCTAGATTTATATACCACTTCATAGTGCTTTTACAGCCCTTTCTAAGTAGTTTACAGAATCAGCATATTGCCCCCAACCATCTGGGTCCTCATTTTACCCACCTCAAAAGGATGGAAGGCTGAGTTAATCTTGAGCCGTTGGTGAGGTTTGAACAGCTGAACTACAGCTAGCAGTTAGCTGAAGTAGCCTGCAGTGCTGCACTCTGCCACTTCCTGCTCCAGTGGGGGAGCAAGAAGATGTTCTCGGCCTAGTTTGTGCAAAGTGAACACTTTTCAAATGTTCCAGAGTGCTCAGTACAAATACAGTAATACCTCATCTTACAAACTTAATTGGTTCCGGAAACAATGTAAAAGCAATTAATGCGTGCAAAAAGAAAAAAAATCGCAAAATGGCAATCCGCTGGGGGGCGCCGCCCAGCTGTCACCTTTTAAAACAGCCGGGGGGCTTCTCGGCATTCTCCCGAACCCGAACTTTTTGGGTTCGGGTTCGGGAGGCCGCCGAGAAGCGCCGCCGCCCGACTGTCACCTTCTGAAACAGCCGGGGGGCTTCTCGGTGTTCTCCTGAATGCCGAACCCAGAGGTTCGGGTTCCGGAGACCGCCGAGAAACGCCCGGCTGTTTCAGAAGATTACAGCCGGGCTGCGCCGCTCAGCGGAGCGCCATTTTCGGCCAATCTGGAGGCTGGAAAGGAGGTGGGGAATCCCAATAGGGAATTCCATGGGCGGAGCTTTGATGTCACAAAGACAGACGGACGTGCATTTTTTAACAGATGAAATGAAAAATAGCGGTTTGTATTGTTTTAGTTAAAAAGCTGTATACTCTCTAAAGTAAGTGCAGCATAATCATAGTTATTTTTTCTTCTTCTCTCTCTTTCAGAATATAAACAGTGAAAGACAACTGCTCTATGACTTCCCTTGGACCAACGTAGGAAAACTTGTATTTGTGGTGAGTAGAAAAATCCCCAAATTGGACCCTATTTTAATACCATACATTACTGGGGTCCCCAAACTTGGCAACTTTAAGACTTTAAAACTTTAAGCATAGCTGGCTGGAGAATTCTGGGAGTTGAAGTCCACAAGTCTTAAAGTTGCCAGATTTGAAGGTCTCTAGCAGACCTCTGCTATGAGTCCATTTTGGAATGAGCGGCATATAAATACAATTAATCAATCAATCAATATGACAAACATTAAAGTTCATTGTAAAATAAAACCAGAAGCACACTCAGATGACTGATTTGGCTGGATTCAATAACTTCTTTATAAATATAATAATATATGTATATATTCACAATACTTTTAGCAGAGTTCTTCTTCAATGTAGCAACAGTTAAAAGTAAAACACAAGCAGCTTCTAGTTCTGAGTGGAAGAATACAGAGTGCAGTGTGGAGAGAGGACTGAAGCCACACCCAGCCTTAAGCTTAAGTTCCAGTTTCGATTCTCTGCACAGACTCACCAGAAGTGGTGAGCTCCCATTGGCTGACTGAGTTGCTATGCCTATTCATTGGCTGACTTTGTTACCACTGGTTCTCCCAGTCATTTAATTAATTAATGGGATTTATCTGCCGCTCAGCTCCAATCGGACTCTGCCATATAATATTGAATATTCTAACAAAACACTATAAAATAGAGAAAATCAGAGGCAGAACTTTTAAAAAGCCCTACAAAGCTAGGTGAAGCAGAAGTCTCTGTGTGTTGGTGAACTCCTTCATGTCTCTTTTCTTTGCAGGGCAAGAGATTTGAGATTCTGCCTGATGGCCTGCCATCTGCTCGCAAGCTCACCTACTACACCGGCTGTCCTTTGCGATCTCGGCATCTGCTGCAGCTCCTGAGCAACAGCCATCGCCTCTACATAAACCTGCAACCTCTCCTGCGGCAGATCAGGAAGCTAGAGGAGAACGAAGGTAGAAATCCCATGTTTAATGCCAGTTTGAAACGATATATGCATTGGTGACTTCATGATAGCACCCACTGTATGTGAGAGTGATGGCTAATCTTTTTGCATTGTGTGCCGAAAGCGCATGCACAGCAGTGTGTGTGCATGCATGCTGTTACCTATAATGCAATGCGTGCATGACACCCCATGTGTGCCCCTGCCCCATGCATCTGTGTGCAACCCCCCCATGCGCCCCATCCCCTGTGCATGTGACCCCCCTATGTTCCCCCTTTTCCCCCTGCGCAGCGCATGCTCCCCCACCCACTTTGGGGACATCTGGACCCAGGGAGGTCGTTATCACCTTCCCTTGGTGGCACAGTGGTCAGAGTGCAGTTCCGCAAGCTGCTTCTGCTGACTGCTGGCTGTAGTTCACCAGTTCAAATCTCACCACTGGCTCAATGTTGACTCACCCTTCCACGGATAAGATAGGTAAAATGGGGACCCAGATTGTTGACGGTGATATGTTGACTCTGCAAACCGCTTAGAGAGGGCTGTAAAGCACTGTGAAGTGGTATACAGTGGTACCTCTACCTAAAAACACCTCTACGTACGAACTTTTATAGATAGGAACCGGGTGGTTTTTTGCCTCTTCTCAAGAACCATTTTCCACTTACAAACCTGAGCCTCCGAAACTGTAACCAGAAAAGGCAGGGAGAAGTCTCTGCGGGGCCTCTCTAGGAATCTCCTGGGAGGAAACAGGGCCAGAAAAGGTGGGAAGAAGCCTCTGTGAGGCCTCTCTAGGAATCTCCTGGGAGGAAGCAGGGCCAGAAAAGGCAGGGAGAAGCCTCCGTGGGGCCTCTCTAGGAATCTCCTGGGAGGAAACAGGGCCGGAAAAGGCAAGGAGAAGCCTCTGTGGGGCCTCTCTAGGAATTTCCTGGGAGGAAACAAGGCCGGAAAAGGCGGGGAGAAGCATCCGTGGGGCCTCTCTAGGAATCTTCTGGGACGAAAGAGGGCCTCCCCCCTCCCTGTGGTTTCCCCAATCGCACACATTATTTGCTTTTATATTGATTCCTATGGGAAAAATTGCTTCTTCTTAAAAACTTTTGTACTTAAAAACCTGGTCGCGGAACAAATTAAGTTCATAAGTAGAGGTACCACTATATAAGTCTAAGTGCCTACCAGAAGTCTGGAAATGGCCCAAAAATCAGCTGACCAGAGGGAGGGGCATGCACATGCATATAGAGTTGAGCTGGGCGATGGCTTACGTGCCTGGATAAATGGCTCTGCATGCCACTTCCGGCACACGTGCCATAAGTTTGCCATCACGGGTATATGAAATTGTACATATGCACCCTCATTTGAGCCTTAAGACTCATCTATGTCGCCAGGCTTGGGGCAATTAGAAACATAGAAAATTGACGGCAGAAAGAGACCTCATGGTCCATCTAGTCTGCCCTTATACTATTTCCTGTATTTTATCTTAGGGATGGATATATGTTTATCCCAGGCATGTTTAAATTCAGTTACTGTGGATTTACCAACCACGTCTGCTGGAAGTTTGTTCCAAGGATCTACTCAGTAAAATAATATTTTCTCACGTTACTTCTAATCTTTCCCCCAACTAACCTCAGATTGTTAGACCTTGCCCCTCTGACTAATAAATGTGATGCATGGTGTGATTGTACTGTATGATTTTTAGTCATACTTTTAAAATATATTAGATTTGTTGTATATGCTTTGTTTTATATTTATTCTGTGAACCGCCACGAGTCTTCAGAGAAGGGCGGCATACAAATCTAATAAATTGAATTGAATTGAATTTCTGTGTCCATCGTTCAGCTGCCAGGTTAAGTACAGGTGTTACATTCTTTCACGTATGATTCTTCCAGAGAAAAAACAATACCGTGAATCCTACATCAGCGATGCTCTGGACCTTGACATGGATCAACTGGAAAAGCGTTCCCGAGCCAGCGGAAGTAGCTCAGGCAGCGTGAAGCACAAGCGCCTCTCCCGCCACTCAACGGCTAGCCATAGCAGCTCCCACACCTCTGGAATTGAGACTGACCCAAAGCCCAGGGAACGGGGGGCTGAGGAGGACTTCATGGTGGCGGCTGTCCATCGCCAGCTGAGAGCTTGCAGCTCTATGACCAGTCACGGTAGTTCTCATACCTCTGGAGTAGAAAGCAGTGAGAAGGAACGCCTGGAGGAGGACTCCTCTCAGGAGGATGGTAATGGTCCACATTTGGTTCATTCTTGACAACCTTTGCCCAGTCATGTAGAGTTTAGATCTGTTGGTTTGTTTGTTTCCTAAATTGGGATTCAAGTTCCAGGATATGGAATACAGAAATACAGTGATACCTTGTCTTACAAGCTTAATTGGTTCCAGGACGAGATTCTTAAGGTGAAAAGTTTGTAAGACGAAACAATGTTTCCCATAGGAATCAATGGAAGAGCGATTAATGCGTGCAAGCCCAAAATCCACCCCTTTTGCCAGCCAAAGCGCCCGTTTTTGCACTGCTGGGATTTCGTCTGAAGCTCCCCTCCATGGGAAACCCCACCTCCGGACTTCTGTGTTTTTGCGATGCTGCAGGGGAATCCCAGCAGGGAAATCCCAGCGTTGCAAAAATGAGCGCTTCGCTGGCAATGGAAGTCCGGAGGTGGGATTTCCCAGCGAAGGGAGCATCAGTGAAATTGCAGCATTGCAAAAACACTGAAGTCCTCGAAACCCCACCTCTGGACCTCTGTGTTTTTGCGATGCTGGGATTTCACTGAGGCTCCCTTCACTGTATGACGAGGCGTTTGTAAGATGAGGTATCACTATACTTTACATGCATGGCAGTGATGGCCTGCTACCAGAACGGTAAGGCGCTACGTTCCGGTACTGATTTTCAGGATGCTTGCACAGCTGCACCTTCTGGTGGCCATTGTGAGCATGTGCAGGCCCATTGATGCAAAATTTAGCTTCTGTGCATGCGCAACAAGTGAAATCTCGTGTGAAAATGCTCACATGAGCGAGATTTTGGCGATTTTCAGCTATTTTTTGCTTCTGCGCATGTGCAGAAGCAAAAATATTGGCGAAATCTTGCTCGCGCGAGCATCTTCACATGAGATTTCACTTGCTGCACATGCGCAGAAGCCAAATTTTGCACCAATGGGCCTGCACACGCTCACAACGGCCACAGAGGGCGCACCAGTAACACCGAAGATGGCAGTCCTTCGCTGCTGTATGGAAACTTTGTGCATGTTTGGAATGTAGAGTGCATGTTTATTTATCTTGGCTTTTTGGGTTTTGAACTGTTTTTATACTATTTTTAATCTGTTCTACACCACCTAGAGTCCGAAAGGAGTTGGGCAGCTCACAAATCCAATATTTTTATTTTTAAAAAAATTAAATTAATGAAATTAATTAAAAATTAATTTACTTTTTAGTAGATGTTTTTGTATTTTCTATATTTTCTATAGAGTTACAAATACATATCCATTTTTATATCCTTTTTTTCTTTACGCATTTTGGATTTTTTTTTTTAGTTATTTGGTGAAGCTTGTTAATTGTAGTTCAATAAAAAGAATGAAAAGTATAAAAGGTAGTTCAGAACATCAAGTTTGAAAAGCGATTTTTGCAACAACCTCAGGATGGCTTTTTTCTGCTTGGGTTTCTAGAGATCCATTTGGCAATTAGCATAACCAGTCTTCTGATAAGCCGGCTGGGTACCAACGCGCATAATTTCTCAGGATACCAAAGAGATTCTGAATATTAATCCAGCACAGCTGCAAAGGGCTGATGTATACGAGATTTCTTTCAAGCTGTGTTCTGCAGGAATCTATGGATGCATAAGAACCTGATGAGGTTTATTTGAACACAGTCATTTTTTTTAATCTCTAGAGCTTGCCTGTTGATCAAAGGTTTGTGGAATTTGTAATTATCAATTTCCACTGCCTGAAAAGATTTTGAAAACTCCAGGCAGAAACAGTGCTCAGTTAGAATGACCAATGGCCTGATTCTGCATCCTTCTTCTCCTTTGCTTTCTATGTAATTATCTCTTTTTTATTATTATTATTATTATTATTATTATTATTATTATTATTATTATTATTATTATTATTATTAATAATAATAATAATTAATTATTAATTATTATTAATTATTATTAATTATTATTATTTTAATTGGATTTGTATGCCGCCCCTCTCCGTAGACTCGGGGTGGCTAACAACAGTGGTAAAAACAACATGCGACAATCCAATACTAAAACAGCTAAAAACCCTTATTTTAAAACCAATCATACATACAAACATACCATACATAAATGGTAAAAGCCTAGGGGGAAAGAATATCTCAGTTGCCCCATGCCTGACGGCAGAGGTGGGTTTTAAGGAGCTTACGAAAGGCAAGAAGGGTGGGGGCTATTCTAATCTCTGGGAGGAGTTGGTTCCAGAGGGCCGGGGCCGCCACAGAGAAGACTCTTCCCCTGGGTCCCGCCAAACGGCATTGTTTAGTTGACGGGACCCGGAGAAGGCCCACTGTGGGACCTAACTGGTCGCTGGGATTCGTGCGGCAGAAGGCGGTCCCAGAGATAATCTGGTCCGGTACCATGATATTAATATTTCCTAACGGTATTAAAAGTATCCAAGGCTATATTTTCAAGAGCAAGAAAACACAAGATATTTATTGTTTGTTTGTTTGTTGTTTATTTATTTTGATTTCTAGGCTGCCTTTCTCCAGAGACTCAGGCGTCTTACAACATAAAGATAAATATATAAGATAAAACAGTAGAAATCAAAGATGAAAACTAAGCCAATTTAAAACTAAATCCATTAAACATGCTAAAATCTAACTTCACAAACCTAAAACCCCCATGCCATTAAAATCATTCAATCACATTCATCCCTCTCTCTATCATAACGTGGGCTGCAGTAGAGTGTCTATATTCAACAGCCCCAAGCCTGTGTATCTTCAACATTTTCTGAAAGGCATGGAGAATGGAAGCAGTGCAAATCTCAAGGGGGGGGATTGATTCCAAAGATGACCACAGCATGCCAGCATTCTCCCAGTGGGCATCACATTTTCTTTCTTTTTCTTTTCATTGAAATTGGGTGGCCAGAAGGAAGTCACCATGCATGAAGAAATAGCCCATGGAGGATTGTAAATCCTTTCCATGTGGATTTCATCCTGTCCTGCAGCTGGTGGGACAAAGAGTCTAGAAGGAAAGGGATGTGTCCATTGTTATTTCTCTGGATTTGATTGCTGCCTCCCCGTATCTGCTTTTCATTCTGGGAACAAAAGAAGACACACACACACACACCGCCCCTGTGTCTTGTACCCTCTTTCATGGCTAAACCATTAAGGAAAAAATGTGGATCATTTGAATTTCCCAAAATTTATATATAGCTGTTGTAAAACTGTCAGGAGTTTCCGCAAAGAAGAGGGAGACAAGCTGCTCTCCGAAGCACCTGAGGGTAGGACAAGAAGCAATGGGTGGAAACTAAACAAGGAGAGAAGCAACCTAGAACCAAGGAAACATAGAAACATAGAAGATTGACGGCAGAAAAAAAAACCTCATGGTCCATCTAATCTGCCCTTATGCTATTTCCTGTATTTTATCTTAGGATGGATATATGCCTATCCCAGGCATGTTTAAATTCAGTTACTGTGGATTTACCAACCACGTCTGCTGGAAGTTTGTTCCAAGCATCTACTACTCTTTCAGTAAAATAATATTTTCTCACGTTGCTTCTGATCTTTCCCCCCAACTAACCCCAGATTGTGCCCCCTTGTTCTTGTGTTCACTTTACTATTAAAAACACTTCCCTCCTGAACATTTCCTAACAGAACAATTAATCAGTGGAACAACTTGTCTCCAGAAGTTATGAATGCTCCAACACTGGAAGATTTTAAATAAGTGTTGGATAACCATTTGTCTGAGGTTTTTAAGAGTTTCCTGCCTAAAGCAGAGGGTTGGACTAGAAGACCTCTAAGATCCCTTTCAACTCTATTCTGTCCTATCCTCTCCTTTCCTATCCTAACCTATCATATTCCATTCCATTCTAGAAATTATGCTTTGTTGTACCCATAGTTTTGTCAATGTAGCTGTTCCAGCTCCTCTCACCTGGCATTTATTCTCTCTCTGTTTCAGAAATAGAAATGCTGGTTGATGATCCTCGAGATCTCGAGCCAACAAGCGAAACCTCTTTGGAGGACATCAATCCTGATGTTTGCATTTACATCACAGAGGACATGCTGTTGGCCAGGAAGTTTAGTGGACATTCAGGTGAGTTTATAGTAAGGAACAAAAGGGCAATTACATGTAGTCCTTGACTTACAACAGTTCATTTAGGGACAGTTCAGAGTTACAACGGCACTGGAAAAAGTGATTCACGGCCGTTGCAGCAAGCCCATGGCCACAAGATTTACATTTGGATGCTTGGGAACTGATTCACATTTATGACGGTTGCATTGTCCCTTTTGCAACCTTCTGACAAGCAAAGTCAATGGGGAAACCAGATTCACTTAACAACCACCTTACTAATTCAATAACTGCAATGATTCACTTAACAAATGTTGTGGTTAGCTCTGGCCCAGCTCCTGCCCCAAGGAATGTGCAGGTGGATGTGGGGGAGACATCCACATGCCGCAGGCCTGTTTTGCTCCTGATGGAGTCTGTCGATGAAGCCTCCTCTGACCAAGGAAGCATGACTGACAGGGAAGAGGGGAGTTTGGCAGACAGCCCAGGAGGAGATCAATCATCTGTATCATCCTTGGATTCTGAACAAGAATTAATGACACATCCACACATGCATAGAGTGATGCATAGGAGACAACAACTGAAGGATTATTACAAGAGAAAATGAGGCCACCTGTGGTTGGGTGGGGCTCCAGTAATTAGGGCTGCTGCTATAAATAGCAGCGTGTGGGTTATCTGATCGCAGTTCTTCAGGAATCGTGTGTTGCTGTTTTCTGGACTTTTGTTGATTTTTCACGCCTTTGAAACCAAAGCAGAGCAATGTGTGTGTGTGTGTGTCTCACTTCGTTGGAAGAAGAAGGGGTGTGAAGTTTCTTCACAGCTGATAGCTAAGTACTTAATGACTGCTTAAGGGAAATTGTACAGACTACCCAGTTGCTTTGGGGCGAGTGCTCTTTGCAATACAAAAAGAGTGCTTAGTTTATTTTGACTTTTGTGATAAAGAACATTGTTTTGAATTTTCAAACGTGCGTGTGTCTGAAATTTGTACCCTTGAATTTTCGGGAGGCTCCTACCAGAGAGCCCAGCAGAACAACAAATGTGGCATGAAATGTCGTAAAATGGGACCAAACACATATATATGAGCCGAGGTGGCTCAGTGGGTAGAGTGCAGTACCGCAGGCCACTAAAGCTGACTGCTACCCTGTTTCCCCCCAAATAAGTCACTCCTGAAAGTAAGACATAGGAGAGGTTTTGTAGAGTTGCCTAATATGAGGCATCCCCCTAAAGTAAGACACAGGAGACGTTTCGTTTTGCAGCATTCCCAAACAGAACATATATAACAGTTGTCCATAAATTGTATCCAAAATGCTGCATCAATCAGATTTAAAACACATCCAACATGCATCCAATATGCTGCTGCGTGTTTGGATGCATTTTTGCTGCTACAGGATACAGGATACAATTCATTGGGGGAAAAATAAGACATCCCCTGAAAATAAGACATAGCACAACTTTGGGAGTAAAAATTAATATAAGACGCTGTCTTATTTTTGGGGAAACACGGTAGATCTGCAGGTCAATGGTTCAAATCTCATCACTGGCTCAAGGTTGATTCTGCCTTCTATCCTTCCGAGGTGGGTAAACTGAGGACCCAGATTGTGGGGGCAATAGGCTGGCTCTGTTAAAAAGTGCTATTGCTAACATGTTGTAAGCCGCCCTGAGTCTAAGGGAAAGGGTGGCATAAACAAAATGAATGAATGAATAGCAATAGCAATAACATTTAGACATATACCACTTCATACTGCTTAATAGCCCTCTCTAAGCAGTTTACAGAGAGTAAGCATATTTCCCCCAACAATCTGGGTCCTCATTTTACCAACCTTGGAAGGATGGAAGGCTGAGTCAACTTTGAGCCTACTGGGATTCGATCTGCCAAACTGCTGGCAGCCAGATTGCAGCACTGCACTCTAACCACTGCACCACTGTTAACAAATTTCTCACTTATCAACATAATGTCTGGGCTCAATTGTGGTTGTAAGTCGAGGTTTACTTGTATTTTTATTATGATTACAAAAGGTTCAAAGAAATTTACTTATATACACTACGCGCAATTTGTCAAATATTTAACGATAAATAAAGAAGTAACCATTCATTGCAAGTTAACAGTTTCCAGCAGAGTAGGTGTCTTAATTTTAATATCTTTCATATACCAAATTGTGCCATATCAGGCTGAATTTTGACCATAGTCCCAGCGACCAGTTAGGTCCCACAGAGTTGGCCTTCTCCAGGTCCCGTCAACTAAACAATGTTGTTTGGCGGGACCCAGGGGAAGAGTCTTCTCTGTGGTGGCCCCGACCTTCTGGAACCAACTCCCCCCAGATATCAGAGTTGTCCCTACCCTCCTTGCCTTTCGTAAGCTCCTTAAAACCCACCTCTGTTGTCAGGCATGGGGGAATTGAGATATTCCCTTCCCCCTAGGCTTATAAAATTCATGCATGGTATGTCTGTATGTATGATTGGTTTCTTAAATTGGGGTTTTTACATTACTTTTAATATTAGATTTGTTCATATTGCCTTTTTACTATTGTTAGCCGCCCCGAGTCTACGGAGAGGGGTGGCATACAAATCAAATCAAATCAAAACAAACAAACAAACAAATAAATAAATAAATAAATATTCACTCAGATAATTTTCAGGGTAAGGTTAGCCTTCCTTAGCAATAGCAATGGCTCTTAAACTTATATACCGTCTACCATCTTATATATAGATTTTACAGCGCTTCACAGCCTTCTCTAAGTGGTTTATAGAGTCAGCATATTGCTCCCAACAATCTGGCTCCACATTCTACCCACTTCGAAAGGATGGAAGGCTGAGTCTTCCTTGAGCCTGGTGAGATTGATCTTCCGCATTGCAGTCAGCAGAAGTAACCTGCAGTACTGCACTCTAACCACTGCGCCACCGTGGCTTAGACAGGATCGTCCAGAAAAGAGCTTTCATAATCCCTAGTTAGTATGACCCATGGGAAGTCCTTAGTTAGCAGTGAAATTCAAGTCTGCGCATATGGAGAGCAGCTGGTTAAGGGAGGTTGTTTTCATTCCATTGAACTTATTATTGCCATACGTAGAATTCTGTAAAGGCCAGCTAAAAGATAACAGACTCATATGATTTTTACAATGTAATTAGATGCAAAAAGTGCATTTCAGATGTACCGTATTGTGTACAGTGCTACAATAACATGAAAACTTAATGAAGATTGAATCAGGAAAAAACTCACCTCTTTTGGTTCTTATTTTCTTGTCACCTATCTCAGGATTAGTGGTCAAAGAAGTGAGTTCGTCTACTTCCAGCTCCTCGGAGACAGTGGTAAAACTTCGTGGCCAGAGCATTGATTCGTTGCCACAGGTTTGTGAATTGCGATGGGAAAAAACCAAATCAGACTCAATGGGTGGATGTCTATGACAGAACATAGCATTCTAATGGCAGCTAATCATAACAGGAATGGAAACAAAACCACTGTTTTGGAAATAGCAGAAAAATCCCTTCCATATGTTTTCATTTATTTGTTACATTTCAAGCATCACATGATGTTTTAATTATGTCTTCTACTTTCCTCTGCAGTACTGTAACTGTAGGTAGAAAAAGGAGAAGTAAAACAAATACACCGGATTATGGCTTGACAAGCATTTTATAAGGCACCTTAAACTTTCAGATAATCTAAAAGTATCAATGAAGATTGCTTGGCTGAGTTTGCACAATATACCGGACTAGACTAAAATGTAACTTGATTGTCGGTGGATCAGTATCTTATAATCATACAGCTTTTATTTTAGTATGTTATATGAAGGGCTCACACACAAAATAAGATTTATTCATTATTTATTTATTTTTCTTCTCCAAACAAAAATTACAAATTCAGACAAAGAAAATAAGAAAATTGAAATGTGACAGGAAAAGAGGGAACACTAGGGCCCTTATGCGCACACCCTTAAATATGGAGTGAGGTCCACAGAGGTTAAATTAGAATTAAAATCGTGGAAGTGAATAGCTGAGACAATTGAATCAGATAAAATATTCCAGACTTTGACAATTCTGTTACAAAAATTGAATTGTTTACAATTGAGATTAGAGCAGTTTATGCTAAGTTTAAAATGGTTCTTCACACACCTTGCATTATGATTAAAGCTAAAAATAAAAAGTCATTTACAGGTGAAGCATTGTACAATTTTGTATGCAATACCTAAGTTCCAACATGATGTTAAAATCAATATTTATTTATTTATTTTATTTTATTTATTTTGTCAAACTATAAAGTATGTATTAACATAACGTAAGTATAAAGTAGAGATAGAAAGGATAAAAAGACAGTAGGACAGGGACAGTCGGCACAAAGGTGCACTTATGCGTGCCCATTACAGTCCTCTTAGAATAGAATAGAATAGAATAGAATAGAATAGAATAGAATTCTTTATTGGCCAAGTGTTTTGGACACACAAGGAATTTGTCTTTGGTGCATATGCTCTCACTGCACATCATAAAAGAAAAGATACATTTATCAAGAATTATGAGATACAACACTTAATGATTGTCATGGGATACAAATAAGCAATCAGGAAACAATATAGAGTGTTCCCTCGCTTTTCGCGGGGGATGCGTTCTGAGACCGCCCGCAAAAGTTGAATTTCCGCGAAGTAGAGACGCGGAAGTAAATACACTATTTTTGGCTATGAACAGTATCACAAGCCTTCCCTTAACACTTTAAACCCCTAAATTGCAATTTTCCATTCCCTTAGCAACCATTCAGATTATTACTCACCATGTTTATTTATTAAAGTTTATTTTAAAAAATATTTATTAAAGGCAGACGAACGTTTGGCGATGACATATGATGTCATCGGGTAGGAAAAACCGTGGTATAGGGAAAAAACCAGCAAAGTATTTTTTTTAATTAATATTTTTGAAAAACCGTGGTATAGACTTTCCGTGAAGTTCGAACCCGCGAAAATCGAGGGAACACTGTATTAACATAAATCATAAGGATACAATCATAAGGATGCAATGTGAATACAGTATAGTCATTGTGCTTTGTCAACCTATATTTACAATTTAATATATTGTTTGAACCCGGTCTGTGTGTCTTCTCAAGTTCCTACTCTCCTCAAAGAAGAGGCTAAATTTGGGGGGAAATCATTCTTTTCCCAAATTCAGGGGCCCTTGAAAACAACAATAACAAAAATCCCTGATATCAAACTATTTAAGGAACCTACCAGACAGAAATAAAGCAAGTTGTTCCATAAAGCAAATTGTTCCATAACTTGAGGGACTCAGAATAAGGAAGGACGCATTAAACCTTGCCTTGTTTTCTACAGAATATCTGCCAGAAACCAAGGACCTCCACCGATCGCCACAGCTTAAGTCTGGATGACATTCGGCTCTACCAAAAAGACTTCTTGCGCCTGGCGGGCCTATGCCAAGAGACAGCACA
This sequence comes from Erythrolamprus reginae, assembly GCF_031021105.1. Classification (NCBI taxonomy): domain Eukaryota; kingdom Metazoa; phylum Chordata; class Lepidosauria; order Squamata; family Dipsadidae; genus Erythrolamprus; species Erythrolamprus reginae. Next base: position 36,386,568 of record NC_091950.1, on the reverse strand, counting down.
GAGTTATACCTTCGGGTGTGGCCATGGATTGGCTGAAGACAGTCTGTATTGCAATGGCTGCTTAGCCCAACAGTGTATCAACATCCAAAACGCTTTTCCCGTCAAAAGAACCAGCAAATACTTTTCCTTGGACCTCGCCCATGAAGATGTTCCAGAATTTGTGGTCTGATGCTGTCGTCGGGTGCGCTGGCAAGACAAACGCAGTGTTTCCGGTTCCAAAAACCCTTTCTGGTGTGCCAAACAGGAATCCCCTCCCCCCCAAAAACCCACAATTTTCCCAGGATACTAAAAAAAATCATCAAGGCCTTGTAAACTGTTGCACTTTTGTAAAAGCTTGTCCTATTTGTGGGCTCTTTGGCATCTATGTTTGCCGTGAGGCAGAAATTGATTTGGGTTGAAAATCAGATGGATTTGGAAGACCTGGTCTCTTTTGAAAGCAGCCGACTTGGAGGACCTCTTGATTCACAAGAAGGATGCACAATGTTTACTTTAAGTATAGCTAAATCTCTCTTTTTTGCTTTTGGGGTTTTTTTTTATTTGCCTCATGGGGTGGGGGCTCTTCTGTGCTATGCATACCATAGATCAGTGTTTCCCAACCTTAGCAACTTGAAAATATTTGGACTTCAACTCCCAGAATTCCCCAGCCAGCAAATGCTGGCTGGGGAATTCTGGGAGTTGAAGTCCAGGTATCTTCAAGTTGCTAAGGTTGGGAAACACTGCCATAGATGTTGGCGTCACCATTGTATTTTAGTTTCCTCCCTTGTGATAATAATCCCTTTAGTTCTTCTTCTCCGTCCCCATTTGTTGTGCCACGTCAAGCCAAAGAAATGCCCCCTGCACGGTGGGTGACATCAAGTCAAAGCTCTAAGCAATAACTAACCCAAAGGATTGTGTAGAAAAGTTGCTCAGAGGATGAAAGCAACTTGGGATGGAATGAATCTTGTGATCTTCTCCCTCACACACAAAAGAGTATGTAAGCTTTTGATCCAAAGGGAATCTTTGTGCTATTTTGTAAAGTTTACAAAAAGGGGGGGGGGACACAAACCAAATCAAAGCAAATCAACAACAACAACAAAAATCTCCAAATAGATGTTAGGTGGTTTGGGGAAAACTTTCTGGAAGCGTTGTTGTTTCAAGAGGGGGGGGAAATGAGGATGTAACAATAGGATTTGCTGACCAAAGTACCTTAAGTTCAGAGAGAGAGAAAGAGAGAGAGATAGAGAAAGAATGTGTGAGAGAGAGCGAATATAAAAAAAATATGCACATTGCAGAAAAGAGTATATGTTTAATGTATTTTTTAAAATATAAAACTCAATTATGTTTTATTTTGGTTTTGATTTCAGTGCTTTCTTAAAAGAAGAATTAACGCTTCCTTTCTTTCAAACCGCATGTATAGACAATCATGTAAATGCACATTCTACACGTGGTTAAAACAGTCTGTTTTTGGTTTTTGGTTTTGTTTTTACTTTGCTATTGAGCATAATAAGGGGGGAGAGTTATTTCTGCACTGCAAGTAGGCTTTCCCTACTCCCAATATTTTTTTTAATTAAACTTTTGCTTCCATGTTTATGGGGCTATTGCCCTCCCCTTTTTGGAAAGGGGGAAAATTTCTATCTTGTTCCAGTGTTAGAACGATGAACAAGTATGGCTTTCCAAAGGATTTTATGTCTCCCATAGTTTATAACAAAAGCTCGATCAGTTGCCATCCTCCTATCACCAAAGAGCACAGTAAGACTGCCAACCCTTCCATTGTCCAGGCACATGGAGGGAAAGGAATAAATATCAATAGAACAGAGACAGTAGAAAATGCTATCCAATATACATTTTCCCTGCAAAAACGTGACTGGTTAGTTTTAACCTCAATTATTGGTTATGGCGACTTAGCATATTTCATAACCGAGTCCCCTTATTTAGTTTGTAGCTGCTTTATGCAAATCCAGGAGTTGGTTGATCCAGCCACCAATTAAGAACAATATATGAATCCTGCTGCCGCCCTGTACTTCTAGCAAAAAAGCATCCAGTGTAGCATTTATTATAACTTTGAAAATGGATTATGAGTAATTGCCTGTTTTTAGTAGATTGGAAAAAAATAGAAATATTTACATATTGCTTCTTCAGTGTGGGCTTCCAGGGTGCCAGACTGTTAGAAACAGATGTCTCAGTAACCAACACATTTTCTTCAGTTCCTTCCCCCAGAGATTTGAAGATGTCAATCTCTATCAGAAGTTTTGAGATTCATCTTTGCCTCCTTGCCTCTCTACCACTGTGCTTTAGAGTCCCTTCAGCCATTGGTTAGGTCCACAAAAGACTTGCACTTAATGGACTTGGATATATGCACACAACAAATGCTTATTTTACTATCTATGTATCTGCACATAATTATTTTGCAGCCTTCTATGAAACAAAATATGCAAATGCCACCTGCAATAGGCCACTCTGTGGTAGCAGTTAATCAGCCTTGATGGAAACTAGTTAAGATGGGACCTGGTTTGTGTTTCAGTAGGAGCCCAGCAAAACCTCTATAGACCGGGAAGATACAAAAACTTCCCTAAAAACAATGGCAGACTACTTTCGTATTGTTCCCATGAAAATAATATAGACTTAGAGCTCAGCCCAAGGTAGATTTTATCCTTAGGACCTAGAAGTATCTATGTCTTCTTAGGCTGTCAACATGTCCTTCAAAGTGTTTGCTGGTTTGTGGCTTTTTCTACCATAGTATGGCCCTGATACTTGTCAATGTTCTAGACCGGGGGTCTGCAACCTTGGCAACTTTACGACTTGTGGACTTCAACTCCCAGAATTCCTCAGCCAGCACATGTTGGCTGAGGAATTCTGGGAGTTGAAGTCCACAGGTCGTAAAGTTGCCAAGGTTGGAGATCCCTGATTTAGATGGCTAACTTTTCTAAACTCTGGTCCCAGGGTACTTGAAGATTTTATATGACTTGTGGATAACTTCTTCTGAAATATTTGCAGTTTTCATGAGGAGAACTTCCTCTATCAGAAGATAGAAGCCATGGACTTGTTTGTGGGGAAGGAGGAGCAGATTTTGCCCCTTTTAATTGTTCTAAGGGTACAATAATTTTAGCTACTATTGGGAGAAAAGCATTTGCAAACAAAACAAAAAGATTCATAGCACATTGCCTTAAAAATATTTTTGTGAGATTTTGTAATCATAGCCATAGTATTGCCATATTTTGCTATAGGGAATTTTTCTAACTGAAAACACACACACACACACACACACACACACACACACACACAAATATATGCATCCCTTTGTGCACACACAATCACACACACACACACACACACACAGGATATATTTATTTTTTTAAAGTTAATAGTTTGGGGGGTGTCAAAAAAATCAGATGATTGGATATTTTGTTGAGCCAGTAAAGATTGTATAAATCAACTGTCAAATGGTGATGATAAAAATGTAGCCAGCATATAGATTCCGGTATATTTACATCTTTGGTGAACTTGTTCCTGCTTCCTTTGGGTCACAATAGCAGTGCCAATGCACTGATATTTTTCTCTTCATATATTCCAGTGGTTTGACACAGCTTAGTAATTGTTTACCTTCAGTGAAGCATAATGTCATGGGTCTTTATTTTGATAAACTTTCCCCCCGCATCTGGTAGGTCATGTCAGGCTTATTGGCTATGATGCAAGCGTGAAGCAATGCGATATTGCCATGTGCTCTATTGTCCTTTCTACTTGCTTAAAGCTGTTTATTTCATCATCTGGAGCACTGACAGGAGTGAGTCATCCATACCCAGGCAAAGAAGGCTCTTCCTGGGAAGACATGTGTTGGAAAAGAAGAGACCCTATTTCATAGTCTTGAATTTCTTCAGCTGCCTGGAGTAAATTCGGAAGGGTTCTCTTCTTTCACAATGCCACATAGGTATATGCAGAGAGATTGATCAGTTTCCCAAGTTTACCCAACACAGTGGTGGAGAACCTTTTTTCCTTTGGGTGCCAAAAGAGCGTGGATGCGTGCTATCGCACATGCACGAGTGCCCACACCCATAATTCAATGACTGGGGAGGGCGAAAACAGCTTTCCCTCCCCCCGGGAGGCCCTCTGGAGGCTGGAAATGTCCTGTTTCCAAACTTCTGGTGGTCCCAGTAGGCTCGTGTTTTGCCCTCCCCCAGGTTCCAAAGGCTTCCCTGGAGCCGGGGAGTGTAAAACGCCCTGCCCCATTCCCTCTGGAGACTTTCTGGAAGCCAAAAACGCCCTCCCAGAGCCTCTATGCAAGCCAAAAATCAGCTGGCTGGCACACACATGCATGTTGGAGCTGAGCTAGGGCAACAGCTCGTGTGCCAGCAGATATGGCTCCCTGTGGCACCTGTGCCACAGTTTTGCCATCACTGACCCAACATTTTCTGTCATATACAGCAATAATAAAGTGTGTAAAACTGGATAAACTAAGAAAAACTTCCATCTGTCCAATCCCAAACAAATAAAGCACAATTGTTGGATTGTGTATCGCAATCTAGAAGTTCACTTGTTGTATACCACAACAAAATTGGATGTTGTAAATACCAGGTAATATCAATCTAAGATTTGTGTGTCCGACAAACCTACTTGCATTGTAAAATAAGAGGCTAAAATCAAATAAAGATAAATGAGGCTGGCTATAAGTAGGAGAACATGGTATTAAATAAAACCATATTATCATTCCTTGGGTTGCCTTAAGCTTATGCCATATATTACTTATCGGACTCTTGAGTTGTTTGCTTCAACACATTTTCCTTTTTTGTCTCGTGCTCGTATCTGATTTTAAAGATGTTCTGATGTGTTGCACAAAAGCCAGGATCATTTTGTTGCTGTTTTGTGGTGTGTGTGCAGGGGCAAGGGGAACCTCCCCAGTGTCATTGTCTAGTTTGATGAAAGACACTTTGTAGCGTGAAGCTGTTTCTGGGATGCATTGAAGAACAGTGTCACATAGTACAATGTGTGTCATGTTGAAATAAGTCTTTTTCAGGCTTAAAAACAGCAGAGATGGGGGGGTCGCACCCCAAATCACCAAAATAAATTTAATTGTTTATAACATAATAGGAGTAATCGAAATACTGCAATGAGAGTATCTAACTAGACTCCAGAAGAGCCCTGGTGATAAATGATCGCATGAGTCCATATTTGAGAAATGTACCAATAGGTTTTTTTTTCTCAAATTCATAAAACTAAGGAAGTTGGTTTTAAAAGTGCCAAGAAATGTCCTGTATTTGGTGAGTTCCACAGTACACGGGGTGCCCTTGTTGATTGCCAGATACTTTTCAGAGGTTTCCACATTCAGAAGCTGAATTTATACTTCAGAAATTTTAAGATACAAGAAAATAATTGGTAAATTAGCAATTGATGTTTTGCCCATCTCTGCTTCTAAAATCTAATCTTGGCAGCATCTCTAGTTATATCGACTGGAAGACAAGAGGATGAGCAGCTATAGCTACCATATTTCCCCAAAGATAAGACACTGTCTTATATATTTTTTTGAACCCTGAAATAAGCGCTTGTCCTTACTGCCATGCACCAAATGGGCTTATTATCAGGGGATGTCTTATTTTGGGGAAAACAAAGATATTCATAGGCAACAACATAGAATCTTCTCCACCTTATTTTCCCAATGGCAACTCTCCAACTGCTTTTTCCTCTTGTCCATAAGAGGTTGCTTCCATTCATTAAAAGAGGACTCCTAAATCTATATCTCCTCCAGATGTATGGATTACCACTCATAATTCCTCAGTGGGCATAACTGGCTGAGAAATATTGAAATATTTAAGATCTACACATCTGAACGATGTCAAGATTAAGGAAGGTTGAAGTGACCCTGCCTAAAAGGTACTGCATTGTTGGTCCTAACTTGGGAATCTGTCAACGGGTTCAATTTCTGGGTAGCCCAAATGTGAATGTGTTTGTGGGCAAGTGGGAAGGTATGAATGCCACCTTTGGAAGGGGCATATCCACTTCTTCATTGATGGTGTGAGGTGGCCTAAACCCAGGGACGCTAATAATTGCTCTTGATTAACACATGTCGAAGGGAACTCTTGCTAAATGTCTTTTAAACAAAAGGAGGCTCCAAGAAGCCCTTAATGTTGCAGATGCTGTCCAACAGAGCTGTATGATACAAGATTGTATTTTTATATATAAAAACTATATACTTTTGCATTTCTGGGAACTCTTTAGCGGGTATGGGGTTTCTCTGGCTTCCGATCACTGTTGCTGCGGGGTTCACCTTTCGACAACAACTATTCCACAGCACAAGCGAATGACTTATTCCTTTCCGTGAAAGGCCTTTTCCTCTTGGACAGTGGAATGCAAGCAATCGAGCAAGCTCTCTAAGGAATGCAGCCAATGTATTTTGTTATGCAGAAAGTTTGTGGTGCGCCTTTTGTGGTACAGTTCTAAGAAATGACAATAAAAGTCACAGTTTACATTGCTGTCGCTCTTCTGGTCTTCATTGGAATAGAATTTGCCAGCAGTTACGAACCCTGATGGTTAAGGAAAATCATTTCAATGCTGTACAGATGTTGCCTGTTAGGCAGTCATCAATCTGCGTGAAGGGAAATTGGAGAAGAGAACATGGAAAACATTGTGTGTCTCCTGATGTTAGTGCTATGCTATAAGGTAGTCCAAGCAAAGAACATAAGAAGAGTCATGCTGAATCAGGCCAAAGCCCATCGAGTCCAGCATTCTGTGTCACACAGTGGCCCACCAATTGTCCATGGGGATCTTGAGCAGAAAGAGAAGGCAAAACCCTACTTTTCCCTTGACCCCCAACAAATGGTACCCAAGGGAATCCTGCCTGTCTCAACCAACATAGAGGCGGCACATGGACATCCGTTTCAATAACCACCGATACACTTGGCATCCATGAATCTGTCAAATCCTGCCTTGAAGCTATCAAGGCTGACAACTGTCACAACCTCTTCTGGAAGTGAATTCCATAAACAAACGACCCTCTGGGTGAAGAAATATTTCCCTTGATTTGTCCTCACTTTCTTGCCTATGAGCTTTAGGGAGTGTCCCCTCGTCCTAGTATTGTGTGATAGAGAAAAGATCCCATGCATGATAGAGAAAATCATGCATGGGATAGAAAAGGTGGATAGAGAGAAGATTTTTTCTCTATCCACCTTTTCTATCCCATGCATGATTTTATACACTTCGATCAAGTCCCCCCTTAAATGCCGTCTTTCAAAGCTGAAGAGACCAAGGCATTACAACCTGGTTTCATAAGGAAGGGGCTCCATTTCCTTGATCATTCTTGTTGCCCATTTTTGCACCTTTCCCAGTTCCATTATAATAATGCTGCAACTTGGGCGTCCTCCTCGATCCACAGCTCACATTAGAAAAACATCTCTCAGCTGTGGCGAGGGGGGCGTTTGCCCAGGTTCGCCTGGTGCACCAGTTGCGGCCCTATCTGGACCGGGACTCATTGCTCACAGTCACTCATGCCCTCATCACCTCGAGGTTCGACTACTGTAATGCTCTCTACATGGGGCTACCTTTGAAAAGTGTTCGGAAACTTCAGATCGTGCAGAATGCAGCTGCGAGAGCAGTCATGGGTTTTCCTAAATATGCCCATATTTCACCATCACTCCGCAGTCTGCATTGGCTGCCGATCAATTTCCGGTCACAATTCAAAGTGTTGGTTATGACCTTTAAAGCCCTTCATGGCATTGGACCAGAATATCTCCGAGACCACCTCCTGCCGCACGAATCCCAGCGACCGATTAGGTCCCACAGAGTGGGCCTTCTCCGGGTCCTGTCAACTAAACAATGCCGGTTGGCGGGTCCCAGGGGAAGAGCCTTCTCTGTGGCGGCGCCGGCTCTCTGGAACCAACTCCCCCCGGAGATTAGAACTGCCCCTACTCTTCCTGCCTTCCGAAAACTCCTTAAGACTCACCTTTGCCGTCAGGCATGGGGAAACTAAACATCTCCCCTGGGCATGTTAATTTATACATGGTATGCTTGTGTGTGTGTTTGCTATTACATGGGGTTTTTCTTAAATCGTTAAATATTTTAATTAATTGGATTGTTGTGACTGTTTTTACTTGTTGTGAGCCGCCCCGAGTCTTCGGAGAGGGGCGGCATACAAGTCCAACTAATAAATAAATAAATAAATAAATAAATTATATAGAAAGAAATGCTGTATGGGCCTAAAGCTGTTTTAAACGAAATAGCTATAATAACAGAATTTTGCAAGTCTGAATATGCTTCCTCCCTCCCTTTATATTTATTTATTTATTTATTTATTGTTAGAGTTGAAAGGGACCATGAAGGCCATCAAGTTCAACCCCCTGCCCAAGCAGGAACCCTATAGCACACCAGTCAAGTGGCAGTTCGATCTTCTCTTAAAAATGTCCAGAGTGCTGGAGTTCACAACGTCGGCTGGTAGGTTGTTCCATTGGTTGATCGCTCTGACCATCAGGAAGTTCCTCCTTATCTCCATGTTGAATTTCTCCTTGGTCAGCTTCCATGATTGTTAACTTAGTAAAATAAATATACTGTATCCCCATCTTCCGAACACATTCTCTGTACTCTCTTTGCCCAAAACTTCTGCAACCATAATTTCCTTAGCCAGTTTTGGCCCAACAGTAACTTCTGAGATCTACTTTTATAAGTTAGAACTAGTTTAAGACCTTCTGCAGCCATTCCAAGAATTTAGAATTGAATGGAAGAGGTTAATGATCACTAATAATCAGAAAAGTATAGAATAGCTAATAGCTAATCACTATTAGCTATACTACCCACTGCACCTTGAGCTGAGGTGACGCAGTGGGTAGAGTGCAGTACTGCAGGCCACTAAAGCTGACTTCTAGATCTGCAGATCAGTGGTTCAAATCTCATCACTGGCTCAAGGTTGACTCAACCAGCCTTCCATCCTTCCGAGGTGGGTAAAATGAGGACCCGGATTGTGGGGGCAATAGGCTGGCTCTGTTAAAAAGTGCTATTGCTAACATGTTGCAAGCAGCCCTGAATCTAATGAGAAAGGTGGCATAAAAAAATCAAATAAATAAATAAATACTGAGGTCATCCCTCTAAATAAAAATATTAGGTGACATGATGGGGGGAGGAAGGAGAACATAGAAACATAGAAACATAGAAGTCTGACGGCAGAAAAAGACCTCATGGTCCATCTAGTCTGCCCTTATACTATTTTCTGTATTTTATCTTAGGATGGATATATGTTTATCCCAGGCATGTTTAAATTCAGTTACTGTGGATTTATCTACCACATCTGCTGGAAGTTTGTTCCAAGGATCTACTACTCTTTCAGTAAAATAATATTTTCTCATGTTGCTTTTGATCTTTCCCCCAACTAACTTCAGATTGTGTCCCCTTGTTCTTGTGTTCACTTTCCTATTAAAAACACTTCCCTCCTGGACCTTATTTAACCCTTTAATATATTTAAATGTTTCGATCATGTCCCCCCTTTTCCTTCTGTCCTCCAGACTATACAGATTGAGTTCATTAAGTCTTTCCTGATACGTTTTATGCTTAAGACCTTCCACCATTCTTGTAGCCCGTCTTTGGACCCGTTCAATTTTGTCAATATCTTTTTGTAGGTGAGGTCTCCAGAACTGAACACAGTATTCCAAATGTGGTCTCACCAGCATTCTATATAGTGGGATCACAATCTCCCTCTTCCTGCTTGTTATACCTCTAGCTATGCAGCCAAGCATCCTACTTGCTTTCCCTACCGCCTGACTACAGATAAAGACTTTTTGTAAGTTCTCATCTTTGACAGAAGGTAGTGGCATTTTGCAGGAATTTGAGCTCCAGGAATGGATATTGCAGCCACAGCATCATTGAGGAGGGAGAAAGCGTCTGCGATTCTACCTTTCCAAATACATCAGCATAGTCCAAATATTTGACAGGTAAGAGAGAAAAAAAGCAGCTATTGATACAGGGGAATATTTGTGGCTCAAAGTTGAAGTGTGGGGTCCTTGCTGACTTCTCAAATTAATTCTCCTCTCTATATGGCGCTACTTTTAAAGAGTGTTTGGAGACTGCTGGTGGTCCAAAATGCAGCCGCATGAGCAGTCATGGGCTTGCCTAGATATGCCCATGCATATCAGACATCAATAAGCTGAGAGAGTCCAGAGATTTTTCATGAGAAAACTCCTCCACTCATCGCGGCAGAATACCTTATGCCACCAGGCTTGAAATTTTGGGCTTAGACAACTTAGAACTATGCTGCCTTCAGTCTGACCTAAGCATAGTGTACATAACATTTTCTGCTACAATATCATACCTGTCAATGACTAGTTCCGCTTCAACCACAATACCCAAGCACGCAATAGATACCAACTTAAGGTAAATCACTCCAAACTCGATTGCAGAAAATACAAGTGATCAATGCCTGGAATGCACTACCTGAATCTCAGATCCCAAAAAGTTTAATTTTAGACTGTCTAGCTCACCCATTCTTAAGAGGTCTGTAAGGGGTGTGCATAAATGCATCAACGTGTCTACTGTCCCTGTCCTAATATCCCCATTTACTTCTATCCATTTCATGTATTCATAAACATTTATTTATTTATTCGACTTCTATGCTGCCCAATCCCGAAGGACTTAGGGCAGCTTACAAAATGATATAACACAAATACAAAAAGATACACAGCTCACATTAGAGAAACATCTTTCAGCTGTGGCGAGGGGGACGTTTGCCCAGGTTCGCCTGGTGCACCAGTTGCGACCCTACTTGGACCGGGAGTCACTGCTCACGGTCACTCATGCCCTCATCACCTCGAGGCTTGACTACTGTAACGCTCTCTACATGGGGCTACCTTTGAAAAATGTTCGGAAACTTCAGATCGTGCAGAATGCAGCTGCGAGAGCAATCATGGGCTTTCCCAAATATGCCCATGTTACACCAACACTCCGCAATCTGCATTGGTTGCCGATCAGTTTCCGGTCACAATTCAAAGTGTTGGTTATGACCTATAAAGCCCTTCATGGCACCGGACCAGATTACCTCAGGGACCGCCTTCTGCTGCACGAATCCCAGCGACCAGTTAGGTCCCACAGAGTGGATCTTCTCCGGGTCCCGTCAACTAACAATGTCGCCTGGCGGGACCCAGGGGAAGAGCCTTCTCTGTGGCGGCCCCGGCCCTCTGGAACCAACTCCCCCCAGAGATTAGAACTGCCCCCACCCTCCTTGCCTTTCGTAAACAACTTAAAACCCATCTCTGCCGCCAGGCATGGGGGAATTGAGATCCTCTTTCCCCCTAGGCCTTTACAATTCTATGCATGGTATGTATGTATGTATGTTTGGTTTTTATATTAATTGATTTTTAATCATCAATACCAAATTACTATTGTACACTGTTTTATTGTCGCTGTTAGCCGCCCCGAGTCTCTGGAGAGGGGCGGCATACAAATCCAATAAATAAATAAATAAATAAATAAATAAAATAAGAAGTCAAATATAATGTCCAAAACTAAAAACCTGTAATAAAATTTAAAATGTTTATACTTATATCTGTTGTCCTATACCTGCTTGACAAATACAATAAATAAATAAAAATAAACGCTAAGGAATATGTTCACCAGGATTCCCATCGTATCTGGGAATGAGGCAGGTACTCAATGTTGGAGATTGGCTTCAACAGCAACAATAAGAGCAATTATTTTGCAGCATGTTCTGCTCCAGCCTTGGGATGGCTTGGGGCATTGACCCAGTTAAAGTGGACCTCTTTTTAGCCAAACAGGCAAGATTCACAAACCTGTACGTCTCTGACTTGACCCTTTTATCATCATCTCATTTGGAGATCACCAGTTGAGGTTATGCAATTTTGCTTTTTATCACTAGAGGGCAATGTAAGCAAGGGTTTGGGTTTTTGAAAGATTAAACTGTCCTATGGTTTGGAATTGGTGGTTATTCTATGGCTATCTCCATGAGGCTTTTATCTACAATAATGTCCTTTTTGCAAGAATTTATTTGCTTATTTTCCTTTTACTTTCCAATATAGCCTACTACTGCCCCAGCATTTCACGGTGGCTTCCCATCCAAACACAAGTTGAGAAACTTAATGAAAGTTTAATAAATTGATTCAGGGATGGGTGGATTGTGCGAACTGGTAGCGGCAGCAGGAGGCTCCGCCCACCTGCTCAGATGTCTCCGCGCATGTGCACTACCAATAGTGAACCAGTAGCAAAGGTAATTGAAACCCACTACTGAATTGGTTGGCTACAGACATTGTTAGGGACTGAGTTCACACAGCAAAGAAAACCATAAAGCATAAAGGCTGAGTTCATACCGTGTTTTCCCGAAAATAAGACGTACCCCAAAAGTAAGGCATGTCAGAGGTTTTGCAGAATTTGGTAATATAAAGCACCCCCCGAAATAAGGCGTAGTCAAGTTTACATACGTTTACAAGATCTGAGGGGACGGGGTGAGAAGGAATGGGAGTCGGGATCTGACACGCCCCTCCTGGCCGCCCGCTTAACAGCCTCCCAGTCTCTACCATCTAACCACTCCAAGCTGCAGGAAGGGTAAGGCGGGCTGCAATACCGGCAGCTTGGGGGCTCCTTTCCGCAGCGGTTCAGTTTGTTACCTCTAGGCAGCTGCACCAACTTTTTCCTTCCTGGCGGCGGTGGCTCCAGCGGCTTCCCTTCATCACGTGACATTCCCGACGCTGCTGCTCCTCGAAGGGAAGCCACCGCCATCGCCACCGTCGGGAAGGAAAAAGTTGGTGCAGCTGCCTAGAGGTAACAAACCGAACCCCTGAGAAAAGGAGCCCCCAAAACTGCCAGTATTGCAGCCCGCCTTACCCTTCCTGCAGCTTGGAGCGGTTAGATGGTAGAGACTGGGAGGCTGTTAAGCAGGCGGCCAGGAGGGGCGTGTCAGATCCCGACTCCCATTCCGTCTCACCCCGTTCCCCTCAGATCTTGTGGCAGCCGCTTTAAGTAAGGCACCCCGCAAAAATAAGACGTAGCACAACTTTTGGAGCAAAAATTAATATAAGACAGTGTCTTATTTTCGAGGAAACACGGTACATGTCGCTAAGCTCAAAGCAGATAAAATACACTAGGCATAAATATTAAAGCATAGAATCTCATTTTAGTACATGTGTTAATTTCTAAATGCTGCTCTTAAGCTTTGTTAACAACTGTTTATTATTGTTGTTTTGTTGCTGTTGTTGTTGTTGTTATTATTATTATTATTTTAAAAACCTGTTTTTATGCCATTTTAAATATTCATTCTACGTTCCTAGTGGCATCTAAGAAACAACAAAGAGCCACCCCATTTTCAAAAGCTCCTTCTCCCTGGGACCGAATATATACTGCTCAAAAAAATAAAGGGAACACTCAAATAACACATCGTAGATCTGAATAAATGAAATATTCTCACTTTGTTCTGTACAAACTTGAATGTGCACAACAGCATGTGAAATTGATTGTCCATCAGTGTTGCTTCCTAAGTGAACAGTTTGATTTCACAGAAGTTTGATTTACTTGGAGTTATATTGTGTTGTTTAAGTGTTCCATTTATTTATTTGTTTGTTTGTTTGTTTGTTTGTTTGTTTATTTTTGAGCAGTGTATATTTCTTTCACAATCAGGATCCAAACTATATATCACATTTTTCAGAGTATTTCTACCCCTCAAAAAAGAGGGTGAAAACTTGGGTGTGTCTTATACATCGAATGTAGCACCACCACCACACCACCCTTTGGCCTCTGCCTCCCAGCAATTTACCTCCTTGTAGCAAACCTGGCAGAGCATGATTAGTACAAGCAACGGATTTCCGGCCTCCAGACTCATAGCTGATTGAGGCTGCAGGCAGGCCACATACTAAAACTGAAAGTGAAACTAGCTGCAAGGAGGTAAATTGGTGGGAGGTAGAGGTAGAGGCAGAATTTTATTTCCTTGTGCTAATGAGACTGCTGAAACTGGGTGCAAGGAGGTAAGTCAACAACTATACATGTCTATAGAATGTTCAAATTATTAGATTTATTTTCAAAAGACTGTTTTATTATTATTCTAGACAACTTAAACAGAATGAAGAAGATTTTTAAAATAAATGCTTGATCTGAAGAGGTCCGGTGCTATTGTATCTTCTTTTAAATAGCAGAGAAAAATGTATACTTCCAGAAAACCCCATAAATTTTAACACCATCTGTATACATATAATCTGAAATGTAACAGAGTCCTGTTTTAGTATTAAGATAAGGCAGCTGAATTAAACCCTGACTTAGTTATGTTTGAAATAGATCTATTTAAATAATTGGGAGAAGTTAGTGCGACTACATTTCAGAAAAACTTTCTGGCATTAATATACTGCCATAATGACAATTTCTCCAATTCTTTGCTACTTCTATAGGTCAGGCAAACAGGCACAGAAATACAGAGCAAACAGTGTATATCATCTGTACTGTTTGCTGGGAGGCAAATTGCTGGGAGGCAGAGGCAGATTTTTCCCTCTTGTTTTCCTCCCGCAAAACTAAGGTGTGTCTTATACTCTGAAAAATACAGGTAATCAACTCTCCTCTCTGGCAAGTGTGCAGTTCTGAAGTGAACAGCTGTGTATTTTAAGGGAGGCAAAAAATATATAACCAACACCGTTTCCCTTCTTTCCATGGCAATGAAAATTGTTAGGCAAGTAGAACAAGCTCCTCTATGAAGAAAGATTATGATTGTGCATAAGGAGAAGTGAGATACTGTATTTGCGAGTGGGAATATATGAACAAGGGTGACAATTATGGAGATGCACAGAGTTTTTCATAGTGTGGGGAAAGGACATCCAAGTCAGTCCCCCTCATTTTCAAAATATTAGAACTGAGAGGATCTCATGAGCTAGAGTAGATTTAAGAGAGAGAAAATATCAGCCAATGAAATTTCTTATCACAATAGGGATCAGTGTCCATGAACTTGGATGATTTGTTTTGGAGGATATAATGATTGGATTTATACAGATTATATTATATGCTCCTCCCAGTTAATACTGGGTAGTTTGCAGTGCTCTTCATATGCCTGGAGGTATTTAAAAAGAGACTGGACAACCATTTGTTTGAAATTGGAATAGGGTCTCCTGCAAGCAGATTGTGATTTGATTTGATTTGATTTGATTTGATTTGATTTGATTTGATTTGATTTGATTTGATTTGATTTGATTTGATTTGATTTGATTTGATTTGATTTCTAGGCCACCCTTCTGCAGAGTCTCAGGGTGGCTAAATACATCAGATAAAACAGTAGAAATTGAAGATTCAAACTAAGCCAATTAGAATAGAAGAATAGAATAGAATTCTATATTGGCCAAGTGTGATTGGACACACAAGGAATTTTTCTTTGGTGCATAAACTCTCGGTGTATATAAAAGAAAAGATACATTTGTCAAGAATCATGAGATATAACACTTAATGCTTGTCATGGGGGTTACCATTAAACGTGCTAAAATCAACCTAAAAACACATGTCATTAAAATCATTCAATCACATTCATCCCTGTCATAACGTGGGCTGGAGAACAGTGTCTATATTCAACAATGTCAACATAGGTACTATATAAGTACTTCTGGATTCCGTACCGTTCATGTTTCATGTCTTAGGTGAAAAGGTAGTGCTCTCTGGTAGAATCCTCCCAAAAATTCACAGGTACAAATTTCAGACACACACACGTTTGATAATTCAAAACAATGTTCTTTATAATGAAAATTCACTTAAACCAAGCCCTCTTTTGGTGTAGCCAAGAGCACTTGTCTCCAAACAAACTGGTAATTTGTACAAGTCCCTTATCAGTTCTGTGATACTTAGCTTGCAGCTGTGAGGCAATTCACAGTCCTTCTTCTTTCACAAAGTGAAACACACTTTGCTCTGGTTTCGTTTCAAAGCGAGGAAAAATCAGCACACAAAAAGTCAAAGTCAGTAAAGCAGTCTCGAAACACAACGATCAGATAATCCTCCACGATGGACAAACCCACAGGCTGCTATTTATAGCAGCCTCACTAATTACCACAGCCCCACCCAACCACAGGTGGCCTCATTTTCTTTGATAATAATCTCTCAGTTGTTGTTGCCTATGCATCGCTCTCCGCATGCGTGGCTGTATCATTAACTCTTGTTCTGAATCCAAGGAGGAGCTAGATAATTGATCTCCTTCTGAGCTGTCTGCCCCACTCTCCTCCTCCCTGTCACTCATGTCTTCTTGGTCAGAGGAGCCTTCATCAGCAGATTCCACCGGGGGCAAAACAGGCCTGCAACATGTGGATGTCTCCCCCACATCCACAGTCCTTGGGGCATGAGCTGGGCCAGAGCTAACCACAACAGGTTAGTAGGTAGGAAATTTACAGTTAACCAAAACTGGTTATCTTAGTCATCCAAGTCATGGTTGTCCCAAAGTTGCTTTTTCAGGAGGCAACTGGATTTTCTGGATTTTCTTTGAAGATGTTTCACTTTTCATCCAACAGGCTTATCATCTCTGAAAAAAGCTCTTGGATGAGAAGCAAAATGTCTTCAAAGAAAAACCAGAAAGTCCAGTTGCCTCTTGAAAAAGCAACTTTGGGATAAGAATCAGATGTTAGGGAGAAACTCATAGCCTCCAAGATAAAAGAATTAACAGCTGGGCTCCTCGAAGACGTCAGACCATTCATTTTGAAGATACCCAAAGTTATATATAGTTAAGTATAGCAAGATAAATTCAGACGCACACCTAAAATTATCTAACTATTCGGGTTCTGCTTAGTTTTATTTTTTCCTGTATTTTTCTTCACCTGGAATACCCCCAAAGAATACAGAGTGAAATGAACTTGACAAAGGAAGTTAATGTAAGAAAAATACTAACGTTCTTCAAATATTTATTTATTCATAATTTCAAAAGATAATTGGGCATACCTTTATCTTATTTATTTATTTGTTTGTTTGTTTGTTTATTATTGGGATTTATAGGCTGCCCAACTCCTTAAGGACTCTGGGCAGCAAACAGCAATATAAAAACAATGAAACAACTTTACGAAACCCTTAATATCAAAACATTCAATCCATTCAGCCCACTGAAGGGCTGCCAAAAATTTTTGCCACCACACTGTGGGTGTGGCTTTTTGTGTGGGTGTGGCTTGGTTGTCATGTGACTGGGTAGGAGTAGCTTGCTGGCCATGTGACCAGGTGGGAGTGGCTTGACAATCATGTGACCAGGAGTGGTGGCTTAAAGGTCATGTGATTGGGTGGGAGTGGCTTACCGACCAAGATAAGTTTTCAAATAGGTGCTTCGACTTTTTCAGTTGATCAAGTCACATTATTTGAATAGCTACAAAAAGGACAAACGATTAGACAGCATTATTTGTTGAGGAACATAGTAACATTTTAAGGTTTTGTATTGGACCCACAAGGTTCAGTATGATAACAGATTAGGCAAGTAGCTCAATTTTCTTTAATTGCTATAAAAGTTCAGTTCTCAATAATGATTAAAACGATTAAAGCATTTATGAGTAAAAACATACTATTCAATTATTTCCTATTTTAAAAGTAATTAAGGATCATACTAAGGTACTAGAGAAGGAAAGACAATAAAAAACTATTAAGTATTCAAGAATCGACAGTAGGGACCTTCAGTTTTCTGAGTTCTATAATCTCCCACGATTTGAGATGGACGTCTAACATTAGAACCATCATTAAAAAGGCAGAACAAAGCATGTTTCTTCCTGTGTCAAGTCAGAAAGTTCAGACTGCTCCAGGAGCTGTTGATATAGAACCTACATATCTAGGGCTACAGAGGAATTATTGAGTCTGTCATTTGAAGCTGTATAACAGTGATGGAGAGCCTATGGCATGGGTGCCACAGGTGGTACGTGGAGGCATATCTGCTGGCATGCGAGCTGTTGCCCAAGCTCAGCTCCAACGTGCATGTGTGTGCTGGCCAGCTGATTTTTAGCTCACACAGAGGTTCTGGGAGGGCGTTTTTGGCTTCCCAAGAGCCTCCAGGGTGGGATGGGGGAGGGCATTTTTACCCTCCTTTGGCTCCAGGGAAGCCTTTGGAGCCTGGGGAGAGCGAAACACGAGGTTTCCCTGGAGCCAACAGAAGTTGGAAAACTGGTTCTGGCCTCCAGAGGGCCTCCGGGGGGATGTGGAAAGCTGTTTTGGCCCTCCCCAGGCATTGAATTATGGATGTGGGCACTCGCAGGCGCAATAGTATGTGCACAAACTCTTTTGGCACCCGAGGAAAAAAAGGTTCGCCATCACTGTTCTATAACTAGGCCGCCCTGAGTCCCATTCGGATTCGGATTGGGTGGCATATAAATTGAATGAATTAAATTAAATTAAACTGTCTGTTTTGGTGCAGCAGCCAAACAGGACTGCAGAAAAAACAGTTGCAACCAGCTTGCCTTCCACTGAAGATCTGTATACTGCACGGGTCAGAAAGAGGGCTGAGAAAATAACAGACACGCACTCACATCCTGGATATAAATTATTTTAACTCTTCCCCTCAGGACACTGCTATGCCAAAACAACTAGACACGACTCATTTTTCCCTTGTGCTGTCTGAGCACTTAATTGTTACAATTCTGTCTTGTGTCTAAGAATGTTTATCCCTGTAGTATGGCTGTAGTACTATTATCCTTCTCATCTTTTCTACTACATTCTCATATTGGTATCTTATATTACTTCCTTGTTTGTATATACACTGATGAGAACTTATGCTTATGGGTTCAATCACATTTGGCCAATAAAGCTATTCTGCTCTGTTCCATTCCATTTAAGATTGACTCAGCCTTCCATCCTTCCAAGGTCAGTAAAATGAGGACCCAGATTTTGGGGGGCAATATGTTTACTCTCTGGAAACCACTTAGAAAGGGCTGTAAAGCACTGTGAAGCAGCATATAAATCTAAATGCTATTGCTAAATGGTATTCAATACTCATGCCCTCATCACCTCGAGGTTCGATTACTGCAACGCTCTCTACATGGGGCTGCCTCTGAAAAGTGTTCGGAAACTTCAGATCGTGCAGAACGCAGCCGCGAGAGCCATTGTGGGGCTTCCAAGATTTGCCCACGTTTCTTCAACACTCCGTGGCTTGCATTGGCTGCCGATCAGTTTCCGGTCACAATTCAAAGTGTTGGTTATGACTTTTAAAGCCCTACATGGCAATGGACCAGATTCCCTCCGGAACCGCCTGCTACCGCATGAATCCCAGCGACCGATAAGGTCCCACAGAGTTGGCCTTCTCTGGGTCCCGTCGACTAAACAATGTCGTTTGGCGGGCCCCAGGGGAAGAGCCTTCTCTGTGGTGGCCCCGGCCCTCTGGAATCAACTCCCCCCGGAGATTAGAACTGCCCCCACCCTCCCTGTCTTTCGTAAACTACTCAAGACTCATTTATACCGCCAGGCATGGGGGAGTTGAGATAGCTCTTCCCCCTAGGCCATTACAAGTTATGCATGGTATGTTTGTGTGTATGTTTGGTTTTATAATAGGGGTTTTTAGTTGTTTTTATTATTGGATTGTACATGTTGTGTTTATTATTGTTGTTAGCCGCCCTGAGTCTGCGGAGAGGGGCGGCATACAAATCCAAGAAATAATAATAATAATAATAATAATAATAATAATAATAATAATAATAATAATAATAATAATAATAATTATTATTATTATTATTATTATTATTATTATTATTAT
Source organism: Erythrolamprus reginae (assembly GCF_031021105.1). NCBI lineage: Eukaryota > Metazoa > Chordata > Lepidosauria > Squamata > Dipsadidae > Erythrolamprus > Erythrolamprus reginae. Next base: position 36,366,953 of record NC_091950.1, on the reverse strand, counting down.
TATTATTCCATTCCTCTTCTCTTTTCTCCCATTTATATTCCATTATGCATAGCCACGTGTGTGAAATGAGCAGCTATATGCATCAAATCAATAAGTTGGTGATTTGTGTCACATATAAACGAAGTTAACTGGTTGCAAGCAATGCTAATTTGATTTACTACTTCTCTGTAGCATCCCTTTCCTCCAAAGCCAGCAGCAACAGAAGAGGTGGCTTGCTTTCTGATGGGTGGGTGAGATAGAGGCTTCTAAGGTTTGTAAACTTCCTGCATGTGGTGGTGATGGCAAATGCCTTAGAGATATGTCACTTGCCAGCAACACATACCCCAAAGACTTGGAACGCCTCCACTAAAACTATATACAGTGGTACCTCTACCCAAGAACGCCTCTACTTAAGAACTTTTCTAGATAAGAACTGGGTGTTCAAGATTTTTTTTTGCCTCTTCTTAAGAACCATTTTCTACTTAAGAACCCGAGAGCGGCACGAAGGCCCGGCCAGTTTCCTGCCATTCCCCCTTTAATCCCAGGCTTTTCTGGGCTGCCAGGGGAGCCTTTCGGTGACGCTTAAGGAGGCTTTGGCAGTCCAGAGCGAACAAAGCATTTTCCTTTCTCTGAGAGTTTGGCGAGGGAATAAACCTCTGCCAGGGCCCATTCGCTCTGGGCAGCCCAGAGCAAATGGAGCGTTTTCTTTCTCTGGGTGTTTTTAATAGGAAAGTGAACACAAGAACAAGGGGACACAATCTGAAGTTAGTTGGGGGAAAGATCAAAGGCAACATGAGAAAATATTATTTTACTGAAAGAGTAGTAGATGCTTGGAACAAACTTCCAGCAGACGTGGTTGGTAAATCCACAGTAACCGAATTTAAACATGCCTGGGATAAACATATATCCATTGTAAGATAAAATACAGGAAATAGTATAAGGGCAGACTAGATGGACCATGAGGTCTTTTTCTGCCGTCAGTCTTCTATGTTTCTATGTTTCTATTTGGAGAGGGAATAAATCACTTCACTGTGGTGACTACCTTGCACTGCCTCCCATACACCCAGTGCGAGGTTGCCTCCCAGAGCCTCTGGGCACAGAAAGGCAAAAGGGGGTGCTTTACCCCAGCAGGATCAACTTGTCTTCAGCCAAACCAAGGAGTCACCACAGTGAAGGAAAGGCGCAGGCTACAAAGCGAGCGAGTGAGAGGAGTGGGGAGCCCTTCAGCATGGGAAGGAAGAGGAAGCAGGTAGCAGCAGCAGCAGCCACCTTTTGGTCAAAGGAGCAGGAGGTTCTCCCCTCTTGCCTGCCTGGGTTTCTCTCTGGTGCAGTGTATGGGAGGCAGCCTCATGCCTGGTGTATGGGAGGCACATGCTCCTCCTCGCTGCCTCAGAGTCCCTCTTCTTTTTTTTAAGCCTTAAAGTTTTGGATTTTTTTTTATTCCCCTCACCTTCTTTCTTTGGCAGCGATTGTCCTCTTCCTCTTCTTCCTCCTCCTCCTCCCACCCAAATTCTGAGCTTTTATTTCTTTCCTAATGGGCATTATTTGCTTTTAATGTACATTGATTCCTATGGGAAAAATTGCCTCTACTTACAAACTTTTCTACTTAAGAACCTGAAAATAAAAAATCCTCAAAGCCCTAATGTTCTGGTGCTGCTAAGAGCTCGGCTCAAGATTGTATAGAAAGATGTTGATGTTGCTGCAGGGGGAGGGGGGATAAAAAGAGGGGAGGGGGGAATAAAAAAAACCCTTTTGCCCCTTTTTAAGAAGCAAAGGATTCGAGTAGAAAGAAATGCCTCGCAGACGACTTGGGCAACCACAGGGGCTGCATGTTAAGAATCCAAAAACACCCCCCTTCTGTAGTTAGTGTAAGGGGAGGAAGTGGTGGATGTTCCGTTTCCTGTAACAACGAGGAGCTGATATCACACACAAGACTGGGTGGGACTTTTCATTTGCAGGCTGAGGCTCTTGCTGTTCGTTCCTTGGCTTAGCATCTCGCTCCTCCGCTCCTTTGAACCATCAGCTGTTGCGCCCTGCGCCGCGCCCGGGCGACTTCGCCTTCTTTTACGCACCTCGCCTCTTGGATCCCCAGGCGCAGGAGTCTCGGAGGGAAGGGGGGATTTTTGGTTTCCTCGCCTGCCCTGCGCGGACGGCTCTCCGGGATCGTCTCTCCTCCAGGTAAGCAGCCAGGGGAGAGAGAGAAGGTGCCGACGCAAGCCTTTCTCCCACGCGGTGCGCCTTTCCCCCCTTTGCTGCTCCGACGCGTTCCGCCCATCCTCGCCTGGTGCGTCCGGGGGAAAGTCGGAGGCGCGGGGCAAGAAGCGGGGATGGAGAGCGTACCGCCCCGAATCGAGGGGAAAAACCGAGCTGTTGCAAGGCAGGAATTGGGGAAACGCCCGGAGCTTAAAGAGAAAGTGAGAAAGAGGAAGGCTTGACGGATGAGATTCCAACCAGGCGGAGGAACTACGAGGTTGGACACTTGGCACTCTCTCCACACAAGCTTGCGCGCCGGCTCTCTCTCTCTCTGGCTCGCATGCAAGCGTGTGTGAACGGGAGTGCAAAGCGTGTGTGAACCCCTTGGAAATCGCGCGTTGTGCCTTAGCTGCCTTCCAAAAAT